>NC_091261.1:13066428-13371071 GCF_042477335.2 Ovis canadensis
ATTTTTACGCTGGTTGCCTTTTGGAATGACTTGCCTTCATGTCAGATTATATAAAGTTACTTTTATTTTATTTCCATCTAGACTTCATTTGTGAAGAATGTGAGCAGAATGGAAATCGCACTGAGGCAGGAGGCAGCTCCCTGCCCCCAGCACTGAGGAAAGCAGTTTGAATAGATTCCACTCGGACAGACACTCCAAAATCCATGGCAGGACAATCAGGAGAGGAGGCTGGGCCCTGCTCAGATAAAAGGTAAGAGACCACATATTCTCATTCTCGAAGTCAAGGAAGCCTTCCCACCTAGCAAGCTCCTTGGAGGTCCAAAGAAGAGTGAAGCTAAGTTTACCCACAGGCTTCTTGCCAGAATCCATCATGGCTGAGAGATGCAGGTGCTCACACAGGATGACCCTGGGATACACCAATTACAGACCCTGAACAGGGCAAATCAAAATGATTGGCCAAAGGAAACCCAGGAGAACTCCCGCATATAAGTGATTTGAACTACCTGAGGGCGAGACTCTCTCTGAGTTTGCCCATGTGTTTATGCACACACACGGAACTCTTTTTCCTCCTAATAAACACCTTACCTGTTGCACTACTTTTGATCTTTGTGGGAAATTCTTTTCTGTAAAGCCAAAGGACCAGGTCCTTGTCACCGACCACTGATCTACTGGTTAGGATTCAACTTTCTCACTGTTGCGACCTGACCTTAATCTTTGGCTGGGAATGGAAACCCTGCTTCAAGCTACTGCAAGCCGAGGCCACCGGAGATCAAGATCACACAGAATTAATAAGGAAAATACACTCAATAACTTTTTTCTTTAAATTTAAAAATCCATGAAAATGTTTTCTTCCACATAGGAGTTTAAATCAGAAATCACTGCAATTTTAACGTTCAGTTAGTTTAACTTTCAAAAAGAATAAACCAGGATAGCTATCTGTCCTTTAGTCATAATCATTTCATGTTCTAACACATATATCTTAACGTTTTCTCTTTTCCCATCTTCATTCTTTTACTTATTTACTTCCTGAGGCAATGCTTCTGATATGTTTTTGTGGTATCTTCTAAGGGCACTAGCCTTACTGGAGGCCAGATGGCAACCAGCAAATCACAGTCCTAAATGTGCTCTGGAACCTGGTAGGCAGTCTTGTTGCCAGCATGAAAGTGGGTTCAGGGCTCTTAGGTCACTCATCTCATCCTCCAGGGACCTGCATTCCACAGAAGAATAAGTAACTAAAGCACAGAGGCAAGAACCTCCTATGCCAGGGTTGACTCAGCAGCAGTGGAGCCAACGGAAGGCAACCCAGGCCCTGGGCCCAGAGGTTTAGCCAGACTTAAACTCTCTCAGCATCCGTACGAGATTTCCTACACTCAGTCTTATGTCACCAAGAATATTGTCACAACTTACTCTGTGGTTTAAGTATATTGGTTAAACTTTTCATGCCCTGGTCTAGTCATTTATGGAATAGGTGACTGGTGATGACTGTACTCATCTCTTCACCTCCTGAACTTCCTGGAATTCAGTGTAGCAATAGCTCTGAATAGTCCTGCTCACCACCAAGTCAAGTAGAAGACAACAAAATCTAAAGTCTGTTTCCTTGGACTGTGCTTTCTCCTGCATTTCTGTTTACTTTTGTTGAAAGGGATCAGACTTCCTTATGTGTCTTTTATGGTTTGCAAATAACAATTTCTGGGTTTTGTTCTTTAAAACAAAGTAAAGTGAGGCTTAACTATAATTTAGTGAAGTATTTTGCTTTATAGTTTAAATGGAACAAATCTTAATAGATTAAATGGAGAGATTTTTCTCTATTTATTTAATCCTCCAATGTAGAATATCTAGCAGAGGTTTATTCTTTTTTTAGAATACCAAATTAAGGAAGAATAACTAAAGAAAGAGTGATTTATTACCAAAGTAAAAAAGATTTACTGCTAAAGAGCTAATTTAATAATGTACTTGACCAAAAATGTGACTTTTTAAAACTCATTTCAGCAGTATTATCTAGAATATTATCTTTGATTAAAACAATATTCATAAATGTTCCAAGGTCATGGTGGACATTCAATAAAAACTCCTATTTACAATTTTATCCTAACCATTGTAGTTTAAATTTTAATTATAAATTACTCATAATTGGATTGGTTAATACTCATAATTCTATTGGCTAATATTTCAGAATCATTCCTGTGTTAAGATTGCATTGCTTTGGATAAAGGCTCATTTTTTGAGTGATCTTCAAAGTCCCTTTGACTCTAAATTTCCACACTTCTTTAAGAAAGACAAAAGTAATACACTTAATATTTTTTGCCAGTCAGATGTCAAATTTATAAAGTAAATCATAATGATAAAATATTAACATAATTTGTTTTATTTAACTATTTTAAAATTATAGAGTATATACAAACAATTATTTATATCAGAAAATATTCCCAAATAGCCAAATAGATTAGATGAAGTATGCTGAGTCATAATATCTGTGTATCCCTGAAGTTATATGCAACTGTTTTCCCAAATAGGTAAAAACTGAAGGGTAGGCTGGGTCAGCATGCTGAATAGAAACAGGATAGGGAAGTCGCTAAGAATATCTAGCCAAGTTGCCTGGGTTCAAATCCTGGCTCTTTTTCTTAACTCTGTGGCCTTGGGTAACTTACTTAAGCCCTCTGATCTCAATCATTTCCCTTTTAAAATGAGTATGATGATAAATATGATGCCTATCTCACAAAGTTGTTGTAAGGATTAAAGCATGAATATGCATATATTATTAAGAGCAACACCCAGTTCTTATTCAAGAAATGATGACATTTAGCAATCCACTGATTATCCACAGCACTTGTAAAGTTGCAAGAGTCAGCAAAGATCTATACAGTAGTAGGAAAGTCTGTGAATGGGGATGGGAGAATTTGAATCTATAATCTACCTCCACAAGTATTTAGTTCATCTGAGGTTCTGTGTGGCTCAGAAATATGACAGTGACTGAGGTGTTGTCCCTTCCTTAATGGAACATAAAACCTGGCTGGGAGGAGTCAGTCCTAAATAAACTTCCATAATTCAGTGTGATGTGCTAAAATGGTAGCATGCACCATAGGTACTTGCTGGGACATGGAAGAGGGAACAGTTTATTCTAACTGGGGCAGGGAAAGTGGGAGTTGGGATAGCCTCATAGTTTTACCAAGAGGAGCTGGAGTTTGTTATGCACACATGATAGAGGTAAGTTAGTGCCAAGTGGCCAGGCAGACTCAAGAAACACGGACAAGATGTTTTTAAAATGTTTGGTATGTTTTGCAAAGAGCAATAGTGCAGCTCAACCAGAGCATAACGTGTGTCCTTCTCTAAGAGCAGAGGCTAAGCCCCACCTGAAGGTTTAAGGGGGCTGTGAAAGCCTCCTGGACCATACTGGGAGCTCAGACTTTATTCTGCAGGCAGTAAGGGGCTTAAGAGGCTTTCAAGAAAGGGTCAGAAAAGATCTGGACTGGAAGAAGGGAGAGAAGCTGGAATCAGAAGGTCATTGAGCAGTCCAGGGACAGAACTAGGATAAGGGGGCTGAGCTAGAATATGGAGCAGGAGATGGAAGGGTGGAGGGAAAAGTTGAAAAATAGTTCTGGACGCAGACCACACGCTCTGGAGACCACGATGTAATGGTGGTGGTGCAAGTGAAAGAACAAGAGGGACCAGGAGTGACTCTGACGTTTCTTGCTGGATCAAGTGGACAAAGAGTGAAACTCTTCACAGAGAGGAGAAAGGTAGTGTTAAGAATAGGTTTGTGGGAGCAAGAAAATGAATTCAATTTCGGATCTATTGTTTCAAGAATCTTTGCCAGCGGGGATGTTAGGTAGGCAGATGAATGGTGAAACAAGATCTCCAAAGAACAGTCTGGCCAAGAAAGATTTGTAAGCTTCAGAAGCATCGGCATGGTAGGTGAAGTCTTTGGAGGAGATGAAACTGCCCAGGGGCAGTACACAGCCTAGGGAGAGAGGGCAACCAGGACAGAGCTCTGCAGAAAGGAAAGGTGGCGTGAAGGTGCCAAGGTGCCAGAGGAAGAAGGGGAGGCTGAAGAAAGTCTTCACCCGAGGGACGACTCAGAACTCTGGTGCAGACGAGCTAGCAAGGAAGCCAGGGGCCCATTGGACGAGGCAGTAAGGAAGGCCTAGTGCGGGGGGAGTTTCTGGGAGCCATACTGCTGAGGGTGGAGAGAGGAGGAGTTAGGCAAATAGAAGGGCTAGGCAACAAATGGTGATGATTATTTCCAAAAATTCTGCAGTAAAGAAAAGAAAAAAAAAAGAGGATCAAATGGAAGTTTTCTTTTTATTTCTTTTTGTTTGTTTTAATGGGGAATACACCAAGCTATTCATACATAAAAGGAAGGGAAATCAGGGAAAAGGGAAAAGATAAGCTGATGGAAGTCAGTCCCAGAGAAGGCGGGCCGTGATGGGATCAAAGCTCCAGGTGGGAGAGCTGGTGATGAGTAAGGATTGTTGTTCCTCTGAATCAGGAGAGGAGGAAGCAGATAAGAAATGGAGCTTTGGAAATTTCTGGAAGTGGAAGTCAAGAAGACAGTATTGCCTTCATTAACCCACTTACTTTTGTTTGTGCCGTGGACTGAGAAAGAAAACTCCCAAACCCAACCCACTGGCAAAGTTTGTATAGATGCCTCAAGATTCGATGCAATCAGGAAGCTCATGAAAGTTGATGATGTACAGTAAGTTGACATAATGATAGCAGGCCATTGGTTTATGGCATAGATCTTAATGAAAATGAGAGAGTTCTGAGTTCCATTCCTATTCAGAGCATTTGATTACAGTAAATTTTATCGTCGTGTTCCGAGGATCTTGATTTTTCTCATTTGTTAAGAAACAATTAGCTCTTCCTTAGTGATGTCACGGAGAAGGCAGTGGCACCCCACTCCAGTACTCTTGCCTGGACAATCCCATGGACGGAGCAGCCTGGAAGGCTGCAGTCCCTGGGGTCGCTGAGGGTCGGACACGACTGAGCGACTTCACTTTCACTTTTCCCTTTCCTGCATTGGAGAAGGAAATGGCAGCCCACTCCAGTGTTCTTGCCTGGAGAATCCCAGGGACGGGGGAGCCTGGTGGGCTGCCGTCTATGGGGTCGCACAGAGTCGAACACGACTGAATGACTTAGCAGTAGCAGTGATGTCAACCTCTAGTATTAAAGGCATGGCAAGGTGCTCATTGAGGGGGTCCTGTTCGTGATAGACACTAGGGAAAATCAGGCTTATCAAGAAAATTCTTATTCACATTTTTATTATGTCAAATTGCTTCAAAATTATTACCAAACTATTTACTATGAAACAGAAAATTCTTATAGTGAAGCTAAAAGTGGTTAGTTCCCTGGACTAAAACGCAAAAGTAGTTTTATAGCCAATGAACTTAATTTGAGTTCAAAGTATTAGGTCACTGTTAACTTCCAAACTCTTTCCTACTGAAAAGGATAAAATATTCAAATTTTTATATTTTTTCAAAATCAGTGTGAGGATGCCACAAATATGTTAAAATTGTACAAGAGATTGATAGACTGTTTGCTTGTACCTGAGCTTAATCTGTATATTTATGCATGAAGATTACTTGGAATAGATAATAATATGTGTAAACAATATTTTAAAGGAAGAGGAAGAAAATCTTCAAACAAATTACAAGATTAACAGAGCTTGGATTTGGGTATCCAAGAGGGATACTCTAAAAGTTAATATATTATTAAACAAATCACAGCTTATTAAGGTTTTAAAGTATATGCTCTACAGAATTAAAGAACATCTTTATCAGATGCCTAGAGGATATATCTTTCAACCTTCCTATCTGTCTTATGTTAAATTGTTATTGTTTACAGTTCTGTGTTAAAAATCACTTACTGTCTTCTACCTTCCAGTGATCACATTATTAATACTGGTATTCAGTCCACCAAGCTGCTGTTTATTTATAATGCATACATCCTCTTACCTTGGATTCAGTTTTGCATTTGTGCTAAGAAACAGGAAGTTTCTCAGTGCCAAAGCTCTTTTATCCATCTGCCAATGACTTGAAATCAGGAACACCTTTTATTTGGAAGTCTAATACCATTTGTCCAAGCACTTTGCCCTGTTGAACAAAACAAACGGAAAAGTTCTAAATGTTTAGAGGACTCTATTATAGTTACTAGTTTTCAGGTCACAGAGCTTTAAAAAGTTACTTCTATTTAAATAATTTGGATAAATAAGATTTTATTTGATATACTGACAATTACAAAATTTCAGACATGGACACTAAGGGTACACAGTTACAAATAAAATATATTACTTGATAGATGAATTCTAGGTGAAGCACAAATAAAAAAGCTTTATGTGAGTAAAGGAGATGCAGTTCCTGAATCAGAAAAGCTTAATGCTTATGTAGGAATGTACTAGTTACAAGAACACAACAGAGAAGGAAAAATGTAAGAGGAAAATAAGAATCACATACAGAGCATATACACAGGTGAACATACAAGTAAACTGAACATATAAATGAGCGGGAATATCTTCTTTCTGCTAGTGATTC
Organism: Ovis canadensis; assembly: GCF_042477335.2. NCBI lineage: Eukaryota > Metazoa > Chordata > Mammalia > Artiodactyla > Bovidae > Ovis > Ovis canadensis. Next base: position 13,072,956 of record NC_091261.1, read on the forward strand.
ACCATAGGAGTTTTTTTTAATTCATCAATGATAACTGCAAGTTATCGGCTCAGAAAAAAATCAAGGCTGAAGATGTGAGCTATTTTTATCAACATTACAATCTTTTATCTGATGACTACAGTTTAACATGATTTCTTGAACTTCAGAGGGTTCAAATGAGTGATTAAAAGACAGCAGAACTACAGAGAAAGATAATTTATGTACTTCTGGCCTTTTAAATTTTGGACAGAATGAAATTATTTCTATGATTTCTTTCTTTCTTTCTTTCTTTCTTTCTTTCTTTCTTTTTTTAACAGCTGAAGCAGAGCGAACTTTTATTAAACAGACAGTGGATAATACATTCCTGAGATGTGGGAGCAGGCTGACCTTGGAGTGGCCCTTATGTATTTTAATTTGAGATATTGATAAGTCTGTGATGTGGAAGGAAATATGAAAGATGCAGAGGAGAATAAAGATCATTCAATTTAAAAAATTCTGTTTCAGGCAAGTTCTATTGAGAACATTTTTTCCAATATTTAATGCCTCACAATCATTTTGGGAGCTATTTGCAAAACAGGATCCTGAGCCCTATATTAAGAGCTTTCAAGTAAGCAGGTCTGTGGTGGAGCCAGGAATCTTCATTCTAACAAGCATCCCAGGTGATTCTGAGGCAGGGAGTTCTCAAACCTTGGAGATCACTGACACTTGTTCTTCCTTACAATTCTGCTAAACCTTGAGTCACACCAAAGGTAATGAGGTCAGTGGAGTCCAAATGGTAAGGCACGACCCCTGAGACACACATCACACACAAATACACACGTGAGAACCTAAAGATACTCCCACTAAAAGCATGCTGTAAATAACATATTTATCAGAAATTACATAGTCACCACCAGTTGTCAATAATAAGTAAGACCTTTTATTTGAAGTAAAAGTTTCAAAGTAAGAGGCAAAATTTAGGGCTTAGTTAAAGCTGCTGCTGCTACTGCTGCTAAGTCGCTTCAGTTGTGTCCGACTTTGTGCGACCCCCTACATGGCAGCCCACCAGGCTCCCCCGTCCCTGGGATTCTCCAGGCAAGAACACTGGAGTGGGTTGCCATTGCCTTCTCCAATGCAGGAAAGTGAAAAGCGAAAGTGAAGTCGCTCAGTCGTGTCTGACTCTTAGCAACCCCATGGACTGCAGCCCACTAGGCTCCTCTGTCCATGGGATTTTCCAGGCAAGAGTACTGGAGTGGGGTGCCATCGCTTTCTCCATGAGTTAAAGCTACTTGACTTTAATTCCTTCCTGGGATGACCCAGGCATGCTTCAATCTACAGGTTCTGGACCTGATAATAAGATAATAACTTTCTTTACCTCAAATAATGGCTCTTAACCTATAGAATACTAAACACTCTTCAGTTTCAAGATTAAGTCATATATGAATTATTATCTTAAACATTGTTTAAGTTTTCTGTTTTGTTATATGGTCTTCAAATCGTCTAAAACAATACTCACTAAAATGAAGACGATTATGCTTCCCTAAGAAGTTATCAAAAAGACTTCATTTCGGTTTTATTCCTCATTCTGGACTAAGAGCTCTGTAGTATTAGACTGTTTTATAGAAGCCTATTGATACAGACTGCTGTCAGCAACACATGGGAAAAGGTGGAAAAGCGAAAGCATTCGCTGCTCAGATACTCACCTGTGAATCACTTCTCAGGAAGGCAGTGCCTCCACCACCAAGGGAATTTTCCAAACCAAGTTTAACGCATACATTCCTGGCAATTAGTATCTACAGAATTAAAAACAGAAAAGATTAATTATAACAAGGTTTACCAAATATAAGAACTCCTGAAGGAAGTATCCACTTCCTAAAGAAACCCTACAAGTCAGTCTTTGGGCAGCAGTGAAAAATTAAAGTTGGAGATTTAAACATAAGGATGAGTGTAAGCATTTTATTCAAAATGCAGTGAGTGAAACACTGAAGTCATTCACCCAGAATATTTTTACTCAGAAAAGAAAAGCACAAGGTAAAGGAGAAAAGAAAGACATCTTTCTTTTAATTTGTACCTAATTACAAACTTCTAGAATAGTTGTAAAAATATGAATTCTATTTGTCACCCAGATTTTCTAAATCTTGTTTTATCCTTTCTTTTTCTTTCTCTTTATGTATAAACACACACACACACTCAAACAAATATATACATTTTTTTCTAAATTGTTTGAGAATAAGTTGTAGGTATGATGCTCCCCACTTTTTTTTTTTTATTAAAGCCACTTAGTCGCATCCAACTCTTTGCTACCCTATGGACTATACAGTCCGTGGAGCTCTCTAGGCCAGAATATTGGAGTGGGTAGCCTTTCCCTTCTCCAGGTATGATGCCCCTTGACCTCTAAATTCTTCAGTGTGTTTCCTAAAAGTAAAAACATTCTCTTATTTATCAGTATAATTATCAAAATCAGAAAATTAACATTTCTATAATTATCTAAACTACATTTATTCAGAATTTTCCATTGCTACAGTACAGTCTGCTACAGTGAAATAAATTTCCAAATCACACAGCGTAGCTGGCCCTTACGTTTTGGTTGTCTCCTTTAATCTAGAACAATTCCTCAGTCTCTGTCCTTCTTGACACTGACATTTTTAAAGAAGGCAGCCCTGCTATGTCCATCAATTTGTTTTTGATGTTTTCTCATGATTAGGTTCAGGTTCTGCATTTAGAGGCCGGAATGCACAAGAGCAATACTGTCTTCCTTCTTATGTAAGAGGGCATGTGCTGTTGATCTGGCCCATTACCAGCAAGAATGAGAAAAGCAGTGCTTGACATCTGGGATCTAAGGATGCTGCCAGCTAGGCCTTGGTGTTGCTAGGTGATAACCAGTACTCACAACCTGGCTGAGGTGTTTTATTGCACATAAACTATTTTCCAGAATGCTGGTATTAGTCAAGGCTACTCCAAGACCTGTGACAAGAACCTCCTTTATCATACCTGAGCAGAGACAAAACAATGAATACTGTCATCATTATGCAGGTGGTCAAACCTCCCTCTACCCTAGCTGATATGTGCGCCTGTGATTTCTTTATCAACTACAGCTCTAGTTTTAGTCTAGCCTTCCTTCCCTTTCTATGATTTAATAAGATACCCAAGACAGAATTACCCCTGCTTCCTGAGAGATTCCAATCCCCAGTGCCAAAGAACTGATGCTTTTGAACTATGGTTCTGGACAAGACTCTTGAGAGTCCCTTGGATTGCAAGGAGATCAAACCAGTCCATCCTAAAGGAAATTGACCCTGAATATTCACTAGAAGAACTGACACTGAAGCTGAAGCTCCCTTACTTTGGCCACCTGATGGGAAGAGCCAACACATTAGAAAAGACCCTGACGGTGGGAAAGATTGAGGGCCACAGGAGAAGGGGGTGACAGAGGATGAGATGGTTGGATGGCATCACCGACTCAACAGACATGAGTTTGAGGAAACTTTGGGAGATGGTGATGGACGGGGAAGCCTTGTGCACAAAGAATGAGACATGACTTAGCAACTGAACAAGGCACTTCCTAATCCTTCTCCCAGATGACCTGACAGACCCAAAGTCTGAGTCCTCACTCATACCCTCTCCCTGCGAGGCCCCAGGGCTTCCATGGTGTGCACTTGCCCTCACTGCTTGCTCAGTTCTAAGTGTGTTCCGGTAGTGTTAGGCTGCAAGGCGCTGACACTATTGGTGACAACTTCGATCAATGGTCAGGGTATATTTGCCTCATTTATCCATTGTAAGTTACTAATTTCCTTTTGTAACTAACATGTATTTTATAGGGTGATTCTTTAAAGAATCACCCTATAAAATACATGTTAGTTACAAAAGGAAATTAGTATATATATACTAGTTTTTATATATACTAATATAGTATATATATAGTGTATATATATATACACCCTGGTAATATCCAACTTTCTTTCATAGTTTTAGCATCCACTGATGATTCTTGCCTGAGTCAATTATCACTAAGGTGATTGCTCGTGATATTGTGATTTATAATGTTATCAAACTCAGGTTTGACCGCTTACTGCTCAAAAGCCAACACTCGAAAGAGGAGTGTTGACTGGGAAGGAAAAGTGCTTTATTCAGGAGGCTGACAAACTTGGGGAGAAGACCAACTCTTGTCCAAACACCAACTCCAAAGATTTTGCTTGATATGAAACTTTTTAAAGGGAGAATCATTTGGGGAAGGGGTCAGAGTTGTTGTCCTACTGTGTGCAAGTTGGTGGTGAGGTAATATGGCAGTGTTCCAGGAATCTTGCACTTGGCCTGAAGTTACTGTCCTCCATGTGGGAGGGGGCCTTAGTTTCTGCTGAACAACTCAAAGAAACTGTTACATATATTCTTTGAGGAAAAACAAGGATCCTACCCCAAGGCTGCACTGTTGTTTCCTGATAGTTCCTTTCTTGTCTCTGCAGCCTCTCCCTTACTTAAGCAACTGAATCTGCCCTTTGGAACTCAGGGAAGGTCAAAGAGGTTGAATGAAGCCTATTTTGTACAAGCAAGAAACAGGAGACACAGAAAGGATTTATAACTGGGAGACCCCACAGGATCCTGCTCTGTTTCACTAATAAGAAATATACATTTGGTCTTCCTCCCTGTTTCAGCCACAAAGCTTCTAAAACACTTGGAAGACCTTAAGTGCTGAGAGGGAGAAAGTTGTCTTTTGGTTTGTTAATAAGGTGACTTTTAGAAGAACCTGCCTGTCAATGCAGGTTAAATGTAAGAGACATGGGTTCAATCCCTGGGTGGGGAAGATAGCCTGGAGAAGCATGCAGCAACCCATTCTACTATTCCTGCCTGGAAAATTCCACGGACAGAGGATTCTCGTGGGCTACAGTCTCTGGGTCACGAACAGTTGAACATGGCTGAGCACACACACTCCACTCCACTCCAGATCACCTAAGAGTGCGAGCTGGTCACTAGAGGAGACAAACACCAGGGTGAGTGGGTTAAAACTCTCAGTCCTACCCCCTGACCTCCAGAGATGGGAGACAGGTTTGTTGGACATGGACTCAACTGCCAAGTTGCCAATGATTTAATCAACCATGTCTGCGTAATGAATGCTCCTTAAAAACTCATAAAGACAGGGCTCAAGAGAGCCTCCAGGTTGGTGAGCATGTGGAGATGTTGGCTGAATGGGTGCCTAGAGAGGGCAGGGAAGCTTTGTGCCCCTCCCCCATGCATTTCCCCCATCTGGCTGTTCCCAAGCTATATCCTTCTGTAACAAACCAGTAATCTAGTGAGTAAATGGATTTCCTGATTTCTGTGAACTACTCTAACAAATTATTTGAACCCAGTGTGGGAGGAAGGGTGTGTGTCATGGGAAACTCTGGTTTATAGCCAGTTGGTCAGAAGCACAGAAGCACAGGTGGCAACCTGGAATTGTGAATGACATCTGAAAGGGGAGAAGGAAATGGCAATCCACTCCAGTATTCTTGCCTGGAAAATCCCATGGACGGAGAAGCCTAGTAGGTTACAGTCCACGCGGTCGCAAAGAGTCGGACACAACTGAGCGACTTCACCTCACCTCACCTCACCTCTGAAAGGGGTGGAGGGAGTTTTGTGGAACTGAACCCTTAAACTGGAGTCTGATGCTATCTTAGGGTCAGGGAGGATAATAGCAGAACTGAGTCAAAGTGTAGGATACTCAGTTGTCTAGAGAATTGTTCAGTTCCCAAGCTGAAATTCAGTTCAGGAACACAAAATAATGCCAAATGGTAATATTTCTATTTTCATCATTCTTTCTACAGCAAGGAGTTAGATTTCTATCGTAAGGAAAAACTTTTCATTCTCTCCTATATATTAATATTGTTTTGGACTTTATTGAATTTTTATTTTATTCGATGGGTTACAATCCATAAATATTTAATTTATTTTGATAGTCAAATTATTCCAAGTTTGTCTTGTGTGAGCTCCTTCAGACTGGCCCAGTCCTTCTTTTGCTTTATCTTCACCATTCTTTGAGCACTTCTGTACTTCCTGCCACCAAAGATGTTCCAAGCTCATCTTTTCCTTCTCCACCCAAATCCTACAAACACCATTTCTCACAACCTTCTAGTGTAGAATAATATTTAGAAATAAATATTATTTCTGAATAATATTATTTCTGGACACTTGGTGTGTTCACCACTACTGGATTGTCACTGATTCCATACCCTCTCAGCTCGCAGGAAAAGGAAGCAATTGTATATATACATGCATAGAAATGCAAAAAGGCAAAATAGTTGTCTGAGGCCTTACAAATAGCTGAGAAAAGAGAAGTGAAAGGTGAAGGAGAAGAGGAAAGATATACCCATCTGAATGCAGAGGTAAGGAGAGCTTAGAAAGAACAGCAAGGAGAGATAAGAAAGCTGTCCTAAGTGAACAATGCAAAGAAATAGAGGAAAACAATAGAATGGGAAAGACTAGAGATCTCATCGAGAAAATTAGAGAGACCAAGGGAACATTGGGCTTCCCTGGTGACTAAGACAGTAAAGCGTCTGCCTGCAATGCAGAAGTCCTGGATTCAGTCCTGGGTTGAGAAGATCCCCTGCACAAGGAAATGGCAACTTACTCCAGTACTCTTGCCTGAAAAATTCCATGGATGGAGTAGCCTGGAAGGCTGCAGTCCATGGGATCGCAAAGAGTTGGACATGACTGAGCAACTTCACAAGGGAACATTTCCTGCAAAGATGGGCACAATGAAGGACAGAAATGGTATGAAACTAACAGAAGCAGAAATATTAAGAAGAGGTGGCAACAATACCTAGAAGAACTATACAAAAAACATCTTCATGACCCAGATAACCATGATGGTATGGTCACTCACCTAGAGCCAGACATCTTGAAGTTTGAAGTCAAGCGGGCCTTAGGAAGCATCACTATGAACAAAGCTAGTGGAGATGATGGAATTCCAGCTGATATATTTCAAATCTGAAAAGATGATGTTGTTAAAGTGCTACAGTCAGTATGCCAGCAAATTCGGAAAACTCAGCAGTGGCCACAGGACTGGAAAAGGTCAGTTTTCATTGCAATCTCAAAGAAAGACAATGCCAAAGAATGCTCAGACTACCACACAATTGCATTCCTCTCACACACTACCAAAGTAATGCTCAAAGTTCTCCAAGTGAGGGTTCAACAGTATGTGAACAGAGAAATTTCAGATGTTCAAGCTCGATTTAGAAAAGACAGAGGAACCAGAGATCAAATTGCCAGCATCCACTGGATAATAGAAAAAGCAAGAGAATTCCAGAAAAATATCTACTGCTTTATTGACTATGCTAAAGCCTTTGATGTGTGGATCACAATAAACTGTGGAAAATACTTAAAGAGGTGGAAATACCAGACCACCTTACCTGCCGCCTGTGAAACCTATATGCAGGTCAAGAAGCAGCAGTTAAAACTGGACATAGAACAATGGACTGGCTCCAAACTGGGAAAGGAGTGTGTGAAAGCTGTGTACTGTCACCCTGCTTATTTAACTTCTATGCAGAGTATATCATGAGAAACGCCAAGCTGAATGAAGCACAAGCTGGAATCAAGACTGCCAGGAGAAATATCAATAACCTCAGATATGCAGATGATACCACCATTATGGCAGAAAATGAAGAGGAACAAAAGAACCTCGATGAAAGTGAAAGAGGAGAGTGAAAAAGCTGGCTTAAAACTCAACATTTTAAAAACTAAGATCATGACATATGGTCCCATGGCAAATAGATGGGGAAACGATGGAAACAGTGACAGACTTTGTTTTGGGGGGCTCCAGGCTTCCCTGGTGGCTCAGAGGTTAAAGCGTCTGCCTGCAATACGGGAGACCTGGGTTCAATCCCTGGGTTGGGAAGATCCCCTGGAGAAGGAAATGGCAACCTACTCCAGTATTCTTGCCTGGAGAATCCCATGGGCGGAAGAGCTTGGTAGGCTACAGTCCATGGGGTCGCAAAGAGTCGGACATGACTGAGCAACTTCACTTCACTTCACTTCAAAATCACTGCACACAGTGACTGCCACCATGAAATTAAAATAAGCTTGCTCCTTGAAAGAAAAGCTATGACAAACATAGAGAGTATATTAAAAAGCAAAGACGTTACTTTGCCAACAAAGGTCTGTCCAGTCAAAGCTATGGTTTTTCCAGTAGTCATGTACACATGTGAGAGTTGGACCATAAAGAAAGCTGAGCCCCAAAGTATCAGTGCTTTTGAACTGTGGTGTTGGAGAAGACTCTTGAGAGTCCCTTGGACTGCAAGGAGATCAACTCAGTCAATCCTAAAGGAAATCAATCCTGCCTATTCATTGGAAAGACTGATGCTGAAGCTGAAGCTCCAGGACTTTGGCCACCTGATACGAAGAACTGACTCCTTAGAAAAGATCTGATGGTGTGAAAGATTGAAGACAGGAGGAGAAGGGGATGACAGAGGATGAGATAGTTGGATGGCATCACTGACTCAATGGACATGAATTTGAATAAACTCTGGGAGTTGGTGAAGGACAGGGAAGCCTGGCGTGCTGCAGTCCATGGGGTCACAAAGAGTCAGACACAACTCAGTGACTGAACAACAACAAAGACACGCATACACGTATACCCACACAAACATATATATACACACCCATACCTAGATACACACACAGATATTGTACTCTATTTTCTTTCTCTTTATATTTTAAAAGCCATGAGTTTATCCTGATACCTCCAATCTAACCACAAAAGGGTCTTTCTGGAGTTGGACTACATTTTCAGTACACTCACCCATCATGAACAGGAGCTACAGAGCATGTCTTCAACAGTGTTAGCTGTAACCAAAGGGAGCATTTACAGGATAGTGACTCTGTGGTCCTTGTGGGCATGCGTGTCCAGTGCTGTGTGTTAGCATCCCTCTGCCTAAAGCCCTGCTTAGAGTCTAGTGAGAGCTGCTTCTAGTCACCACTCTACAGCTACTGGTCAGATTTCCCAAGTATCAGTAATGATGGTGGCCTTCATACCAGCAATGTGCTTCCATCAATCGTAAATTTATTCCACCCCACCCCTACTGTTTAAAAAGGTTTAGCCCACGGTAAAATTTGCATTTTAACATATAGAGACTTCCTTCCAGTTTCTTTGCTACAGTTTTAGCACTAGCATAGCAAACTGCTATCAGTCTTAGAATTCAAAACTGTTTGCCAGGACACAAAGTTGGTGGTAGAAAAAAAAAAATCCACATATGTAGCGTATATTGAGTTACCATGAGATTGGTATCAAGATGAATCTTTTTTCCTCTGAAATTTTTGTCCTTCAAACATTTGATCATGGACTAAACCAGGTACCATGAAGTATATGCTGAAGTCAAAATATCTTCTTTTTTTTTGGTCTTGAGGCATATGGGATCTTAGTTACTCAACCAGGGATCAAACCTGTGCCCCCTGCTTTGGGAGTATAAAGTCTTAACCATTGAACCAGCAAGGAAGTCCCATGAAGTCAGAATACCTTAGTAGAGAGTCCACGAGGGTTCCAGGGAAGATTGACTAGTGACCTCAAGACAAAGTTATATTGGATCTTCCGGGCAGTGTTCACTGCACTCCGAGCATGAAGGGAGCATAAGTGTGCACACATATCATGTTAACGGTGTGGACTAATGGACTGTTTATATACGCGTATATTTAGGCTTATTGTACGTGCATGGACATACTTCAGATAAGATCAACACTGTCCAGAGCAGTGTGAGAAGTATATTGTGACCAAGATGTGGATCTGTGAAAGGAGTTGTGGCCAAGAAAAGAGGAAATTCAATGGTAAAGAAAAGGTAGCTGGCCTCCTTGCATGTAGCAGATATATTGTCATTTAGCAACAAAATAGTTTCCTCTATTTATGATATTTTAAACATTGTTTTGATTAATTTCTTGAATAACAACATGAAAACAAATTAATATAATTGAAGCTATGCAAGGATGCATAGTAAAATAAAATTATTATGGAAGTAGAACAAATATGCTGATGGAATGCACAGGCATCAATATAAGAATTTATACATTCAAAGTTTGTTCTGGGATTAAAACTCAGAGAAGCCAGCTTCATCATCAATGGCTTGAAAATAAATTTCTCCATTTTGCTTTGATGCCTACATGCAGGGTACTTGGTGTTAATCACAAGAGTGGTGTCAGGAGATTTTTTTTTTTCTCTCTCTTAAACTTACCTTTGAGGAGCTGAAACAACTAGACTTGGATTTTCTTTTCCACTGTGCAACTTCAGTGACCAAATTTCATTAGAATTAAATGCATTTATTATTACTCAAATTAATGAATAAAAGGAATGTTTAAGAGCAATTTCTAAATGTTATTTTAAGCAAGGATTAATTTTAAGTAAGAGAACCTGCCCTAGGTTACTATTTCCTTTGTAAGTTGATGACTGTTAGTATATATCTGACTCATTTTTTCTCTATGTACATATAACCAGGTGGAATGTAGGCTTAATGAGAAGATTGTAAATTATATGAGAACTGTTATTAATCACGTTTCTATAATTACTGAAATTATATTCACAGAAAAAGTCTGCTAGTGAATTTCAGGTGATACAGAATTCTCCCCAGACTTTTCTCATTCATTTCTTTATTTACTGAACAAATGCTTCTAAGCAGGATGTATACTAGTCTTCCATAACAAACCAGGGCAGTATGTGACAAGAGAATAATACAAGATCTTTTAGGAGCTCAAAGAAGGATGAAATGCTGGCCAAGATTGGTTTTTATTATGTAGAGTTGAACCAATTTAAGCACATCAGTGCTAGGTCAGGGCACTAGCCCCAGAGCCACGTGTACCACCCAACTCATCATACTTTAGAAACATCAATGTCCAACTAATATAGCGTAGGGACACCTCATTGCAGAGAAGGAAATTGTGAATAAGATCAACAATTTATCTACAAAAACAGATACCCAAACTTCAGATAACTAATAATCAAGATACCAATCTTAATATTTAAAAACTATAAAAAATATTTTACCAGAGACTTGGAAAACAAAAGTTTCAGTGTCTTGTTCAAAGTAGCATCAAACTAAGGTCATGATACCCACACTAATAAATTTTGGATCACTTTAAACTTGTCAGTTCTGGATCAAGGCAAAGCCTCAAACCCACAATGTGCCACGCATCCCCTTATCTCAGAAACATCAATGTCCAGCTCTGCAAAAAGAAATGCTGTAGAGGAGAGAGTCTGTCACCTGGCTGCAGAGAGGAAGATTATGAGGGCAGTTTCCTGGTAAGGCAAGGCAAGAGGTGGAGTGCAGACTGGGGAGCTAGACTGCCTGGGTTTGAATCATGGTCAGTAACTGTGACCTCCAGTGCATTATTTATCACCGCATGATGTACTTCCCACCTAATATAGTGAGAAACTTGTGAGGCAGAATAACTGAATTTAAAAGTGCTGAAAAAGCCCTGAGTAGATCAGATAGCCTTTTACTTAATAACACTCCTTGAACGAATTGATATAGTTCAATATGTGTTTAAACTGTGACTTTCTCTCTGGAATAAAGAATGCTTTATCAAGTATTAACATCTTCCATTTGTTGGGTGTTTTAATTCTGCAAAAGAGCTCAAAGGTATTTAATATGTATCCGCTGAGGTTGAATCAGGACCCTGTCCCAAGGCTGCACTATTGTTTTTAGACTAATCCTCCCTTGTCTCTGTATCACCTCCCTTCCTTGATTAGCAGCTGTTTAACTCTGCTCTTTGGAATTCACGGAAGGTCATGGAGGCTGGAGTCTGTCTATCCCCTACAAATAGGAAAATGGGGACACCGAAAGTCTTCCGTGCCCAGGAGCTCCACAGGGTCCTGCTGGTTTCAGCACTATGTAGATTACTAAATTCAGTTTGCATTTCTACAACCGGAGAGGGATGGGGGCAACTGGTAGAAAAAATGGAAGAGAACAGTAGAGTAATGAAAGCTTTACAGAATAAATTTTATAAAAAGCTAAGGAAATTCATGTTATTTAGCTATGAAAAAATAATCTAATGAGTGTCACTCAACAGGAATTACCTGCTGATCAGTTCCACAGAAATAAGGGTATAGGTGATTTGCTGTAAAGTGTATCCAGAATTATTTGTTAGAGATCAAAAAAACAGAAAGCATTGCAAAGTAGTGCTACTCAAGCAGTCATCTGTGGCCAGGGGGCACATGAATAGCCTGGGAGCTATTAGAATTGCATATTCCAATCTCATCCCCAGACCTATAGAATCTGGATGTGGGTGGAGTGTGGGCAAGCTGGCAATCAGCTTTAACGAGCCCCTGGTTAATTCTGTGACTCTGATACAAGTTCAGGTTTCTTAAAATCTTCTCTAGGAAGGGTATGCATTTGAAATACTCCTCAGAGAAGGTGGGCTTTTATTCCCCTGGAGACTGCTAACCTGAATAGTAATCTGACTGCCCACCCCTGCACTGTGCCCATCCCAGCAAGCGCTGCTCACCAAAGCCTTCAGACTTCACCACCCCCACTACTGCGTGACACAAAGCAGTGCCAAGCACTCTGCCCATGAAAGGATATGGGGAAAGTGAAGGTGATGAAAAGAAGATATGATAGAGAAGGGCACAATGGCAGGAAGATAAACAGTGGACAAAAGTAGGGAAACCCGTCAGAAAACAGTCAGAGTAACTATGAACATGAGAATTTAGGAAGTAAGAGTGGAGATCCTATGTCAAGTCAGAGTTGAGTTCAGTAAGGGAAGGAAGGAGGTGGGACATGATCTGTGAGGGAGTCGCTGCCCCAGGAGTCGGTGTGTAAGAAGTACAGGAGTGCTTGGTAAGTGGACACTGCCAAGGGCTAGTCATGACCATGACCGCACCAAGAGAAGCAAGGTGGATGAGCAAGAGCTAAGAAACCACATGAGCTGTGTTCCAGAGGGACGGAGGGCAGCCTGTGGTGAAGTTCTGTGATGAGCCCAAGGACCTCTGCAGTCTTTCAGCTAATGCTGATTACAGGACTGGTGTGTTATACGGCGTGCGCACACACTCTATAGTGTATGTATATATAATTAGCTAGAAATACCTGTGGCATTTATTACTTCTTTTGCAAATGAATAGGTATTTTTATTGGTATGTCTAGGCCATTTGCTTCAAAAAATTGTCTTTAAGTTACACGAAGGATAATTTTAAAAATAAATATTTATAGAGTGGCATTGCTACTAACAAATTCTTTAACATTTTTGTCTTACAATGTAACATAATTGAAATTTGACAAAACTCATAAAAATAGAAAACTCCTCTGTTTTGGCTGACTGAGCATATCTACACACAATGGGGTGCCTTCATAATTACTTTCTTTAATGTGCTGAGCTTGGTTTCAGTATTCATTAGAGATCAGACTTCCAAGTCAATTTCCTGTTAGTTTTGGCTAAATTATTATTGGTGAGTTATATGGAAAAATAAACCGTATCAATTGATTATATGTAGTCTCTGGAAAGCATTAAATGAAAACACAAGAAAGAAAATGTCTCTGTGTGGAATTAGAATAGCAACAACAGATGATCAAACTAAATGTCAGAACACACTAGTGAAATTCAGCTCTCTCATTGGCTGGTGTAGGTAATGATTGGCACCATATGAGTTTGCTCAAAGTGACAAGAAACAATTTAAACTCTTTCCTTCTTAGTGAAGTTACCAGATGGCCCCAAGGAAAGCACATGATTTTCCTCTAATTTTAGTTATACAAAAGATAAAAAATCTTAAATTTAAATATATTGCAACTTTCACTATTTCATCATGATTGAGCACACCTAAGAAATGGTGTGTCACACAAAGAAAATACTAACCTCTTAGAAATCAGTCTAAACATTAAGTTATTTGAATATATTCAAAGAGATGTTTTGTATGGTATGTCCAAACTATTCTACTATGGTGAGTTTATTAGGAAGAATGATGAACTAAGTCCTTTGTTCTCAGGGAAATTTCAGCACTGGTGTGTGTGTGTGTGTGTGTGTGTGTGTGTGTGTGTGTGTGGTGAGGGATATGGGTGCATTGTGGTATTGCTGACCAGAAGGTAAGCCATGTGGTGGCCACATGCTTCTCTAGGTAACAAAATCAGAAATGGCTTTTCTAGTTTTACACATTTCCTAGAATTTGGTTCTTCAAAGTACAGATTCCAAGATTAGCCAAATACTGATAATGGCCATCCTATTTTTAAAGCATGGTATTCTGGGAGCAATATTTAAATTCAGCATTCCATGCTGTTGGCGCTCCTGAACCAAACTGCCAACCTGATTAGGAAAATATGTCAATGAGCAGAAAGTTGGAATTACACAGGGTAATTATTTTTTCAGCCCCCTAGTGCAAATAGCTTTAAATCTCAGGATAGCATTGAGAAGGCCTTACGGCGAGTCCACATTTACTGGACAAGGTGACACAGACTGCTGCTGGCGCTGTGGGCTGGATTTTCTTGACTGCCTTAAAGGCACATAAGGATAGTGCCCTCTGTGTAAGTGCACAAACTGCAGAGAGGAGAAGAGCTGAGCAACGTGTACACACGCTGGAGTGAAAGATGCATGGCCTCAAGGAACCCAGTGGCTTGGACAGTGAAGTAATGAGGGATGATGATGAGGAACATTGTGAGACCAAGGGCCCCAGCTTGGCAGCAAGGCCCATTGTGCAGCAAAAAGTGGAGCCTGAGCAGCCTATGACCAAGGTGGGCATCCTCAAGGGGGCCCCAGTGTGACTGAGTTCACAACATATCGACCATCTACTCAGGTGGAATTGATCACCTTGAGTAAGCAGTTTGGGCCAAAGCAAGGGGAACCCTTGGCAGCTTGCTTCTTGTGACTCTGGGACAGAGGGCTGGACCAGGCACCTGGGGGGTTTTGGGGATCCTTATTGGGTGAATTAGAGGGATGACACGCAAGACACCATTTGGAAGTGTGAAGACCCTGACAGAGGCCCTAGCCGGCAGGGGTACCATCCGGGTTACACGGATGCAAACATGAGCAGATTTTCTGGCAGCGGGAGTTGACAGAAATAAAATTGATAGCCCAATGCAGTGCTCCTAGAGCTATGGAGGCAACTGAGACTGGAGCAGCAGTTTACCAAGTTTGGGAAGCACCCACAGCAAGAAATACAGTCGGATCAGTTGAAAGATTACATGACGCCCAAAGACGTTCCTTTCGGTGATGCCCTTTTCTGCTTTGAATAGGGCTCAGACCAAGGTGCCCTCTGGAAAAGCCCAAGCAGGGTCCAGAGACCCCAGGTAGAACTTGCAATTCACTGGTCACTATGTGCAGAGAGTAACGGCCCTCGTTGACACCGGTGCTGAGTACAGCCTTGTTGACCGCAAGCCGAGGCAGTATCCCAGACCCAGCACACACATTGATGGTTATGGTGACCAAATGGTTAAGAAAATGGCTGTGTTCTACATTTAGTAGAACTGTGTACTGCAACAGCTGTGTCCTGGGATGTGCTACTAACCTGATTCTCTTGGAAATTTAGAACAGCGTTGAAAGCGTTTGGAATCATGTGGGCAGACTGTGAATGCCACAAAAATCCCTTCTTTGAAGGGGTGGGCCTGGAGCTTGTGTGTGTGTGTGTGGGGGGGGGGGGGTGGTTTGCAAACCCTTAATCAAAAGCTCTAATAAAGGCCCTGACGGCTCGGGCCTCCGTCAGGGTCTTCACACTTCCAAACGGTGTCTTGCATGTCATCTCTCTACTTCTCTCAGTAAGGCCCTAATAAAAAGGGGGTGAAGCTGTCCCTTTGGAGGCTTTCATGCAGTTTCACAAGGACTGCTGAGGGACTGGACTTGGCCACGGAAGATAAAGGCGCCCCACATGCAGTGGGTGGCTCTTCTCTAGCCTGGTAAGGGCAAGGACTGGAACATGAGTTGCAGATATTGGGTTTTGCTGTGTATTGGGGATTTAATTGTTTTTGTAGCTGCTTCTGTTACAAGATATAAATACAAGGGTCAGAGTTATTTGCCAAGAGAACGTTGTGGAAGATGGATTGGGATAGACTGTGAGGTAAGAGACCCTGAAGGTGTGGAATGAAGGGAAAGAGCAAATTAGCCAAGATGGTGTGCTCAGGCTCTCTTGTTCCACATCCTCTTGCTCTTGCCCCTTGTTTTGCAGATCCATGGTTTGGCAACACCTGAGGTCACTTACAGCACGGTGCATGTACATCACGATGCACCCACTTGGCTGCAGGCAGCTTTTGTTCTGTAAGCATATAGCGTAAGTGTAAGTCACTCAGTCGTGTCCGACTCTTTGCGACCCCGTGGACTATACAGTCCATGGAATTCTCCAGGCGAGGATACTGGAGTGGGTAGCCTTTCCCTTCTCCAGGGGATCTTCCCAACCCAGGGATCAAACCCAGGTCTCCCACATTGCAGGCAGATTCTTTACCACAAGGGAAGCCCCTGTAAGCTGAGCCACAAGGGAAGCCCCTGTAAGCATATAAGCTCCCCTGAAATAGCCCTCGTGACTATGTTATGGCTGCGTCATGGTGGGGAGGCCGCATCACCGCGTGGAGGCCACGTGACGGTGGGGAGGCTGTGTTACGGCTGCGCCTGCTGGGTCAACCACAAGAGGAGAGACTACAGCATGCTTGCTGCTATTACAACTGTTTTGCCAGCCACAGAAAATAAACGTGTCTGCAGTTCCTATGGCTCCTCACATTTTCTTCCCCAGCTTCTTGCCTACCGTGGGTTCAACAAACAGTGCACACAGTGAAATACAGCAAGACACCTGGTGTAGTCAGCAGGATCAGCGAGACGTATGGTCTATTGCTCTTCAGTCTCTGTTTCAGTGACCATTCAATATGGGGATAAAGTACATACCCTAAGAATATAATAGTTTCTTAAATATTCAGTGTTAAATGAAGTTAATCTGTGTGTAGATTTATGCCTGCATATGGGTTTTTGCAGGAGATAGTTAACAAAAACACATGCTGTCCTGAGTAGAGACACCTAAAACCACCCATTCTTTACCTTAAACATTTAAGCAGATATGATATATTCATTTATCTCTAAGGTGGTTTATGAGGTTTCTGCCACTTCATCCCCACCCTCTTGCCTGGAGGATCCCCTGGTCAGAGGAGCTTGGCAGGCTAGAGTCCAGAGGATCGCAAGGAGTCAGACCCAGCTGAAGTGCGTTAGCACACGTGCGCACTAGTTCTGTATGCTTTCCTTCCAAGGAGCAAGCATCTTTCAATTTCATGGCTGCAGTCACCATCTGCAGTGATTTTGGAGCCCAAGAAAATAAAATCTGTCACTGGTTCCACTTTTTCCCCAGCTATTTGCTATGAAGTGATTGGACTGGATGCCATGATCTTAATTTTTTGAATGTTCCATTGTTACTGATATTTCTCCCGGCAATCTTGATTCCAGCTAGTGCTTCATCCAGCCCAGTGTTTCTCATGATATACTCTGCATAGAAGTTAAATAAACAGGGTGACAGTATATAGCCTTGATGTAACCAGTCTGTTGGTTCAAGTCCAGGTCTAACTGTTGCTTCTTGTCCTACATGCAGGTTTCTCAGGAGACAGGTAAGGTGGTCTGGTAACCCCATCTCTAAGTATTTTCCACAGTTGGTTGTGATACACACAGTCAAAGGCTTTCACATAGTCAATGAAGCAGAAGTAGATTTTTTTCTTAATTCCCTTCCTTTTTCAATGATCCAATGGATATTGGCAATTTTATCTCTTATTTCTCTTCCTTTTCTAAATCCAGCTTGTAAAATTGGAATTTCTCAGTTCATACTCTGCTGAAGCCTAGCATGGAGTATTTTGAGCATTACTTTGCTAGTATATGAAAAGAGTGCAATCGTATGGTAGTTTGAACATTCTTTGGAATCATCCTTCTTTGAGATTGTAATGAAATGTGACATTTTTCCAGTCCTGTGGCCACTGCTGAGTTTTCCAAATTTGCTGGCATATTGAGTGCAGCACTTTAGCAGCATAATCTTTTAGGATTCGAAATAACTCAGCTGGAATTTCATTACCTCCACCAGCTTTGTTTGCAGTAATGCTTCCTAAGGCCCTCTTGACTTCACACTCCTGGATGTCTGGGTCTAGGTGAGTGACTGCACCATCCTGGTTATCTGGGTCATTAATACCTTTTTTGTATAAGCCTTATGTGTATTCTTGCCACTTCTTAATCTCTTCTGCTTCTGTTGGGTCCTTGCTGTTGGGGCTTCCCTGGTGGCTCAGTGGTAAAGAAACCATCTGCCAATGTAGGAGATGTGGGTTCAGGCCCTGGATGAGGAAGAGCCTGTGGAGAAGGAAATAGCCACCTACTCCACTATTCTTGCCTGAGAAATCCAAAGGATAGGGAGCCTGGCTGGCTACAGTCCATGAAGGCACAAAAGAGTCAGACATGACTCAATGACTAAACAACAACAATGAACCAGTGGATGAAATTATGTCAGGCAGCTGGCAATCTGGCCTGGAGTTCAGGAGAAGAGGTTATGGTTAGTTCTGTATGTAGGCTTGAGGATCATTTACTTAGTTGAGAAGAAGGCTAACGACAGTAAGTAGAGTGCAGCCAACATCTGTATCCAAGGTAGGAAAAAATGATGAGGAAAAGGAGTCCCAGCGATATACAGCCAGGCTCCTGTGCAAGTACAGCTAAGGAAATGTTAAAATGAAGCTCAAGAAAATGAAGATGCTCTTATGGTATGGCTGGCCCCAGTCTTCTTGGGGATATCAAGAAGCAACTGAAGGAATAAGAAGAGAAATGATCTTTAGTTGGGTTTTCAAGGCTCCAGTTTTTCAGAGAAATGCAAAGAATTTGAAGAGTGAGTGGTCTGGCAACTGATCATTGAGATAACCTTCAAGAGATCAGAATTGGGGATTGGAAACCAACTTATGAGGGTTTTGGGAGTCAGTAGATGATGAAGAAATTATACAGAGTGTAAATTTAAGGGGGTAAGTAGCAGGTACATCATGAGAAATGCTGGGCTGGAAGAAGCACAAGCTGGAATCAAGATTGCTGGGAGAAATATCAATAACCTCAGATATGCAGATGACACCACTTTTATGGCAGAAAGTGAAAAGGAACTAAAAAGCCTCTTGATGAAAGTGAAAAAGGAGAGTGAAAAAGTTGGCTTAAAGTTCAACATTCAGAAAACTAAGATCATGGCATCTGGTCCCATCACTTCATGGGAAATAGATGGGGAAACAGTGGAAACAGTGTCAGACTTTAAATCACTGCAGATGGTGATTGTAGCCATGAAATTAAAAGACGCTTACTCCTTGGAAGGAAAGTTATGACCAACCTAGATAGCCTATGAAAAAGCAGAGATATTACTTTGCCAACAAAGGTCCATCTAGTCAAGGCTATGGTTTTTCCAGTGGTCATGTACGGATGTGAGAGTTGGACTGTGAAGAAAGCTGAGTGTTGAAAAATTGATGCTTTTGAACCGTGGTTTTGGAGAAGACTCTTGAGAGTCCCTTGGACTGCAAGGAGATCCAACCAGTCCATTCTGAAGGAGATCAGTCCTGGGTGTTCATTGGAAGGACTGATGCTGAAGCTGAAACTCCAATACTTTGGCCACCTCATGCGAAGAGTTGACTCATTGGAAAAGACCCTGATGGTGGGAGGGATTGGGGGCAGGAGGAGAAGGGGATGACAGAGGATGAGATGGCTGGATGGCATCACCGATTAGATGGACATGAGTTTGGGTAAACTCCAGGAGTTGGTGATGGACAGGGAGGCCTGGTGTGCTGCCACTCATGGGGTCGCAAAGAGTCAGACACGACTGAGCGACTGAACTGAACTGAACTGAACTGAAGTAGCAGGTTTAAGAGTTTTTGTTTTTGCTTTTATTGACATTGGGATGGGAAAACTCAAGCACTTTTCTGAGGGGAAGAAGGAACTGGCAAAGCATTGAAGATGCAACAGAGAGGGCTGGGATGGGATGGAGTGAAGCAGGGTGGGACCAATCAATACCTCCCATGGAGCTGTTATTATCCTTAGCAAGATTTCTTTCTCTGAAAGGGCAGGAAAGAGACCAGGCTGGGCAGGTACAGATGGAGAACAGCAAAGGGAAAAGGGAGGGAATTTGACTAAGCTTTTGTTGAACACTATGAAAAGTCTGAGGAAAGAAGAGCGTGAAATTATGGCAGTAACTAAGTGGTTCTGAGAGCAGAAATAGTTTGGGATAGTTACTAGTGGGGATAGTCTGGGATAGTTACAGCTGAGAGTCAACCAGAGAACACTCCAAGTGTTGTTAACCGTGAGTGTGCTGGAGGAATTCTATGCCAGGTAACTCTTGGTTTTGCAGGACTGTTGCATCACTGGCTAATTTACTCAATGCCAGGAATTTTCACCTGTCCTATGATAACCAAAACATCATGTTAATTTCTAAATGCCTTGAGTTGAGAATCACTGATCTGATGACCTGAGATCACAGGAGAATCAAATCACAGTGGATACAGCCTGTTCCCATAACACTTAGAAACCTAATATCAGAGTTCAGTAGTTTTAAAACCTTTGATAAGGAGACAGTAACAGAAATATTCCTAGATTTCCCACCCCCCATTGATTAAAGATATTTATATCATCCCTGACCAACTGCCATAGATCTGTTTCCAGTTAGAGCAATTGCTAATACACACAGCATTTTAGAGCCAAATACAGTTGCACAGGAGATTAATTATTGCCAATTCAGAGACATTTTTATAGGCAACGTATGTCTAAGCCCCAAAGCCTGGTTTTATAAGCCTGGCAATTAGCCCATGATGTGGGGGTGGGGAGCAACCGGAGTAAAAGTCCCACAAAGGAGGCTTAAAGGAATCAGAACACTCAGCCTGGAGGAGACCTCTGCTGAGGCCTGCAGGCAGAGCACTGCTGTCCCCCACACACAGGGCTCAGGGCTTGGGAGTGAAAATACAGCTGCTGATTTGCCCCAGCAAACACATCCTAGAAACACAGACATAGTAGCAGAGCCACCTGTGGAAGATGTGTTCAGTTCAGTTCAGTTCAGTCGCCCAGTCTTGTCCAACTCTTTGCGACCCCATGGAAGATGTGTACCTGCCTAGAAAGAGGAAAAGTCCACTTAACAGAGCTTAAGGAAACAACTGAGAAGAACTGATACTCAGCATTAGCTCAGGGCAAGACCTCAGCTTCTGTCTCACATTCCTTATGGAACTCCTGGTCTGCCTCCTAACTCATCTGATCATGACCTTAGCTTTCCCTGAGCCTGTCCTGTTTGGCTAAGGCAATAGGTTTCAACATGCCAACAGCTTTGCCCTGTTTTGATCTGGTCTAATGGGTCATGGTCCTCTACTGAGACTTGCCCAAGGGATTCTTCAACTCCAGCCCATTTCAAGTTCTCCTCCCACTCAAAACACCGATGGTGATCTGTCTGGTTTTGGTGCCTGCCAGACTTCATGGGAAATAGATGGGGAAACAGTGTCAGACTTTATTTTCGGGGCTCCAAAATCACTGCAAATGGTGATTGAAGCTATGAAATTAAAAGACGCTTACTCCTTGGAAGGAAAGTTATGACCAACCTAGATAGCATATTAAAAAAGCAGAGACATTACTTTGTCAACAAATATCTGTCTCGTTAAGGCTATGGTTTTTCCAGTAGTCATGTATGGATGTGAGAGTTGGACTGTGAAGAAAGCTGAGCACCAAAGAATTGATGCTTTTGAACTGTGGTGTTGGAGAAGACTCTTGAGAGTCCTTTAGACTGCAAGGAGATCCAACCATCCATTCTAAAGGAGATCAGGCCTGAAGGAATGATGCTAAAGGAAGGAATGATGCTAAAGCTGAAACTCCAGTATTTTGGCCACCTCATGAGAAGCATTGACTCATTGGAAAAGACTCTGAGGCTGGGAGGGATTGGGGGCAGGAGGAAAAGAGGACGACAGAGGATGCGATGGCTGGATGGCATCACCGACTCAATGGATATGAGTTTGGGTAAACTCCGGGAGTTGGTGATGGACAGGGAGGCCTGGTGTGCTGCAGTTCATGGGGTCACAGAGAGTTGGACACGACTGAGCAACTGAACTGAACTGTCTTTTCAAAATTGCTGCATAAACTGCCTTCTAAGTTTACTGAACTGTAGCAGCACTTTTCAGCCCCAAGAGCTACTGATCTGACATACCCAAACATCTATTACAAGCCAAAGCACTTCATAAAACCCACCTAGACTGCGAAGGAGTGCCAACTAGCTTTATTATGGAGTGAAACAGTGCCAAAAATAATGTAGAGCCTCACTGCTGCTTTTAGGCAGAAAACACAAATGAACTAAAATAAAGAAGATTTGCAATGTTTTTAAGTAGGAGCACATTTCAAAATCAGAGAGTAGAGAAAAGATCATATATATAGAAGTATTAGCTAAGAAAAGAGAAGCAAAAGACAAAGGAGAAAAGGAAAGATATATATATATATCTGAATGCAGAGTTCCGAAGAATAGCAAGGAGAGATAAGAAAGCCTGCCTAAGTAATCAATGCAAAGAAATAGAGGAAAACAATAGAATGGGAAAGACTACAGATCTCTTCAAGAAAATTAGAGATACCAAGGGAACATTTCATGGAAAGATAGACACAATAAAGGACAGAAATGGTATGGACCTAATACAAGCATAAGATATTAAGAAGAGGTGGCAAGAATATACAGAAGAACTATACAAAAAAGATCTTCATGACCCAGATAACCACGATGGTGTGATCACTCACCTAGAGCCAGACATCCTGGTGTGCGAAGTCAAGTGGGCCTTAGGAAGCTTCACTATGAACAGTTAGTGGAGGTGATGGAATTCCAGCTGATATATTTCAAATCCTAAAAGACAATGCTGTGAAAGTGCTGCTCTCAACATGCCAACAAATTTGGAAAATTCAGCAGTGGCCACAGGACTGGAAAAGGTCAGTTTTCATTCCACTCTCAAAGAAGGGAAATGCCAAAGAAAGTTCAAACTACCGCACAATTGCACTCATCTCACACACTAGCAAAGTAGTGCTTAAAAGACTCCAAGCTAAGCTTCAATAGTGTGAACTGAGAACTTTCAGACATTCAAGCTGGATTTAGTAAAGGCAGAGGAACCAGAGATCAAACTGCTAATATCCGTTGGATCATAGAAAAAGCAAGAGAATTTCAGAAAAATATCTACTTCTGCTTTATTGACTATGCCAAAGCCTTTGACTGTGTGGATCACAGCAAACTGTAGGAAATTCTTCAAAAGATGAGAATACCAGGCCACCTTACCTGGCTCCTGAGAAGACTGTATGCGGGTCAAGAAGCAACAGTTAAAACCGGACATGGAACAATGCACTGGTTCCAAATTGGAAAAGGAGTACGTCAAGGCTGTATATTGTCACCCTGCTCATTTAACTTATATGCAGAGTACATCATGAGAAACGCTGGGCTGGAAGAAGAACAAGCTGGAATCAAGATTGCTGGGAGAAATATCAATAACCTCAGATATGCAAATGACACCACCCTTAGGGCAGAAAGGAAAGAAGAACTAAAAAGCTTCTTGATGAAAGTGAAAGAGGAGAGTGAAAAAGCTGGCTTAAAGCTCAACACTCAAAAAAACTCAAATAAGACATCTGATCCCATCACTTCATGGCAAACAGACAGGGAAACAATGGAAACAGAGATAGACTTTATTTCCTTGGGCTCCAAAATCACTGCAGATGGTGACTTCTGCCATGAAATTAAAAGACGCTTGCCCCTTGAAAGAAAAGCTATGACAAACCTAGATAGCATATTAACAGGGCAACAATGGAGAAATAGACAT
The DNA here is from genome assembly GCF_042477335.2 of Ovis canadensis. NCBI lineage: Eukaryota > Metazoa > Chordata > Mammalia > Artiodactyla > Bovidae > Ovis > Ovis canadensis. The sequence continues at coordinate 13,096,619 of NC_091261.1, forward strand.
AGAGAATAGACTTATGGACATGGGAGAGGGGAGGAGAGGGTGAGATGCATGGAAAGAGTAACATGGAAACTTACATTACCATATGTAAAATAGATAGCCAATGAGAATTTGCTGTATGGCTCAGGAAACTCAAACAGGGGCACTGTATCAACCTAGAGGGGTGGAATGGAGAGGGAGATGGGAGGAAGTTTCAAAAGCAAGGGGATATATGTATATCTATGGCTGATTCATGTTGACGTTTGACACAAAACAGTAAAATTCTATTATCCTTCAATAAAAAATTAATTAATTAAAAGAAAATAGAGACATTACTTTGCTGTCTAGCTAAAGTTATGGTTTTTCCAGTAGTCACCTATGGATGAGAGAGTTGGACCATAAAGAAAGCTGAGCACCAAAAAATTGATGCTTTTGAACTTTGGTTTTAGAGAAGACTCTTGAGAGTATCTTGGACTGCAAGGAGATCAAACAAGTCAATCCTATAGGAAATCAGTCCTGCATATTCACTGGAAGGACTGATGCTGAAGCTGAAATTCCAATACTTCGGCCACCTGATGCGAAGAACTGACTCACTGGAAAAGACCCGGACGCTGGGAAAGATTGAAGGCAGGAGGAAAAGGGGATGACAGAGAATGAGATGGTTGGATGGCATCACCAACTCGATGACTTGAGTTTGAGCAAGCTCTGGGAGTTCGTGATGGACAGGGAAGCCTGTCGTGCTGCAGTCCATAGCGTCACAAAGAGTCAGACACAAGTGAGCAACTGAACTGAACTAATAGAAGTAATAGTATCTGTTATACCACTTTTAGTTTTGAATGTTCTAATTGTTGATATTGGATGGTAAATAAATTCATCATTTACTTCAATCTTCTAGTCTTAGATTAAACTGTTAAAATGTGTAAATTTCTAAAAGTCGGCTATCAGAAAATGCAAAGAAGTTAAATAATAATGAAATAATACTCTGATTAAAAGAAAAATTGTATAGCTTATATATTCATTGAAAATTTAATTATCTTTAAAGACAACAACTTAATGTCAAATAATACATATAAAATTTAGAGCTTTAAAATATATACCATCCCATATTTTAATATAATCTTTATATCTTAAAAAACTCTAATTTTAAAAAAGTTAGGTTTTCACTTAGATTGAGCAATCAAAAGAAATTTGCATTTCAACAATAAATATTTTCTGGCATATGATTCAATTATGTTAAGCTTCTGCAATTGAGGCAACATTTAAAGGTTCAATATAGCATTTTCACCAAGTTTTCTTGTAGTCTGTGTTATGAAGCTTTTTTCAGGGTTTCAGGGTAAGTGTTTGAATCACCAATTTAGCATGTATCAAAGAGTCCTATGTTGACCTCAGTGCTGTGTGCTTAGTCGTGTCCGACTTTTTGCGACCCCGTAGACTGCAGCACCCCAGGCTTCTCTGTCCATGGGGATTTTCCAGGCAAGAATACTGGAGTGGGTTGCCATGCCCTCCTGCAGGGGATCTTCCCAACCCAGGGATCAAACTCAGGTTTCCCGCATTGCAGGTTGATGGATTCTGAGCCACCAGGGAAGGCCTAGATGCTCCAAATCTTGTCAATTTAACAGATGTTCAAAGCGTGCCAATTTAGCAAGACCACCAGTTCATTTTGAAGAGTAAAGATTAAGTCTTCTGCTTTTTTGTTCCTCCCATAATGTGGGCAAAAGATAAAAGTCCTAGGATCAAAATAAAAGCTATTGATCTCCTAATTCAAAATTAACACCCTCAACTATTTATAATTCCTAAATAAAGATGCAGTAATTCAATTACTTCAGTTTAACCATACCTTATTGCTGTATTCCCTTCAGGTGATTCTTTACATGGACTGTGCTACAAAAAATCTTCTATGGCTTAAGCAGTCAGAGATTTCTTTAAGTATGCATAGTAGAGAGGATGCTGTGCTATGATGTCTATTGTATACAAAACCACATATTCATAAGCACACACAATGAAGATTGATCAAGATGACTCAATAATTTGAAGTATATTACTCTGATTCAGTGAGGATACTGTTTGTCCGGTGAGAATGGGAGACGTGGAGGGATTTGATGGAAACACAGCATCAAATTGTTGCCATTGAATGAGTCTCCTGGTGGTGACCGTCATTCTCCCTGTTTTGACAATGTCCAGAGTTTCTCTAATTTGAGGTTGCCAGATTTAGGTATGTCTAATTTAGGGCATACTCAAATAAATATTGCATGGGGCACACTTATTCTAAAAATTATTCATTGCTTATCTGAAATTTAGATTTTACAAGGCTTTCCTTGTTTAACCTGTCAACTATAATTATCTTAGGGGGGATTATAAAATTCTAGAAAATTTACTTTCATTCCTTTACTTTTTGAAACCAAGCTTACGTTGTAGCAGTTCAGTTCAGTTCAGTTCATTCACTCAGTCGTGTCTGACGCTTTGCGACCACATGAATTGCAGCACGCCCGGCCTCCCTGTCGAAGAAGGCAATGGCACCCCACTCCAGTACGCTTGCCTGGAAAATCCCATGGGCGGAGGAGCCCGGAAGGTTGCAGTCCATGGGGTCGCTGAGGGTTGGATACGACTGAGCAACTTCACTTTCACTTTCATGCATTGGAGAGGCAAGGGCAACCCACTCCAGTGTTCTTGCCTGGAGAATCCCAGGGACTGGGGAGCCTGGTGGGCTACCATCTCTGGGGTCGCACAGAGTTGGACACGACTGAAGTGACTTAGCAGCAGCAGCAGCAGCAGCAGCAGCAGCAGGCCTCCCTGTCCATCACCAACTCCCGGAGTTCACCCAGACCCACGTCCATTGCATCGGTGATGCCATCCAGCCATCTCATCCTCTGTCATCTCCTTTTCCTCCTGCCCCCAACCCCTCCCAGCATCAGAGTCTTTTCCAATGAGTCAACTCTTCGCATTAGGTGGCCAAAGTATTGGAGTTTCAGCTTTAGCATCATTCCTTCCAAATAACAACCAGGACTGATCTCCTTTAGAATGAACTGGTTGAATCTCCTTGCAGTCCATGGGACTCTCAAGAGTGTTCACCAACACCACAGTTCAAAAGCATCAATTCTTTGGTGCTCAGCTTTCTTAACAGTCCAACTCTTACATCCATACACAACCACTGGAGAAACCACAGACTTGACTAGACGAACCTTTGTTGGCAGAGTAATGTCTCTGTTTTTGAATATGCTCTCTAGGTTGGTCATAACTTTCCTTCCAAGGAGTAAGCATCTTTTAATTTCATGGCTGCAATTACCATCTGCAGTGATTTTGGAGCCCCCCAAAATAAAGTCTGACACTGTTTCCACTGTTTCCCCATCTTTTTCCCATGAAGTGATGGGACCAGATGCCATGATCTTAGTTTCTTATGTTGTGTAGTTGTGTCAATAACTTGCAAAGAGGGGATGGAAGATAGATGCAAAATCAGGTGGGAGGGGAGTTCAGGAGTGGGAACTTATATACACCAGTGGTGGATTCATGTCAATGTATGGCAAAACCAATACAGTATTGTAAAGTAAAATAAAGAAAAAATAAAAATTTTAAAAAATTTTCTCTTAAAAAAAATCAAATGAAGGATATTAGGATATTAACTTCAAAAGACTACATGTTTTAGAGGTCAAGGACCTTGAATACCATGCTCCCTGATCTATTTCTGCCCACAATCCCATAAGTGATATTCTAGGAAATTGTTTTTTTTTTTAGGAAAAATTAGCAGATATAACAGCTTCCTTTCTGGCTCAGCTGGTAAAGAATCCTCTTGCAATGCGGGAGACCTGGCTTTGATCCCTGGGTTGAGAAGATCCCATGGAGAAGGAAAAGACTACCCACTCCAGTGTTCTGGCCTGGAGAATTCCATGGACTTCCATAATACATGTGGTCGCAAAGAGTTCACACAACTGAGTGACTTTCACTTCACTAGCAGACAATATGTCTCATTTTTTTCTACAAAAGCAAACTCTTCTTTTTTATCATCAGGAATAAAACGTTGGCTGATCTAGTCCTTTTAGTCACCTCAGCTCACCCAGCTTCAATAAATATAGCAGGTGATGGTAGTAGTAACTGTGGCTAGGACCCAGATTGCCTGCCTGGTACAGATCAAACGTCAGTGTAGTCGCTGCTTGTGGGACAGTGGACACAGGCACCTTGAAAATGAATTTGTAGATGAACCATCTTTTAAGCTTACAAATTTACTAGACAATAGAAATTTAAGACAACTCTGACTTTTATATATTGATTTTACTAAAGGACAATAGTCCACTTAAAGGCATTTATTAAAAAATTGTCTGATTATTCTCTGGATTTCAGGAAAGAGACAGCTGAATGGCATTCCATGAGGCTAAAAAAGGAGAAAGCACCAGGGAAGTTATCCTAAGAAGAAAAGGATAGGATCCACCAATTTCTGGAGAGGAAAAGAAGAAACGAATTTCAAGGATAAAGAGACATTCTTTAAAATATAAAAATAAAGGAAATATGTATGAATAAGAAAAAACAGAAATAATGGTGATAATAATGAGGTATTGTATTATTTAGGGAACATTAGGGAAAAAAAGATTTAAAATGAACTCTTGGCAAAAGGCCAGTTCGAAGAAGTAAGTGCATTATAATACTATGGAATAGCAGTATGGATTTTCTGGCCCCAGGGGTATTTCACATATTTATTTTTGTGAAAATGAATTATTATACTGAGAGCCATGACTTAATATAAGCACACAGTTTTGTTTTATTATATTGATAAGAAAATAGCTGTATAGCATTGGACAGCTTAGTATAACTTAACCAAAATAATAAACAAAAGCTTTAATTGCTTGAATTCAAATGATAACTTATTAAATGACTGAAGTCAATTTTAGAGATGTGAAAACTGGTTTTTATAAGTAAAAAATACCTATATTTGCAGAGCTGCTTTTGTCATATGGTCATATGGAATATGGTTTCACCAATTTGGAAGTTACACAGAGCAGCTTATTTGGTCAAAATTAGATAATCTCCTCAGAAGAATCTTCTTTCAGTACCGTAGGTTGGATATATGTACCTTTAGACTTCTAAGAATACTAAACATGCTTTGCTTTTAAAAAAATCCATTGTTTTAAACCAATAGTAACATTGGGCTGCATGTATCTCTTCAAATTATAGTTTTATTTAAGTTAATGCCCAGGAGTGCGACTGCTTGGTCATATGGTAGCTCTGTTTTTACTTTTTTAAGGAACTGCCAGACTGTTCTCCATAGTGACTGCACCAATTGACTTTCCTATCTACAGTGCAGGAGGGTACCCTTTTCTCCACACCTTCTCTCATATTTATTGTCTGTAGATTCTTTTCAAAGATTTGTTTTTGATGTGCGCCTTTTTAAAAGTCTTAACTTGAATTAGTCAAAATATTGCTCCTGTTCTACACTTTTCTGTTTGACCATGAGGCATGTGTGAACTTAGCTCCCCAGCGCCCAGGGACTGAACCGGAACCCCTGCACTGGGGGGCAAAGTCATAACCGCCCGTTTGTAGATTTTTGGTGATGGCCATTCAGACCGATGTGAGGTGACACCTCATGGTAGTTTTGTTTTGCTCTTCTCTAATAATTAGCGATGTTGAGCATCTTTTCAAGTGCTTTTTAGTCATCTATATGTCATTTTTTGAGAAATGTCTATAGATATTCTGCCCATTTTTGGATTGGGTTATTTGTTTTTTGTTTTTTATATTGAGCTGCATGAGCTGTTTGTGTATTTTGACCTGCTATATATATAGCACAGAAAACTCTACTCAATACTCTGTAATAGCACATTTGCAAAAAGAATACCCCCAAAAAAGAACAGTGGATATATTTATACGTGTAACTGATTCACTTTGCTGTACACTTAAAACTAATACAACATTGTGAATCAATTATACGCCACCAAAAGTTTAAAAAATATATTCAGAAAAAAAAATGATAGTAGGTGACATTTGTTGAGATATTTACACTATCCTAAATGAGCGGACCTGCATAATTGCTAGAAAGTTGGATATCTACAATGCCATTTAACAACCGGGAAGCAGAAAATTTCAGATTTTTTCTTCTTATGATGCCTAATAAAAATTGTGGGCTTCACTTGCCATCTGCATCTACAAGGAGTAAGTGCCTAGCCACTGCAGTTGCTGATGTCAGCATGCCCTGAATGGAGGTCAGGGTGGAGATCAGGAATGAGACCTCGGCGCTGTGGTAAAAGCTGGTGGAACAGGCCTTCAGATAGTTAGATATTTTCAGCAGACTGTATGAGCCCAATTTCTCATATCTTCTCATATCTGTAAAAAGCGCTAGTGACTAGCAACAAGCCTCTGCCAAACAGCGTGCTGACTGCAGGCATCTCCCTTCACTAAAATTATATAAAATACTGACCTGTCCCCTCACCTGTCAGAGCTGAGAGGCTGTCTCCTGGGCTATAGTCCTCATTTTGCCCCAAATAAAATGGAACACAATTCTCATGTTCATTTGTTGTTCTTTCCCCCCCCCCCAGTCAACAATAATGCTTTTGTGGTGAAATAGTACTTTGTTTAGACTCTAAATCTGGAGAAGGAAATGGCCACCCACTCCAGTATTCTGGCCTGGAGAATTCCATGTATTGTATAGTTGTTCATGGGGTCACAAAGGGTCAGACACAACTGAGCGACTTTCCCTTCACTAGACTCTAAATTTACAACCCATCTTCCCAGACCACAATGTTATGGATATTCTCTAAGGTTGAACAGCATTTAATTTAATACAGGGAACTATGCAATAAACATGTTTACCAAGATAAAGATAAAAAATGTGCAAAACCAGTAAGACCTCTTTAAAATGAATTAATAAGAAAACTCGCCCAAAAAGTGGTAAAAAATCCTTAATGGTAAAATACCTTTAAAACAAATTTCATAAACACAAAAATTAAATTTATGCCAAGAAGCACATGGACAATTACACTGTAAATTCTTTAAGTATATAGGCAGTCCACACTTTGCATTCCAATATACAGAAATTTCTGTTATCAAGATTTAGTTGATTAACACCAGTCCCCCAATAGCTCCCAATTTCAATACCAAGATAAATCAACTGTATGTGATTGCAAGATTATAATTCAGTTCATATACACGCACAAAGTGTGTAGTTGTGTTGCTTCCCTCTCAACAAACCCACACAGTATTTTACAAAATTGGACCCCTGGAAGAGAGATCTGGCCAAGAAATATGAAAGTGCACCTGAAAAATGATAAGTGATATCAGGGGAAGTAAAATTCAGACCATTTGTAAAGGAACTATAGAAGGAAGAGCTAACAGGAGGAATGCTAACACTCAACATTTGAAAAACTCAATGTGCAGTTAGAGGAAACGCGTGAAGGCAAATATATCAACATAAAGGGACAGAAAAAAGATTGTGATTAAAAGAATGGAGACATCTCAGGGGAAATGATGCCTGCTGAAAGAAAATCTTCACCTTACAGAAATTCTTGGAGCTATTTCACAACAGGGAAAGTGCAGGGGTCAAATGTTGAAAGTTGATCCAAACATGGAGAGGAGCATGACTTGTGGACTTATTCTAGTTTCCTGAAGATGAATCCTTAAAAGGCTGAGAGCCTTCCTGAGCTCTCCCTCTCTTTCTGATTCAAATGCTTCCTGACTGCCAAAACAGAGGCTTTTGTTAACCCTTTCTAACTTCATTAGAGTGTGATGTCTCCCTCCTAGAAGGAGAGGATCATTTTTCTAAATGTTTGCCTCTTGAAATCAGGATAAAATCTAGCCTTCTTTGTGCAGACCAATCCTTGATTTATGCAATAATAACCTTTACATTTGTTTGGATCCTTGCATCCAGGGAGAGAGGAGACACCAAGCAGAATTGTAGGCTCATTATTTTCCTCCCTGAAAATGGAGCCTATTCAGTGTACTCAGTTTCTTTCATGATCATCCTCTGTCTTGGATAAGTTTGGTGCAACCAATGTGTATATGTAAAGGTGAGGTCTTCCTGAAAGATTTTAACATATTCTCCGTGTATATCAACCTGAAAAAAAATATTTTTAAGCCAGGAAATGGAGAATAAAAGCTTTTATGAGTAAGCAAGTCTGTTCCTATCTTTTAGTTTAATTGGAATTAGTTTAGTTTTATACGAATTGATTGGTTCTTTACTTTCCCCTCGGAAGTTCTGCTTTGGAAGCTTTTACAAACTGCGTGGAGCTGACTGCTTTGCCACTCCTCGTAGTGCAAACAGCTAACGCACTACTTGCCTCCAGCTTCTCTTTTCTTCTGCTTCTGGGCAAGCATTCCTCTCTCAGGAGGGCCTGCCTCTGCTTGCTGTTGATGAGGACAGAGTGACAGAGAACTCTAGTTGGCAGACTGGGGCAAACTAAAATGACGAAGCACTAACAAGTATAGACCCGCAGCTGACACTGGAATCAAAGACCATTTCTTGAGAACTGATGACTGATGCCTGCCTCACTGGTACAGCTCCCTGGAAAAGCATTTCCAGCTTCCTTATCCTGTCCTCCAAGAATTCAGTCAGGTCTGAGGCATATCTTTCCTCAAGTGCCAGGGCCTCACAATGGAGTATTCTGTGTTAAATCAGTCTCATCGTATCATCAGGGCGGTGTGAACCTGGCTCACGCAGCAATGCACAGTCAACTCATATTGTAACAGGGAGTCTAGAGTAACATGGCTTTTAAATTGGCTTGGAGGGCTACTTTATGTGCCTGTATAAGAGTGGAGCCATAACTGCTGCTTCTTTGTGTCCTAATGCCTAGACAGTCGGTACCCGCAACATACAAGCTCTCAGTAACTGTCATACTAAACTTGAGGGTTTTGTTTGTTTCTTAGAGCTTCCGTTGCAGTTATTCTTGATCCTCTCCTTGACCAGTGCAAGGGCTGAGAGAACTGGAACTAAGTTGCACAGAGTAGGAAGGCAATAAATATCAATTGCAAGGGTATTCTGTATTATTCCAGGATGATTTTTGTCTCCAAGATGTTCTAGCTAAACAAATTGCATCGTCATTCTCCTGCCAGCCTAACCAGCCTGCTTAACACTGCTGGTTGGTTCATCTGGCTTAAGGTGACCAGACAAAAGCAACTGATTAACCGTGCCGCTGTCATTTCAGTACACCCAAAGCATATTCATGACAGAGTATTCTATAGGTACAAAAACTGAATTACGATTGCTACATGTCTCAACACTGATACATTTCAGAAGATAATTTTGAGTGAGAAAAACAAGTTATAGAAGAAAACAAAGTTAGAGTCCATGTATATAAAGTTCAAAATTTTTAGTAAAGCTAGGCAATCAATTCTTTAGAAATATGTATATAAGTGGCAAAATATACAGATAATCAGTAATCATAAAATTCAAGTACATTATTAGCAACCTGGGAAAAAAAGACTGTATCTTATTTCTATCACCTCCTCCCACCACCCCCACCATATAGTCGCAGGTTAGCAGGGATCGTGGAGCCTTGTACATTGGACACTGAAAAAGCATCAAACAGATTTGTGTTGAATCTCACTGCCTTTTCTTCTCCTTTACTCTCTGACTTCACATAATAATTTGCTCCCAAGAGTCAGGTGGTAGTAGAAGTAAAGGATAATCTTCTTTAGTAATAATTTTTCAATTTCTCTTCTCTCCCCTGTGTAGAACTATTTGGTCTGTAAACCTAGTTATTTCAGCTGCATTGAGAACAGCTACCTTGAAGAGTCAAAAGCTGCCTCTGTGAAACTTGGAGATGGAAAAAAAATCATTTGTTTCTTTTAAATGACCTGACGGAGACTTTACTTCTGATGAACCCAATTTGAAATTGGATTGAACTGTCTACGACTACATTCCGATTAGTATAAACTTTTTGCAGTAAGCTTCATTTCAGTAGATGCGTTTCCAAGAAGCACTGGATTCACATTTTCAAAGAATATATTTTGTATGCACTGGAGTTTTTAAATGTATATTGAGATGACAATTTCCAATTATGAGTTTATGGTACAGTTTATAACTAGACCATAAATTTTCTTTTATATAAATTCTATATTTTCCTCATGTCTATACTTCCAAGAGCCACAATTTTCATGAAGAGAAACAGCCTTGTAAGACAGGAAGCTGGTTTCTCAGCACTTTGTGGTATCAGTACTTTATGCAAATACTCCTTGGGCATTAATTCTAAGAAAATAAATAGAATTTAATATGAGTCCAGCAAAACAGCCTTCTCCTTTGAATTATAATGCCCTTTTACATTTTTGGGCTCCTGGTTTTTAAGGTAGTATCTGGTAGGTAACAAAAAGAAAAAGGAGAGTTTTTCTTCCAACAGGTAGTCATGAACCCCAAATTAAACTAGTTTGCCATAAAGCTTATTAATACATAGGAAAAACAACCATATCTTTTGCAAGATTGCATGTTTTAGTTTCTTATGTGCAATTCTTAGTCAGATTGTGTATAAGTTCTCTGAAAGATGCAAATTAACTCCTTCATGTAACTGAGTACTTATAGTTAATAATTAATGTAGCTATTTATTTTGAAAGTCTACCACACCCACTTCTAAGAGGCCCGAGGCAGTTTACACATTAGCACATAGTTCAAAGGCACACTATTATGGTGAAGTGCTAAATAAAATAGACTGGAAAACGTAAAGGGGTGGGTGCTATCAAGGCCCAGTCATGTTCTGCTCTTTTTGAATGGCTCCCCACCCCAGATGCTACCTCCTCCCTACGCTCAAGTGGAGGCTATTTGTTCTTGAAATTTCCATTAACCGCAGGTGTTGGCCAGCCTTATCCAGCAGAATCAGCGGGACCAGGATGTGGGTAAGTGTGTGGATTCTGCTGCCTCACTGCCTGGACGGAAAGCATGGGTCGATACCTTGAGCAGGTTATTCAATATCTCAGAGCTTCAGCTTCCTCATTTGCACAATGGGGAATAAGAATAGTACTCATCTCACAGGGGAGAATTTAATGAGTTTTGTAAAGTACTTGGAACAGAGCTTGGCGCACAGTCAGTGCTAAATGACTGTTAGCACTTAACCCATTCAATATTCCTCCACTCTCCTGTAAAAACCCTTCTTCCTTTGAAGTTTGGACCTCTCATATGTACTGTCCTCCAGCCCTTCTTATTGTTCTTGCGTGCATCAGAGATTTTGGAACATGGCTTATGATTTTTCTCCTCACCTCAAGTCTGCCACAATCCTTCTTTCTTTACTGTTCATGTGAACAACTCTTCTAATACCCAGTACCTTGACTTCTTCAACTCCAATGACCCGCATCTCTGCACAGAAATCAACAACTCATGCCGCCTCCCTTATTACCACCCGGGGCTGCTCCACCTGTAAAATCTTAAACCAATTGGTTCAACTTTCTCACCATAGGCTCCTATTATCCTCACCATTTCAATCGTACTTGTATCCACAAATGTGAGTAAAGTCCCATTCTTCACTCCAGGTATTAAAGAGTTTCTTTTGCTTCCTTCTCCATCTCACTTTGGTTCAGCACTTCAACTTGGCTCTTTAAACAATAACTTCAATTTCTTTCTCCCTTTTCCTTCTGCAGTGCTTACTGAAACATGGATCAATTCAGTCTCCTGTGCTTCTAACAGCGCACTAAGCACATCATTCAATGCTGTGCCCTGGAGCCACTAGCTTATGGCTCCTGTCCTGCCCCGAGCCGTCAGCACACAGCCTGGCGGTCTCCTCCACGCTGCTCTTTGGTCCTGCTTTTCTTTGCTGACTTTTTACCACTACTCTCTCATCCCCCATATCCAGTCACCCAGTTCCATCTTAAGCATGTCTTACATATCTGACAGGCTGATTTCATTTCTTCCCTCCAGCTCGTCATCTCTCACCATCTCCTTCCTCTCCAAAATATCCTCCTTCCTGCTGCCAAAGTGCCTCATGTCCTGTGCATCCTCGATATCCATCAGTAACTCCCCAAGGCTTGGATAGCTGGGTCCCAGGGCCTCTGTTCACCTCTCTAGACTCCTTTTCTGACTCTTCTGAACTGAACCTTACAAACTCAATTACTTGTACTTCCCCAATTGTGCTACATTCCCTGAGACCACCATGCATCCCATACAGTACCTTTGCAAGGAATGCCCCCCTTTCCTCTTTTTCCTACCTGAATAACTTCCGCTGGTCTTTCAGGGCTCCATTCACATGTCCCTTCTTGGCAGCCCTGGGGTAGAAATGTCCCTGGGGCTTTCTCTCTTGCTCTGCCTCTTCCTGAGCAGCCTGGCTGAGTGTCTCTCTTTGTGCTTCTTTTCAAATACTTACCATGTTCCTGGCACTTGGCACCCAGTAACTGGCTAGTGAGTTAATGAGTAAGTGAAGACGTCCCATTTCCATAAAATAATTAATAAAACTCTAATAGCATTTCCTTTTATGCGCTTATTTGGAATAGAGATTTTTAAAACTGGTAGAGCTAGTTTCGACAGTCAGTATTGCAGTGACTGCCACTCCAATTAGATGGTTGGCAGCCATGCTCTCAAGTAACTGGCTGAGCCAAACCATGGACTTCACTGATAGTTACCACCTGCTGAGCAACTCTGGAGGCCCAACAGCACACTGCTGTGCTGTGCTTAGTCGTTCAATCCTGTCTGACTCTCTGCGACCCCGTGGACTGCAGCCCACCAGGCTCCTCTGTGCATGGGGATTTCCCCGGCAAGAACACTGGAGTGGGTTGCCGTGCCCTCCTCCAGGGGATCTTCCTAACCCAGGGATCAAACCCAGGTCTACTGCATTGCAGGAGGATTCTTTACCGACTGAGCCACCAGGAAGCCCAAGAAAACTGGAGTGGGTAGCCTATCCCTTCTCCAGTGGATCTTTGCAACCCAGGAATGGAGCCGGGGTCTCCTGCATTGCAGGAGGGTTTTGTTTCCCAGGCGAGCTACCAGGGAAGCCCAGCCAGCAGCATATCAGGCACTAAACCGCGTCTTCTGGCCGCCTCCTGGCAGCAAGACGGCTGCAGCGCTCTGTGCATCACAACCCCACACAGCACACTCAGCAGTCAGAGAAAGGGCTGTTTCTCTCTTATATTTATTTGTTAAAGAGGCAACAAAAATCCTTTTCCAGAACACTTTCCCTTCCCCCACCATCAGGATAGTTCCTTCCAATCTCACTGGACAAAACCAGATCATGCTCCAAAGTCCAAAACTGGTCACAGGCAAGCAGGAGAGCATTATTTGGGCTTCCACAAATCAGGATTTACCTGAGTCATCTGTGGGAATAGGACACTAAACAAAATTAGGTTCTAGCTAAGGGTGAGGAGGGAAAGGGTTGCTGGGCAGGCAAATGGCAGTCTGCCAAAATGAACATCATTGCTGGGCAGGAGCTGGATTTGGTGTCAGACACATCAGTTTGAGTCCCATCTCTGCCATTTCCTAGTTGTGTGACTGGGGCAACGTTTTATCCTCGATAAGACTCAGTCTCTTCATCTATAAGATAGGAATTCCAAAGCCTTCCTTTTAGCATTACTGTGAAGATTACACAGCATATGTAATGCTGCAAACCCACAATGGACGTTTGTTCATCCATTTAAAAATCTTTTGTGGGCACCTACAATGTGCCAGTCATTATGCCCAGGATACAGTAGTGAATAAGATAGATATGATCCTTCCCTTCATGTAATTCATAATACATGTTAGTTTAAAAAATTTCCTAATTTTGCTGACTCAGAAATTTGCAAGCACTGGAAAATACCATGGACAGAGGAGCCTGGTAGGCTACAGTCCACGGGGACACAGAGAGTCAGACACGACTGAGCCACTTCAGTTTCTATCTTTGATTACTTGGACAGTTACTTTCTGGAGAAACTCAGAATTTTTTAGGAACTAAGAGCTTCTGAAGGGCTTCTCAGGTGGTGCTAGTGATAAAGAACCTACCTGCCAGTGCAAGAAGCATAAGAGATGCAGGTTCGATTCCTGAGTCGGGAAGATCCCCTGGAGGAGGGCATGGCAACCCACTTCCACATTCTTGCCTGGAGAATCCCTATGGGCAGAGGAGCCTGACAGGCTGCAGTCAATGGGGTTGTAAAGAGTAGGACATGGCCGAGTGACCCAGCACACATGCATGGCTTCTGAAATTTTATATTTAATGTGTAAAGGTTTATAAACATTTGCTTTCTCTCTTTTTTTGGTTTATTCTATTTAAATAAAATGATCAGAGATGTTTATATTTTTAGGAGTATATGGTCATTGTGCATGCTATCCTGATTCCTAAACTAAAGATGATTGATAAAGTGCCATATTGTAAAAAGTGAATAACTTGAGACACTATCCAATATAATCTCACAGCCCTAAGAAAAAATCCAGATGCAATAGCACGCAATCTACCTATCTGAGTCGTCATGAAGTTAGTAGTCTGAAGTTAAGACAGATACAGTTCATCAGTTCAGCTCAGTTCAGTCGCTCAGTCGTGTCCGACTCTTTGCGACTCCATGAATTGCAGCACACCAGGCCTCCCTGTCCATCACCAACTCCCGGAGTTCACTCAGACTCGCGTTCATCAAGTCAGTGATGCCATCCAGCCATCTCATCCTCGGTCGTCCCCTTCTCCTCCTGCCCCCAATCCCTCCCAGCATCAGAGTCTTTTCCAATGAGTCAACTCTTCGCATGAGGTGGCCAAAGTACTGGAGTTTCAGCTTTAGCATCATTCCCTCCAAAGAAATCCCAGGGCTGATCTCCTTCAGAATGGACTGGTTGGATCTCCTTGCAGTCCAAGGGACTCTCAAGAGTCTTCTCCAACACCACAGTTCAGGGAGAATTAATTTTCACTTAATAGGAACAATCAGGTAATCTGAGTGACCCATTCCCCAACTATGTCCCTTCACAGCTTTTCTCTTTTTAGTCAAATGAACAATATACAGTTGACCTTTTGAACAGTGCAGGCTTAGGGGTTCCTCAGGGTGGAAAACGTACGTATAAATCATAGATACAGCCCTCTGTATCTGCTGGTTTGTCATCCATGACTCAACCAACTGTGGATTGTGTAGTACTATCATATTTACTACACACACACACACACACACACACACACACACACACACACACGCATTCACACGTAAGTGGACCTTATAGTTAAGGGTCAACTGCAGCTAAGGAAACTTGTCAAGATTAACCTCTCCCCAAACCACCCACATTACATATGCTTGAAACTATTAAATAATTAAGGTACTATTGCAGCAGATTAAGGAAACTCTCTTACCTTAAGCTTTTCTGGGGCATACAGAAATAAAAATAGTTTTAGAACAGGAGATCTAGAGATATAATACAAAAGAAGTGCATTAAAATTAGGTTTACAAATCTGGGGGCCCAGAAAAGACAGGGGGTTTTCCACAGACCTCTGCTACTTGTCATGCCTGACTCAACTCTGTCTAGTTTTCCATTGACGTATACACTGATCTATTTCTTGTTTACATTTCCCTTTGATCCTACCAAGGAGCGATAAGATGTCTTTAACAGATAATGTCTTTACATACACAAAAACTACACATTAGTGGGTCATTAAGTGGTGAAGCTGTTTTTCTAGTACTTACTTATGGATTTTCACCAGTCTAAGGATGATGTGAATACCAAGTGAAAGAAAGAAAGTGAAGCCACTCAGTCATGTTCAACTCTTTGCAACCCCATGCCTGCTAGGTTCCGTTGTCCATGGGATTCTCCAGGCAAGAATACTGGAGTGGGCTGCCATTTCCTTCTCCGGGAGATCTTCCCAACACAGGGATCGAACCCAGGTACCAAGTGAGAACCTACCTAAAAGAAGTCTGGGTGGAGCTAGGGCATAGTTTCTAAGCACACAGAGAGATAAATAACCTTTCAATGTGACGTAAATTGAAGCTTAACCTTAATCACAAATAGAATGGTTGGAAGGAAATCTATTACTTATCCAATGTGGACAGACAACAATTAGAAGGAAATCCCACAAAAGGGATAAACAGGAAGACATACATAGAGAAGCCATTGAAAACATGTAGACTAAGTTAAAACTAGAGATAAAGTATGTTATTAATAAATTTTATGGTTTGCAAAGATTAAGTTGATGGGACCAAATACCATGGGATCCTTAGACATTTTAAACCTTGAATAGTAAACATAATAGCTGTAGAGAAAAGTTCAAAGGACAAACATGTACAGTTTGATGGCTTATCACAGAACAACGCCCACGTACTCACTACCAATGTTACCTGGTTCCCTCCTACTTCTTCCAATCACTACCGCCCCCAGTAAAGGTAAACACTATGCTGACTTTTATTAAAATCATTTCCTTGCTTTCTTTATAGTGCTTCCTCCTAAGCATGAGTCTTCAAACACTAGTGTATTTTTGCCTTCTTTCTGAACTTTATATAAATGGAATTACTGTATATATTCTTTGTTCCTGACTCATTTCTTTCAAAATTGTATTTATGAGATTCACACATGTTATTGAATGTAGCTGTGATTTGTTCAGCTACATAAAGTAAATATTATGAATTTTCATTGCTGTCTGGTATTCAAATATATTAAAATAATATTCCATGACTTATTTATCTATTCTAGTTTTAGATGTTTTAAAAAGCCAAAGAAATCTTAATCTTTTTCTAACTATATAGACTTTCATTAAGGTGAAGGTATCAACTATCTTTTAATGTATGAAGCTGATTCATTTAAAGGAGGGGAACAATAAATTTTCTTAAATTCAGTGTACTTCAGAAAAGGAATGACTGGAGAGTGTTGATTCTGATTGAACTGGCAGAGAGGGAAGACAGAAGGAGAAGTGGGGTTTCTCTCGCCTTTTTTAACGCATTAGAGAAACACTTGAGGCTCTGCTCCAAAACATATAGCTGCGTTCTGCCCATGAGGAAGGAGTAAGGGAGCTGTGACTCCGTGGCAGAGTGCGTGTGCTGGCGTGACAGAGGGAGCACGTGTGTGCACCTGCACAAGAGGGCTTCCGTTCTGGCTGCTCTTCCATTAATTCTCGATATTGGTTTTGATATATTTGCTGTGTTTTAGTCATAATACCAAAAAAGTTCTTTTAATCATTGACTATTACAAAAAGGGCTGCTGCTTTTTGGTGCACTTGATTATTGTTCAGCAAAAACTTGGCCTCCTCCAACTCTCCTTTGGAACGAAGTCTATTTTCCTATTTGGGGGCTTGTCCATGTGACATGCTTTGGCCACTGGGAAATGAGCTCTAAATATGCTTGAATGGTGGACTCATGCTCTTGTGTTCCAGTGATTTGCAAGAGAAGAGCAAGCCCTGGGTGGCTGCTGCCCTGGACCCCAGAGTGAAAAATATGGGGCAGACCTGAGTTCATGCCAAAGCCCAGCAAACCCACAACTTGAAGCAGAGCTGTCCACTGCAGCTGAGCCTGTGTCAGCCCAGCTGAAGTTGACCTGAACTCGAGAAAAAGTGTTTATTATTGTGAAGCTCTGAGTGTGGAGTATTTTGCCATTATAGTGGTGAAGATTGTTTTACAGCTGTAGTCAGAGGTATAAAGGTCAAGTCGTTATCGCTCCTCAATAGTGGACTTGGCTCCATTTACTTCATTCTGCATTTGCTCTATGAAACCAGAGATTCAGATTTCAAGATTTTTTTCAAGGCAAATTCTAAATGCCCAGGAGAGTTCTACCAAATTCCTTTGGAATTCGAAGAAAAGGATTTATTGGAGATGGGAATAAACATCTTTGGTGTTAGTGAACAGGAGGGAAGATCAGTAAGGAACTTCTTGCCGTAGCTACACTTGGCAAAATGGCCAAAGGGACTACACCTGCATTCAGGTGAGAGGTGCTGTCCCAGCATGACCGACACAGCTAGGAGATGCCCTACTTTGCTGAGACATATATAGAATTAGAGCATAGGTAGGTTATGTTTCTTAACAGCTAACTGTTGAAGCCAACAAAGCTGTATAACCTGCGAAAAGAGCAGTTTTAGAGGTAAAAATTGCATATTTGTGAAGAAATGGTAGATTTCACATCCGATGAATGTAAATTGGTCTAAACACTTCAGAGAACTTGGAGTAACTGGAAATTACTCCAAGCATATATTATATTAAATATAATATATATAATAAATATAATATAATATAATATAGATTTGAAGATGCTCGTCTCTTAAGAGCTAGTAATGTGAGGCTAGATGTGTCCCAGTGGCACTCGACAGGACTGGTGCCACACCTGTGGGGCGTTTTTGTTTATAAGAGTGATGGGGAGTTTACTGTCAGATAGTAGGTAGGAGCCAGGTCTCCCATATGTCCTGCAATTTGAAGGCTTGTCCCATTCAAAAAAGAATTGTTCTGGGTTCTCCATGTCTTTCGATGATATACTATAACATTCATGTAGATGAAACACTTGTTATTGATTTTTTTATTTTTAAATTTTAGTTTACATAGGCAAATAGTTGATTTATAATGTTGTGTTAGGTGTACAGCAAAGTGATTCAGTTATACATATACATATATCTATTATTTTTCAGATTTTTTCTCCAATTAGGTTATTATAGAATATTGAGAAGAGTTCCTGTGCTATACAATAGAATCTTGTTGGTTATTTATTCTATATATAGTAGTGTGTATATATTAATCCCAACCCTTTAATTTATCCCTCCTCACCCCCTTTCACCTGTGATAAACTTAAATTTGTTTTCTAGGTCTGTGAATCAGTTCCTGTTTTTTAAATAAGTTAATTTGTATCATTTTTTATATTCCATATATAAGTGATATCATCTGATATTTGTCTTTCTGTGTGTGGCTTACGTTACTCAGTATGATAATTGTTAGTTCTGTCCAGGTTGCTACAAACAGCATTATTTCATTCATTTTTATGGATGAGTAATATTCTGTTGTATATGTGTACTACACTGTCTTTATCCATTTGTCAATGGACATTTAAACTGCTTCCATGTCTTGGCTATTGTAAACAGTACTGCAATGAACACTGAGGTGTATGGATCTTCTCAAATTACCGTTTTCTCTGGATATATGCCCAGGAGTGAGATTGCTGGATCATAGAGTAGCTCTATTTTAGAGTTTTAAGGAACCTTCACACTATTGTCAATGGTGGCTCTACCAATTACATTCCCACCAACAGTGTAGGAGAGTTTCCTTCTCGCCACACCCTCTCCAGCATTTGTTGTTTGTAGACTTTTTGATGATGGCCATTCTGATCAGTGTGAGTTGATACCTCATTGTACTTTTGATTTGCATTTCTCTTATAATTAGCGATATTGAGCATCTTTTCATATGCTTTTTGGCCATCTGTATGTGTTCTTTGGAGAAATGTCTATTTAGGTCTTCTGCCTAGTTTTTTGCTTGGATTACTTGTTTATTTCATATTGAGTTGCACCTGTTGTTTGTATATTTTAGAAGTTAATCCCTTGTTGGTCTCATCATTTGCAAATATTTTCTTTCATTCTGAGGTTTGTCTTTTTTGCTTTGTTTCCTTTTCTATATAGAAGCTTTTATATTTTATTAGGTCCCATCTGTTTATTATTTATTTATTTTCATTACTAAAGGAGGTGGATCAAAGAAAAGACCTTGCTGCAATTTATGTCAAAGAGTATTCTGCCTATGTTTTCCTCTGAGTTTTACAGTATCCGGTCTTACATTTAGGTATTAATCCATTTTGAGCTTCTTTTTGTGTACACTGTTAGAAAATGTTCTAATTTTATTCTTTTACATGTAGCTGTCCAGTTTTCCCAGGATTACTTATTGAAGGGACAGTTTTTCTCCACTGTATACTCTTGCCTCCTTTGTAAGATTAATTGATGATAGGTATGTGGGTTTATTTCTAGGCATTCTATGCTATTCCATTGATCCACAAGTATGTCTTTTTGCCAGTACCACAATGTTTTGATTCAGTTCAGTTCAGTCACTCAGTCATGTCCGACTCTTTGTGACCCTATAGACTGTAGCACGCAAGGCTTCTTTGTCCATCACCAACTCCGAGAGCTTGCTCAAACTCATGTCCATTGAGTTGGTGATGCCATCCAACCACCTCATCCTCTGTCATCCCCTTCTCCTCCTGCCTTCAATGTTTCCCAGCATCAGGGTCTTTTCCAGTGACTCAGTCCTTTGCATCAGGTGGTCAAAGTATTGGAGGTTCAGCTTCAACATCAGTCCTTCCAATTAAATTCAGGACTGACTTCCTTTATGACTGACTGGCTTGAACTCCTTGCTGTCAGTCTCAAGCATCATTTCCAACACTGTAGCTTTATAGTATAGTCTGAAGTCAGGGAGCCTGATACTTTCCTAAGATTGCTTTGGCTATTCTGGGTCTTTTGTGTTTCTATATAAATATTAAGACATTTTGTTGTAGATCTGCAAAAACCACACTGATAATTTGATAAGAATTGCATTGAATCTACAGATCCAATACCTTGGGTAGCATAGTCATTTTCATGATATTGATTTTTCAATACAAGAACATGGTAGGTCTATCCATCTGTTTCTGTCATCTTTGATTTCTTTGTCAGCATCTTTAAACTTTCGGAGGACAGTTCTTTTTCCTTCTTAAGTAGCTTTACTCCTAGATATTTTATTCTTTTTGATGTGATGGTAAATGGAATTTTTTCCCTGATTTCTCTTCTTGATCTTTCATTGCTAGTATTTAGAAATGCAAGAGATTTCTGTATGTTAATTCTGTATCCTGACACTTTATTTAATTTACCGATCAGTTCTAGTATTTCCTGGTGTCATTTTCAGTACTTTCTGTGTATAGTATCATGTCATCTGCAAACTAACAGTTTTACATATTCCCTTCCAATTTAGATTTTTTAAATTTATTTTTCCTTTCTGCCATGACTAGGACTTCTAAAACTGTGCTGAATAAAACAGGCCAGACTTTAAATCACTGTTTTGTTATTGATCTTAGGGAAAATGTTTTCAGCTTTTCACTATTGAATATGTTAGCTGTGAGTTTGTCATCAGTTCAGTTCAGTTGCTCAGTCGTGTCTGAGTCTTTGTGACCCAATGTACTGCAGCATGCCAGGCCTCCCTGTCTATCACCAACTCCTGGAGTTTACCTAAACCCATGTCCATTGAGTCGGTGATGCCTTCCAACCATCTCATCCTCTGTCGTCCGCTACTCCTCCTCCCCTCTGTCTTTCCCAGCATGAGGGTCTTTTCAAATGAGTCAGCTCTTTGCATCAGGTGGCCAAAGTATTGCAGTTTCAGCTTTCACATCAGTCCTACCAATGAACACCCAGGACTGATCTCCTTTAGGATGGACTGGTTGGATCTCCTTGTAGTCCAAGGGACTGTCAAGAGTCTTCTCCGACACCACAGTTCAAAAGCATCAATTCTTTGGCACTCAGCTTTCCTGACAGTCCAACTCTCACATCCATACATGACTGCTGGAAAAGCCATAGCCTTGACTGGATGGACCTTAGTTAGCAAAGTAATGTGTCTGCTTTTTAATATGCAGTCTAAGTTGGTCATAACTTTCCTTCCAAGGAGTAAGCATCTTTTCATTTCATGGCTGCAGTCATCATCTGCAGTAATTTTGGAGCCCCCCAAATAAAGTCAGCCACTGTTTCCACTGTTTCCCCATCTATTTGCCCTGAAGTGTCGGACTGGATGCCGTGATCTTAGGTTTCTGAACGTTGAGCTGTAAGCCAACTTTTTCACTCTTCTCTTTCACTTTCATCAACAGGCTCCTTAGTTGCTCTTTGGTTTCTGCCATAAGGGTGGTGTCATCTGCATATCTGAGGTGATTGATATTTCTCCTGGCAATCTTGATTCCAGCCCAGTATTTCTCATGATGTACTCTCCATATAAGTTAACTAAGCAGGATGACAATATACAGCCTTGACGTACTCTTTTTCCTATTTGGAACCAGTCCATTTTTCAATGTCCAGTTTTAACTTCCGGACCTGCATACAGATTTCTCAAGAGGCAGGTCAGGTGGTCTGGTATTCCCATCTCTTTCAGAATTCTCCACAGTTTGCTGTGATCCACACAGTCAAAGGCTTTGGCATAGTCAATAAAGCAGAAATAGATGGGTTTTTTTTGGAACTCACTTGCTTTTCTGATAATCCAGTGGATGTTGGCAATTTGATCTCTGGTTCCGCTGCCTTTTCTAAAACCAGCTTGAACATCAGAAAGTTCACGGTTCACGTATTGCTGAAGCCTGGCTTGGAGAATTTTGAGCATTACTTTACTAGCATGTGAGATGAGTGCAATTGTGTGGTAGTTTGAACATTATTTGGCATTGCCTTCTTTGGGACTGGAATGAAAACCGACCTTTTCCAGTTGTGTGGCCACTGCTAAGTTTTCCAAATTTGCTGACATATTGAGTGCAGCACTTTCACAGCATCATCTTTTAGGATTTGAGATAGCTCAACTGGAATTCCATCAGCTCCACTAGCTTTGCTCATAGTGATGCTTCCTCAGTTCAGTTCAGTTTAGTTCAGTCGCTCAGTCATGTCCGACTCTTTGCGACCCCATGAATCACAGCACACCAGGCCTCCCTGTCCATCACCAACACCCAGAGTTCATTCAGATCCACGTCCATCGAGATAGTGATGCCATTCAACCATCTCATCCTCTGTCGTCCCCTTCTCCTCCTGCCCCCAATCCCTCCCACCATCAGAGTCTTTTCCAATGAGTCAACTCTTCGCATGAGGTGGCCAAAGTATTGGAGTTTAAGCTTTAGCATCATTCCCTCCAAAGAAATTCCAGGGCTGATCTCCTTCAGAATGGACTGGTTGGATCTCCTTGCAGTCCAAGGGACTCTCAAGAGTCTTCTCCAACACCACAGTTCAAAAGCATCAATTTTTCAGTGCTCAGCCTTCTTCACAGTCCAACTCTCACATCCATACATGACCACTGGAAAAACCATAGCCTTGACTAGACGGACATTTGTTGGCAAAGTAATGTCTCTTTTTTTGAATATGCTATCTAGGTTGGTCATAACTTTTCTTCCAAGGAGTAAGCGTCTTTTAATTTCATGGCTGCAGTCACCATCTGCAGTGATTCTGGAGCCCCCAAAAATAAATTCTGACACTGTTTCCACTGTTTCCCCATCGATTTCCCATGACGTGATGGGACCAGATGCCATGATCTTCGTTTTCTGAATATTGAGCTTTATGCCAACTTTTTCACTCTCCTCTTTCACTTTCATCAAGAGGCTCTTTAGTTCTTCTTCACTTTCTGCCATAAAGGCGGAGTCATCTGCATATCTGAGGTTATTGATATTTCTCCTGGCAATCTTGATTCCAGCTTGTGCTTCTTCCAGCCCAGCATTTCTCATGATGTGCTCTGCATAGAAGTTAAATAAGCAGGGTGACAATATACAGCCTTGATGTATTCCTTTTTCTATTTGGAACCAGTCTGTTGTTGCATGTGCAGTTCTAATTGTTGCTTCCTGACCTGCATATAGGTTTCTCAAGAGGCATGTCAAGTGGTCTGGTATTGCCATCTCTTTCAGAAGTTTCCAGTTTATTGTTATGCTTCCTAAGGCCCACCTAACTTCACATTCCAGGATGTCTGGCTCTGGGTGAGTGATCACACTATCGTGATTATCTGGGTCATGAAGATCTTTTTTTATAGTTCTTCTGTGTATTCTTGCCACCTCTTCTTAATCTCTTCTGCTTCTGTTAGGTCCATACAATTTCTGTCCTTTATCGAGCCCATCTTTGCATGAAATGTTCCCTTGGTACTTCTAATTTTCTTGAAGAGATCTGTAGTCTTTCCTATTCTATTGTTTTCCTCTATTTCTTTGCACTGATCTCTGAGGAAGGCTTTCTTATCTCTCCTTACAATTCTTTGAAACTCTGCATTCAAATGGGTATATCTTTCCTTTTCTCCTTTGTTTTTCTTTTCTCTTCTTTTCACAGTTATTTGTAAGGCCTCTTCAGACAGCCATATTGCTTTTTTTGCATTTCTTTTCCATGGGGATGGTCTTCATCCCTGTCTCCTGTACAATGTCACGAACCTCCATCCATAGTTCATCGGGCACTCTGTCTATGAGATCTAGTCCCTTAAATCTATTTCCCACTTCCACTGTATAATCATAAGGGATTGGACTTAGGTCATATCTGAATGGTATAGTGGTTTTCCCTACTCTCTTCAATTTAAGTCTGAATTTAGAAATAAGGAGTTCATGGTCTGAGCCACAGTCAACTCCCGGTCTTGTTTTTGCTGACTGTATGGAGCTTCTCCATCTTTGGCCGCAAAGAATATAATCAATCTGATTTCGGTGTTGGCCATCTGGTAATGTCCCTGTGTAGAATCTTCTCTTGTGTTGTTGGAAGAAGGTGTTTGCTATGACCAGTGGATTCTCTTGGCAAAATTCTATTAGCCTTTGCCCTGCTTCATTCTGTAATTCAAGGCCAAATTTGCCTGTTACTCCAGGTGTTTCTTGACTTCCTACTTTTGCATTCCAGTACCCTATAATGAAAAGGACATATTTTTTGGATGTTAGTTCTAAAAGGTCTTGTAGGTCTTCACAGAACTGTTCAACTTCAGCTTCTTCAGCATTGCTGGTCAGGGCATAGACTTGGATTACTGTGATATTGAATGTTTGTCTTGGAAATGAACAGAGATCATTCTGTCATTTTTCATATTGTTTCCAAGTACTGCATTTTGGACTCTTGTTGACTATGATGGCTACTCCTTTTCTTCTAAGGGATTCTTGACCACAGTCATCTGAGTTAAATTCACCCATTCCAGTCCATTTTAGTTTTGATTCCTAAAATGTCGACGTTCACTCTTGCCATCTCCTGTTTGACCACTTCCAATTTGCCTTGATTCATGGACCTAACATTCCAGGTTCCTATGCTATATTGCTCTTTACAGTGTCCGACCTTGGTTCTATCACTGGTCACATCCACAACTGGGTGTTGTTTTTCCTTCGGCTCCCTCTGTTCATTCTTTCTGGAGTTATTTATCCGCTGCTCTCCAGTAGCATATTGGGCAACTACTGACCTGGGGAGTTCATCTTTCAGTATCCTATCCTTTTGTCTTTTCATACCGTCCATGGTGTTCTCAAGGCAAGAATACTGAAGTGGTTTGCCATTCCCTTCTCCAGTGGATCACATTTTGTCAGAACTCTCCACCATGACCCATCTCTCTTGGGTAGCTCTACCCAGCATGGGTTAGTTTCATTGAGTTAGACACGACTATGGTCATTAGTGGCGGCTGTGAGGAGATATCCCAAGTCCAAGGTAAGGAGCAGTGGCTGTGCTTTGCTGGAGCAGTCGTGAAGAGATACTCCACGTCCAAGGTAATAGAAGCCCCAGTAGGATGGTAGGTGCTAAGAGAGGGCATCAGAGGGCAGAGAGACAGTTTGTCATATACGGCCTTTATTATGTTGTATATTCCCTCTAGGGATTTCCCTGGTAGGTCAGTTGGTAAAGAATCAGCTTGCAATGCAGGAGACCCTGGTTCGATTCCTGGGCTGTGAAGATCCTCTGGAAAAATAGGCTACCTACTCCAGTGTTCTTGGGCTTTCCTAGTGCCGCAGATGGCCAAGAATTCACCTGTACTGAGAGAGACCTGAGTTCAATCTGTGGGTTAGGATGATCCCCTGGAGGAGGGTGTGGCAAACCATACCAGTATTCTTGCCTGGAGAATCCCCATGGACAGAGAAGCCTGGAGGCTACAGTCCATGGGGGTCTCAAAGTGTCAGACACAACTGAACAACTAAGCACAGCACATATTCCCTCTATGCTCATTTTCTGGAGATTTTAAAATCATAAATGGGTGTTGAATTCTGTCAAAAGCTCTTTTTTGCCTCTACTGATGCAAAATCATATGAATCATATAATCATATGGATTTTATTCTTCAATTTATTTTTGTGGTAAATCACACTGATTGATTTGCAGATATTGAAAAATGCTTGTATCCCTGGTATAAATACCAGTTGATTATGGTGAATGATACTTTTAATGTATTGTTAGACTCAGTTTGCAAGTATTTTTTTGAGAATTTTTGCATGTAGGTTCATCAGTGATGTATGTCTGTCATTTTCTTTTTTGTGTGTGGTATCTTTACCTGGTTTTGATATCAGGGTAATGGTGGCCACATAGAATGAGTTTGGGAGTTTTCCTTCCTCTGAAAATTTTGGGAAGAGTTTCAGAAGGATAGGTGTTAACTTTTCTCTGAATGGTTGATAAAATTTACCTGTGAAGCCATCTGGTCCTGGACTTTGGTTTGCTGGGAATTTTTAAATCACAGTTCAATTTCAGTACTTGTGATTGGTCTATTCATAATTTCTATTTCTTCCTGGTTCAATCTTGGGAGATTATACTTCTAAGAATTTATCCATTTCTTCTAAGTTGTCCATTTTATTGGCATACAGTTGCTTGTAGTAGTGATCCTTTGTGTTTCCATGGTGTCAGTTGTAATTTCTTCTCATGCATTTCTAATTTTATTGACTGGAGCACTCTCCCTTTTATTCTTGATGAATCTGGCTAAAGTTCTATCAATTTTTTTTTAACCTTTCAAAAAGCCAGTTTTTTTGTTTGTTTGTTTCTTTAATCTGTGCTATTGTCTTTGTCTCTATTTTATTTCTCCTTTGATCTTTATGATCTCTTTCTTTCTACTAATTTTGAGTTCTCTTTCTTTTACTTTCTCTAGTTGGGTTAGGTGTTAGATTAGCTTGTTTATCTGAGCTTTATCTTGTTTCTTAAGGTTAGATTGTATGGCTATAAATTTCCCTCTTAGAACTGCTTTAGCTTCATCCCATAAGTTTTGAATCATTATGTTTCTATCTGTCTCTCTCTCTCTTTTTTTTCCCATTTCCTCTTTGCTTTCTTCAGTGGTCCATTGGTTGTTTAGTAGCATACTGTTTTGCCTCCTGTGTTTGTGTTTATGTTATTTTTTTTTCTTGTGGTTGATTTCTGATCTCATAGTGTTTTGTCAGAAAAGATGCTTGATAGGATTTTAATTTTCTTAAATTTAGCAAGACTTGCTTTATTACTCAGCATGTGATATCTCCTGGAGAATGTCTCAGAATGTGTACTCTGCTCCTTTCAGATGGAATGTTCTATAGTAAAACATCTATAGATAGGATGTTCTATATATAAATATCCATTAAGTCCATCAGGTCTAATGTGTCATTTAAGGCCTGTGTTTCCTTGTTGATTTTCCGTCTGGATGATCTGTCCACTGATGTGGGGTTTTAAAGTCTCCCACTACTATTTTGCTACAGTCAATTTCTCCTTTTATGGCTCTTAATGTTTGCCTTATATATTGCGGTGATCCTATATTGGGTGCATATATATTTACAGTTGTTATATCTTCTTCTTGGTTCCATCCCTTGATCATTATGTATCATCTTCATTTCTTGTAACAGTCTTTATTTTGAAGTCTGTTTTGTCTGAATGAGTATTGCTGCTCCAGCTTTTTTTTTTTTCCCTCCTATTTGCATGGGGTAACTTTTTCTGACCCTTCACTCTCAGTGAGTATGTGTCCCTGGATATGAAGTGGATCCCTTGGAGACATAATTTATATGGGTCTTGGCTTTGTATCCTTTCAGCTAGTCTGTTTTTTGATTGGAGCATTTAATTCATTTGTATTGAAAGTAATTACTGATATGTATGTTCTTATTGCTTTGGAGAAGGAAATGGAAACCCACTCCAGTACTCTTGTCTGGAAAATTGCATGGATGGAGGAGCCTGGTAGGCTACAGTCCATGGGATCACAAAGAGTCAGACATGACTGAGCGACTTCACTTTCTTTCTATAGTTCCTTTTGGAGAAGGAAATGGCAACCCACTCCAGTATTCTGGCCTGGAGAAGCCCATGGACAGAAGGGCCTGGTGCACTGTGGTCTATGGGGTTGCAAAGAGTAGAACATGACTAATCAACTAACACACACACACACACACACACACACACACACACACATTCTTATTGCTATGTCATTAATTGGTTTGGATTTGTTTTTGTGGGTCTTTTTCCTTCCCTTCCACTTTCGCTCTCTTCTCTTGTGCTTTGATAAGTATCTTTAGTGTTCTGTTTGGATTCCTGTTTCTTTTTTGTGTGTATAGCTATTGTATATTTTTGGTTTGCAGTTAGCACAAGGTTTTAATATAGCAGCCTATCTATATACACACACACAAGATCATTTTAAGTAGCTGGTGTCTTAATTTCAAATGCAATTCTAATTTTTATTCTTCTCTCATGATTGCTGGCTTTGCTATCATATTTGTGTGGGGATGATTTCCTATCTTTACTGTATGTTTGCCTTTACTGGTCAGTTTTCTCATTCGTAATTTTGTTTTAGTTCTCTCTTCTTTGCCTAGAGAAGTTTGTTTACTATTTGCTGTAAGTTGGTTTGGTGGTACTGAATTCCTTTAGCTTTTTCTTACACGTAAAGCTTTTGATTTCTCCCTACTGAATTTCAATTAGAACCTTGCTGAATAGAGTATTCTTGGTTGCAGGTATTCTTTCTACAGTAGGGCGTATTTTTCCCTTTCATCACTTTAAATATATCATGCCACTCCTTTCTGGCCTGCAGAGTTTCTGCTGAAAAGTCAACTGATAACTTTATGTGGAATCCCTTGTATGTTATTTGTCGCTTTTCCTTTGTGCTTGTAATATTTTTTCTTTGTCTTTAATGTTTGTCAATTTAATTAACCTTGTCTCTAGAAGTTCCTCCGTGGGATTATCCTATATGGGACTCTCTGTACTTCCTAGATTTGACTGACTATGTCCTTTCCCACATTAGGGAAATTTTCAACTATTATCTCTTCAACTACTTTCTCAGGATCCTTTTCTCTTCTCCTTCTGGGAGTCCTATACCATGATTTTTTGTGCATTTAATATTGTCCTAGTGGTTTCTGAAACTGTCTTCATTTTATTTCATTCTTTTTTCCTTATTCTGTTCCATGACAGTGATTTATACCAATTTCCCAGCTAAATAAAGCTCCTCATTTATTTTGCTAAAGATTCCTTATAGTGTTTTTCCATTTTAGTTATTGTATTGTTTTACTCTGTTCTTTTTATCTTCTAGTTCTTCATTAAACATTTCTTGTATCTTCTCAGTCTATGTCTCTATTCTTTTTCCAAGATATTAGATCATCTTTACTATTATTTCTCTGAATTCCTTTTCAGATAGATGGCCTATAACACTTAGTTGCCTGTACACTTATTGCTGTCACTTAATCGTTCTTCTGGGGTTTTATCTTGTTCCCTTGTCTGGAATATGTGCCTCTGCGGTCTCATTCTCTTTACACTTCTGTGTTTACAGCACGTGTTATGCAGGCTGCAGGGCTGTGGTTCTTCTTGCTTCTGGTGTCTGTCCCCTGATGGGTTGTTGTTGCTGCTGTTCAGTCGCTCAGTCATGTCCAACTCTTTGTGACCCCATGGACTGCAGCATGCCAGGCTTCCCTGTCCTTCACTATCTCCCAGAGTTTGCTCAAACCCATGTCCATTGAGTCGGTGATGCCATCCAACCATCTCATTCTCTGTTGTCCCCTTGTTCTCCTGCCTTCAGTCTTTCCCAGGATCAGGGTCTTTTCCAATGAACTGGCTTTTCCCATCAGGTGCCAAAGTATTGGAGCTTCAGCTTCAGCATCAGTCCTTCTAATGAATATTTAGGACTGATTTCCTTCAGGATGGACTGGTTTGATCTCCTTACAGTCCAAGGGGCTCTCAAGAGTCTTCTCCAGCACCACACTGCGAAAGCATCAGTTCTTCAGCTCTTAGCCTTTTTTTTTTTTTTTTTTTGTCCAGCTCTCACATCTGCACATGACTACTGGAAAAAACATATCTTTGACTATATGGACCTTTATACACAAAATAATCTCTCTGCTTTTTAATTCACTATCTAGGTTTGTCATTGCTTTTCTTCCAAGGATCAAGTGTCTTAATTTCCAGCCTGCAGTCACCATCCACAGTGATTTTGGAGGCCAAGAAAATGATGACTATCACTGTTTCCATTGTTTATCTATTTGCCATGAAGTGATGGGACCAGATGCCACAATCTTAGTTTTTTGAAAGTTGAGTTTCTAACATCACCAGCCTCTATGAGTCTGCAATTTTAGGTGACTTCATTTCATCTCCTAATGTACTATCATGTATCTGTGGCCATTAACATATTGAAATACCTATTGTTTTATTTAAGTTAACTTCCTTATAGCACAGTAAATACATTACATTTGATTTTTTACTATGTGTAGATAAGTTAAATTATTTATGAATTTCATTTCAAGATAGTAAATGAAGTGACAAAAAATAAATCTGTGATGTTTGACTGTACTGAGAATTAACACTCTAGATAAATTCTCATATGTATCCAAAGAGACAAATGTAGTACAGAACTGTGGTATACAGTAACCACATGAATTAAAGTTAAATACCATTTAAAAATAAGATCCTTCACCCAGACTAGCCACATTTTAAATTCTCTAGAGCCATATGTGGCTAGAGTTATGCTACTGTAGCATCCGGATATGAGACATTTCCATCAGTACAGACATTTCTAGTGGGCAGAACTAATGGTCTAGAGTTAAGGCAACAATACTCATAATATCAAAACCCTAGAAATGTCCACTAACCTAAATGTCCACTAACAGGGGAATGGATAAGAAGGTGGAAATCTATACAGCAGTGAAAATAAATGATTATGTGTATCAACACAGATGAATCTCATAAACAAAATTGCGAAAAGCCAAGACCTGTGTTTTGACAGTATTTTAACTTAACAATGCTGTGTGTGGTTTACAGATCCATATGTAGCAAAAGTATTTTTAAAACGCATGGGAATAATAAACACCAAGTTCAGGACAGCAGTTCCCTCTGGCAGCAAGGAAGGAGATACAATTGAGAAGAGTAAAATGAAAGCTTCCCTGTGCTGCTAAAGTTTTATTTCTTCACGTTTCAGTTCAGTTCAGTTCAGTTGCTCAGTCGTGTCCACTTCTTTCAGACCCCATTAACTGCAGCATGCCAGGCCTCCCTGTCCACCACCAACTTTTGGAGTTCACCGAAACTCATGTTCATTGAGCCAGTGATGCCATCCAACCATCTCATCCCTTGTCGTCCCCATCTCCTCCTGCCTTCAATCTTTCCCAACATTAGGATCTTTTCAAATGAGTCAGCTTTTCACATCAGATGGCAAAAATATTGGAGTTTCAACTTCAGCATCAGTCCTTCCAATGAACACTCAGGACTGATCTCCTTTAGGATGGACTGGTTGGATCTCTTTGCAGTCCAAGGGACTCTCAAGAGTCTTCTCCAACACCACAGTTCAAAAGCATCAATTCTTCGGTGCTCAGCTTTCTTTATAGTCCAACTCTTACATCCATACATGACTACTGGAAAAACCATAGCCTTGACTAGATGGACCTTTGTTGAGAAAGTAATGTGTCTGCTTTTTAATATGCTGTCTAGGTTGGTCATAACTTTCCTTCCAAGGAGTAAGCATCTTTTAATTTCATGGCTGCAGTCACCATCTGCAGTGACTTTGGAGCCCAGAAAAATAAACTCAGCCATTGTTTCCACTGTTTCCCCATCTATTTGCCATGAAGTGATGGGACTGATGCCATGATCTTACTTTTTTTAATATTGAGCTTTAAGCCAACTTGTTCACTTTCTTCTTTCACTTTCATCAAGAGGCTCTTTAGTTCTTCTTCACTTGCTGCCATAAAGGTGGTGTCATCTGCATACATATCTGAGGTTATTGATATTTCTCCCGGCAATCTTGATTCCAGCTTGTGCTTCATCCAGCCCAGCATTTCTCATGATGTATTCTGCATATAAGTTAGTAAACAGGGTGATAATATACAGCCTTGATGTACTCCTTTTCCTATTTGGAAACAGTCTGTGGTTCTCTGTCCAGTTCTAACTGTTGCTTCTTGACTTGCACACAGGTTTCTCAAGAGGCATGTCAGGTGGTCTGGTATTCCTATCTCTTTCAAAATTTTCCACAGTTCATTGTGATCCACATAGTCAAAGGCTTTGCATAGTCAATAAAGCAGAAATTGATGATTTCTGGAACTCAATTGCTTTTTTGATGATTCAGTGGATGTTGGCAATTTGATCTCTGGTTCCTCTGCCTTTTCTAAAACCAGCTTGAACATCTGGAAGTTCACAGTTCACATACTGCTGAAGCCTGGCTTGGAGAATTTCAAGCATTACTTTACTAGCATGTGAGATGAGTGCAATTGTGCAGTAGTTTGAACATTCTTTGGCATTGCCTTTCTTGGGGATTGGAATGAAAACTGACTTTTCAAGTCCTGTGGTCACTGCTGAGTTTTCCAAATTTGCTGGCATATTGAGTGCAGCACTTTCACAGCATCATCTTTCAGGATTTGAAATAGCTCAACTGGAATTCCATCAGCTCCACTAGCTTTGTTCATAGTGATGCTTTCTAAGGCCCACTTGACTTCGCCTTCAAGGATGTCTGGCTCTAGGTAAGTGATCACACCATTGTGATTATCTGGTTTGTGAAAATCTTTTTTGTACAGTTCTTCTGTGTATTCTTGCCATCTCTTCTTAATCTCTTCTGCTTCTGTTAGGTCCCTATCATTTCTGCCCTTTACTGAGCCCATCTTTGCATAAAATGTTCCCTTGGTACCTCTAATTTTCTTGAAGAGATCTCTAGTCTTTTCCATTCTATTGTTTTCCTCTATTTTTTTGCATTGATCACTGAGGAAGGCTTTCTTATCTCTCCTTGCTATTCTTTGGAACTCTGCATTCAGATGCCTATATCTTTCCTTTTCTCCTTTGCTTTTTGTTTCTCTTCTTTTCACAGTTATTTGTAAGGCCTCTTCAGACAGCCATTTGCCGTTTTGTATTTATTTTCATTGGGGATGGTCTTGATCCCTGTCTCCTGTACAATGTCACGATCTCCATCCATAGTTCATCAGGCACTTTATCAGATCTAGTCCCTTTAATCTATTTCCCACTTCCACTGTATAATCATAAGGGATTTTATTTAGGTCATATCTGAATGATCTAGTGGTTTTCCCCCATTTTCTTCAATAAGTCTGAATTTGGCAATAAGGAGGTCATTATCTGAGCCACAGTCAGCTCCTGGTCTTGATTTTGCTCACTGTATGGAGCTTCTCCATCTTTGGCTGCAAAGAATATAATCAATCTGATTTCGGTG
This sequence comes from Ovis canadensis, assembly GCF_042477335.2. Classification (NCBI taxonomy): domain Eukaryota; kingdom Metazoa; phylum Chordata; class Mammalia; order Artiodactyla; family Bovidae; genus Ovis; species Ovis canadensis. Next base: position 13,129,605 of record NC_091261.1, read on the forward strand.
TTGATCATATGGAGATGTCCATGTATAGAGTCTTCTCTTGTGTTGTTGGAAAAGAGTTGTTCATTACATTTTATGTTTTTGATAAAAAGGGTATATATTTTTTTCTTTTTTTGTACACAAAATAAAATTTTAAATGGAGCACATGGCTATGTTTTGCTTATTTCTCTATGCTGCTGCTGCTGCTGCTAAGTCGCTTCAGTCATGTCCATTTTGCTTTGTGCTAAATAAATCCTGGCACAGAGTAGGTGTTCAATTAAAGTCACCTTAATAGTTCAAATAAAGGAAAGTTCACAATGTTACAGTTTTGGCTGTTAAAATATTTCCATCCTATCACATTAGAGTCATTAGGTTATGTAGCAACACAAACTTTTCAAAAGCATGTGTTCATTTTACAAATATTTATTAAGGTCCTGGGCTTCCCAGGTGGCTCAGTGGTGAAGAATCCACGTGCCAATGCAGGAGACATGGGCTCAGTTTCTGGGTTGGGAAGATCTCCTGGAAGAGAAAATGGAAACCCAGTCCAGTATTCTTGCTTGGAGAATTCTTGTCCCATGGACAGAGGAACCTGGAGGGCTATAGTCTATAGGGTCACAAAAGAGTAGGACACGATTGAGCAACAGCACACATGCACACATGAAGGGCTTACTCTATGCCAAGCACTCCTCCAGTGTTAAGGGTACAACAGAGAACATAAAATTCGCTGCTCTCAGAGGGCTTACACTTGAGTGTAAGGTGAGGGTGCAGGGGTGAGAGTGCAGCAGAAGAGTATTGGTAATAAAAAATAAGTAAGTAAAACCGACAGTAGGTCAGATAGGAATAAGGGCCCTCAAGATAAATGAATCAGGGTAGGGGGACAGGAAATGTTAGGTTTTAGGCACAATTAAACAGGGTTGCCAGGTTGTTCTCTTTGAAAAGCTGACTTCTTGAGTTGAGACCTGAAGGGATAGAGAGGCAGTGAGAATCTGAGTCAGAGGGAGAAGGACGTGCAAAGACCTCGAGGCAGCCTGGAAAGGAGGCCAGTGAGGCTGGAACCGAGGGAGTGCCTGGGAGATGGTTGGAGAGGGGATCCGAGGCTAGACATTTTAAGGACTTTGACTTTTACTCTAGGTGATACTGAAGAGGTGGAACAAAGGACAGACATGGTCTGACTTACACGTTTAAAGGATGACTCTCTTTTGGGAATAGAAGATAGTGGAGAGTAGAAATAGGGACACCAGTTAGGCGATTATTGCAATAACTGAGGCTCTGCTGCAACGAGGGTGGCAATAGTGGAGGGGATAAGTGGACAGAGGTTTGGCATGTTTTGAAGGCATAGGTGCAGAGCTGTTGCTGATGGACTGTATGTGAAGCATGAGAAAAAGAGAGCAGGCAGGGATGACATGAAGGTTTTTGGCTTGAAGCAGTCATTTACTGAGAAGAGGAGGTATTGGATGGTGGTGGAGTGAAGTTCAGCTGGGACATGTTAAGCTTGAAATGCTTACTAGGCATCCAAGTGGGACTGCTAATTAAACAACTGATGTATGAGTAAGGTAGAGGAAAACACAGAAGCTGGAAAAATTAATTTGAAAGCCATTAGTATACAGGTTCTAACTGTTGCTTCTTGATTTGACTGCCTACAGATTTCTCAGGAGGCAGGTAGGTTGGTTTCCATCTCTTTAAGAATTTTCCATAGTTTTTTGTGATCCACACAGTCAAAGGCTTTGGCATAGTCAAGAAAGTAGAAGTAGATGTTTTTCTGGAACTCTCTTGCTTTTTCAATGATCCAGTGGATGTTAGCAATTTGACATCTGGTTCCTCTGCCTTTTCTAAATCCAGCTTGAACATACCTGCCTCCTGAGAGATCTGTATGCACGTCATGAAACAACAATCAGAAAGGAACATGAAACAATAGACTGGTTCAAAATTGGGAAAGGAGTACATCAAGGTTGTATATTGTCACCCTGCTTATTTAACTTATATGCAGCATACATCATGTGAAATGCCAGGCTGGATTAAAGCACAAGCTAGAATCAAGGTTACCAGGAGAAATATCAATAACCTCAGATATGCAGATGACACCACCCTTATGGCAGCAAGTGAAGAAGAACTAAAGAGCCTCTTGATGAAAGTGAAAGAGGAGAGTGAAAACTCTAGCTTAAAACTCAACATTTGAAAAACTAAGATCATGGCATCTGGTCCCATCACTTCATGGCAAATAGATGGGGAAACAATGGAAATAGTGACAGATTTGAACTTTTGTTGGCTCCAAAATCACTGCAGATGGTGACTGCAGCCATGAACTTAGAAGATGCTTGCTCCTTGAAAGAAAAGATATGACAAACATAGTGTATTAAAAAGCAGAGACATTAATTTGCCAGCAAAGGTCCATCTAGTCAAAGCTATGGTTTTTCCAGTAGTCATGTACACATGTGAGAGTTGGATCATAAAAAAAGCTGAGTGCTGAAGAACTGATGCTTTTGAACTGTGGTGTTGGAGAAGACTCTTGACAGTCTCTTGGACTGCAAGGAGATCCAACTAGTTCATCCTAAAGGAGATCAGTCCTGGGTGTTCATTGGAAGGACTGATGCTAAAGCTGGAACTCCAATACTTTGGCCACCTCATGCAAAGAGTTGACTCATTGGAAAATACTCTGATGCTGGGTGGGATTAGGGGCAGAATGAGAAGGCAACGACAGGGGATGACATGGTTGGATGGCATCATTGACTCAACGCACATGAATTTCAATAAACTCTGGGAGTTGGTGAAGGACAGGGAAGCCTGGCATGCTGTAGTCCATGGGATCACAGAGTAAGACAGGACTGAGTAACTGAACTGAACTGAGCATTTGGTAGGTGGCACTAGGGATAAAGATTCAGCTTGCCAATGCAGCAGAGAGGCAGGTTCCATCCCTGGGTCAGGAAGGTCCCCTGGATAAGGGGATAGCAACCCACTCCAGTATTCTTGTCAGGAAAATCCCATGTAGAAGGGAGTCTGACAGGTTGCAGTCCATGGGGTCACAGAGAGTCAGACACAACTGTGGTTCAGTTCAGTTCAGTTCAGTCACTCAGTCGTGTCTGACTCTCTGCGACCCCATGAATTGCAGCACAGCAGGCCTCCCTGCCCATCACCAACTCCCGGAGTTCACCCAAATTCATGTCCATCAAGTAGGTGATACCATCCAGCCATCTCATCCTCTGTTGTCCCCTTCTCCTCCTGCCCTCAATCCCTCCCAGCATCAGAGTCTTTCCAATGAGTCAACTCTTTGCATTTGACTCAGATGACCATTATATCTACTACTGTGGGCAGGTACTCCTTAGAAGAAATGGAGTAGCCATCATGGTCAACAAAAGAGTTCGAAATGCAGCACTTGGATGCAATCTCAAAAACAACAGAATGATCTCTGTTCGTTTCCAAGGCAAACCATTCAATATCACAATAATCCAACTCTATGCCCTAACCAGTAATGTTGAAGAAGCTGAAGTTGAAAGGTTCTATGAAGACCTCCAAGACCTTTTAGAACTAACACCCCAAAAAGATGTCTTTTTCATTATAGGGGACTGGAATGCAAAAGTAGGAAGTCAAGAAACACATATAGGTGGTATCTGAAATACAGGTGGTATCTGAAGGTTAAAGATAGGATGAGATAATTGTGGGTGTAAGTGCAGCTAGAAATGAGGTGAGGTCCAAGGACCATATCTTGGACATTGCCATGTTTAAAAGAGGAAGAGGAATATCCAGCAAATGACACAGAGGATTATCAGACAAGGAGATAGGAGACCCCCACACAACTGTAGTGCTGTGGGAGCCAATTAAAGTACTTAAAGGAGAAGTGCCTAGCAGTGTCAGAAATGCTCAGGGTCCAAGTGAGATGATTATAAGAGACCACAGAATTAAACAAAATAAAGGTTTTGGGAGACTGACAAGGGCAGTTCTGGGGAAATGGTAGCATGTTAGGGACAGACAATTCTTCTGAGGCTGTTTTCTTGCCTCATCTGACTTTTAGACAGAAAGAAATTCCATGTATTCCTGATGAAATTGACACAAATATATACTGTAAAGCAGCAGCAGTCTGGTCATATCATACCTTATTTCATTCTAAAGGAACAGAGCTCAAAACATCTAGAAAACACCACAAAAGTACAATAACCCACTTCACTTTCTTAACACAGAAAATTGTTTTCTGTACCAGGAGGAACTGAATTAGGAATTCTGGTTGCCTAACTGAAGTGGCCACCTTCCTCTAACTATGTTATGTGAAGCCAAAGAATTCCCTTTCATTTGTCAACAAATCAAACTTCCCTCAAGTTAGTTGCTGGAAAAATAGATTAGCTCAGGCTTGTGCTATTACCTTATAATGCCATTTATCTCCTGAGAACTTTAACCCCAGGGGCCAATGCATCTGTCTGATTCATCCAGGGTCAGCACAGGTGAGTCTCAGATAATGCCAGCCTCCTGTTCAAAAGCCTCGGTAGAGCTGCCATGAGTCGAGGAGAATTACGAACAAGATGTGGCAGGGGGAGAGGCCTCTGATCCCTGATCCACCCTGCTCTCTCTGCATCCAGAAAACCGGACTGAGGGGAACGACAGAGAAATGACTGATTTTAGCCTATCATTTGCAAACTTACACTTTGGGACAACTTCCAAAGCACTACTGTCTGACTATATGCTAAAGAGAAAAAAAAATTAAAACAATGTCCTTCTTATAATGTAGGGATTTGCTAAATTATTATGATATAACACCAAACTCCAGTGTGGCCCATTATAACAAAAGATTAATTTTCTCATTCTGTAGGGTGCTGTGAGATCTTCAGAAAACACAGGTTAAACAATGTCTAGAATTTGAAAGTAGGAACCAGTATTGGAGGAATAATTTGATAATTAAAAATTCTCATGGGGGACTTCCCTGGTGGTCTAGTGGCTAAGACTATGAGCTCCCAGTGCAAGGGTCCTGGGTTCAATCCCTGGTCAGGGAACTAGATCCCACATGCTACAGCTAAGGGTTTGCATGCTGCAACTAAGACCCAGTACAAATAAATAAATACACATTAAAAAAAATTTTTTTATGGAGTGGAGTCAAGTTATTATTGCAACTGAAATAGCTGCAAGAGATAAGACAATTTTCATATTTTTGAATCAAATTGTATTTATTTAATACATTTTTCTAATTTAAATATTCAATTTGTAGGATAAACTATTTTAACAGCCAGTAGAACTCTTAATATTTACTGCAAAATATTCTTTTGGGTTCTGTTTGTTTTTTTTTTTTTTGATGGAGATATCTTCCTCTTCCTCCAAAAACCAAAATGTAATCATAAATTTTGAGACTTCTCAAACAGAACCTTTTGAGATATAGAGTAGAAAAAAAATGAGCTATCTTTTCTTTCTCTCTGCCCATACTCAACATCTAGTGAATTTACAATTTAATCAAAAACAGGAATGAGAAAAGAGCTATATGATCTAAATTACAGATATTAGAAAAAATATTGCTTTATAAAAACATGGCAAGAGAATATTATTTAAAAAATTGGGGTTTGGCATTTCAGAATATCTTGTCTCTGTATTAAATATATCTGAGAATGTGAGCTGAATATCTAGGTATTTGACAGATTCATAAACAGTAAGGAAGGACTCTAACAACTGCATTGTGGAGAACAATCATAAAGTTAAGTTACTCTTAAGAAAGAACTTAATTAAACTCTGAAGAGAGAACTTAATTAAACTTACATTCATAACAAAATTATTTTAGAGAAGGATGCAACATTTTGGTGCATTTCAATTATATTAAGAGTACACTTGCATTCAAAACTTATGTGTATTTCACCCTATACTATGTACTGTGAAGTCAAGTGGGCCATAGGAAACACTACTACAAATAAAGCTGGTGGAGGTGATGGAATTCCAGCTAAGCTCTTTCAAATCCTGAAAGATGATGCTGTTAAAGTGCTGCACTCAGATATGCCAGCAGATTTGGAAAACTCAGCAGTGGCCACAGGACTGGAAAAGGTCAGTTTTCATTTCAGTTCCAAAGAAAGGCAATTTAAAGAATGTTCAGACTACTATGCAACTGTGCTCATTTCCCACGCTAATAAGGTTAGGCTCAAAATCCTTCAAACTAGGCTTCAGCAGTACATGAACTGAGAACTTCCAGATGTACAAGCTGGGTTTAGAAAAGGCAGAGGAATCAGAGATCAAATTTCCAATAATTGTTATATCATAGAGAAAGCAAAGGAATGCCAGAAAAACATCTACTTCTGCTTCATCAACTATGCTGAAGCCTTTGACTGAGTGGATCACAACAAACTGTGGAAAATTCTTAAAGAGCTGGGGTTACCAGACCACCTTACTTGTCTCCAGAAAAACCTATATGCAGGTAAAGAAGCAACAAAACCTTACGTGCAACGACTGACTGGTTCAAATTTTGGAAAGGAGTACAACAGGCTATATATTGTCACTGTTTATTTAATTTCTATGCAGAGTACATCATGAGAAATACCAGGCTGGATGCCTCACAAGCTGGAATCAAGATTGCCAGCATAAATATCAACAATATGCTATTTGCATATGATACCAGTCAGAAAGTGAAGAGGAGCTCTTGATGAGGATGAAAGAGGAGACTGAAATAGCTGGCTTAAAAGTCAACGTTCTAAAAACAAAGATCATGGCATCCAGTCCCATCACTTCATGGCAAATAGAAGGGGAAAAGTGAAAGCAGTGACAGATTTTATTTTCCTGAGCTCCAAAATCACTGCAGACAGTGACTTCAGCCATGACATTTAAAAAACATTTGCTCCTTGGAAGGAAAGCTGTGACAAACCTAGACAGCGTACAAAAAGCAAGGACATCAATCACCTTGCCACTAAAGATCTATAGTCAAAGCTATGGTTTTTTCAGCAGTCAAGTATGGATGTAAGAGTTAGATTGTAAAGAAGGCTGAGCACCAAAGAATGATACTTTCTAATTGTGGTGCTGGAGAAGACTCTTGAGAGTTCCTTGAACTGCAAGGAGATCAAACCAGTCAATCCTAAAGGAAATCAACACTGAATATTCATTGGAAGGACTGATGCTAAAGCTGAAGCTCCAATAACTTTGTCCACCTGATGCAAAGAGCTGACTCATTAGAAAAGACCCTGATGCTGGGAAAGACTGAAGGCAAAAGGAGAAGGGGCGGCAGAGGAAGAAGAGATGATTAGATAGCATCACTGACTCAATAGACATGCGTTTGAGCAAGCTCCAGGAGAGAGTGAAGGACAGGGAATCCTGGCGAGCTGCAGTCCATGGGGTTTAAAGAGTTGGACAGGACTTAGCAACTGAACAACAATGACAACAGCAATTGTTATACAGCTGTAGGATCAGAACTCGGAGAAGGCAATGGCACCCCACTCCAGCACTCTTGCCTGGAAAATCCCATGGATGGAGGAGCCTAGTGGGCTGCAGTCCATGGGGTCGCTAAGAGTCGGACAGGACTGAGCAACTTTACTTTCACTTTTCACTTTCCTGCACTGGAGAAGGAAATGGCAACACACTCCAGTATTCTTGTCTGGAGAATCCCAGGGACGGGGGAGCCTGGTGGGCTGCCATCTACGGGGTCGCACAGAGTTGGACACGACTGAAGCGACTTAGCAGCAGCAGCAGAATCAGAACTCAGATTTATTGAATCTCAACAAAATGTTTTTTGCCACTACCTTAACCTGATAAAATAAAAAGTGCTGCACAGGGTAGACATTATAATCCAAACAAATATCTTATTGCTGATTTCATATTGATATATGGCAGAAATCAACACAGTATTGTAATTATCCTTGAATTAAAACTATTAAGAAAAAACCCAAATAAATATATACTTTCATCTTTCTATGAGAAAGACTAATAAAGGGACCTAATTTATACTGAGAATTTTCTATGTAGAGGAAGGGAATAAGCAAAGGAAAGAAGCATTTCAGGTGCAACATAAACAGAGATGCATGTACTTTCTCATTCCTGAGATTAAAAATAATAATAATAATAATAACACATGGCATGTTAGAGGAACTGAAAGCAGGACTGGAGTGTGGGAACTCAGAGAGGTCCTCAAAGCTCCCTGGGGAGATGGACAGAGGTTGGTCCAAGTGGAAGCGCGGAGTCCTGGACTGGGTTTTTTCCTAGATGCGAAGGAATTCACAGAAGGATGCTTAGCAGAGGGGCCATGTGCCCAATATCTTGACTATGTAAAAGAAATGTTTTTGCCTCTAATGTGTAAACCATATACAATATCAGGTTCCAAAATAGGATATTCATTAGAGTTCATCTCACTCCTGTTTTACAACCACCCACTTCTCTGTCCCAGATCAAACACTATTTCTTCTTTTCATTTTTTTTTACAAAAATTGAAATACACACATTGTTTGCATTTTGCTTTATTTCCTTAACCATCTTAGAGCACTTTTCACATCAGCTCACTTAGAGCTGACCAAAAGCTGCATAGTACACCATTGCATGGATATACAAGTCTTTATTTAAATCAGTTTTCCCTTTATAGATATTTAGGAGGTATAACGGAGAAGGCAATGGCGACCCACTCCAGTACTCTAGCCTGGAAAATCCCACGGACAGAGGAGCCTGGTGGGCTGCAGGCCATGGGGTCGCTAAGAGTTGGGCACAACTGAGAGACTTCGCTTTCACTTTTTACTTTCGTGCATTGGAGAAGGAAATGGCAACGCACTCCAGTGTTCTTGCCTGGAGAATCCCAGGGACAGAGGAGCCTAGTGGGCTGCTGTCTATGGGGTCACACAGAGTTGGACACGACTGAAGCGACTCAGCAGCAGCAGGAGATATACACACATATATGCACATACACGTATGCCACACTGAGTAGACATATATCATTTTGCCTTTCTGTAAGATACTTAAAGGATGAAATTCCAGAAATAAACAGCTGGGTCATAAAGGCTTTACATACATTTAATTTTGATAGATAATGCCATATTGTTCCCTAAGGTGAGTAAATTAATTTATATTCCCATCAAGGTGTTGAGCACCTATTATCCTATTATCACTCTGTCATGTCCAACTCTTTGCAACTACTCAGACTGCCACCCATCAGGCTCCTCTGTTCATGGAATTTTTCCAGGCAAGAATACTGGAGTGGGTTGCCATTTCTTTCTTCAGGGGAATCTTCCCAACCCAGGGAGCAAACCCGCATGTCCTGCATCCCCTGCATTGGCAGGCGGGTTCTTTACCATCGAGTCACCTGGGAAGCCCTCTTGCCAACACAAGATATGATCAGAATTGTTAGAATTCACCAGTCTGCTAGATGGAAAATGGCATCTTGTTGTAACTTGGATTTCTGTTATGAAGAGGACAGGTCATCTCCACTGCACATGGCAAAGACTTGAAGGGGGCGAGAGTGAAGTCAGGGAGAGCCGTGAGTCCGGCTGGGATGGCTGGGTGTGGCAGTGGAGACTGGGCAAAGCCCCACACGCCGTGCAGGTGGAACTGAACCAGCAGGGTGAAGCTGTGCACAGCACTGACTCTGGGGGTCAAAGGTGACGCAGGTGTGTGAATGATGGTGGGAGAGGGATTTGGAAGTGACATGTGAGGCTGAATGAAGACCTCAAGCTCCTTTAGGACAAACGTGCTATTTTAGTGTTGCCTAGGAGAAATGCATGCCGAGATGTTGTGGAGGCATTGGATATGCAGGTCTGAAGCTTGGAAGGCAGGTCTAGGCTGGGGAGGTACATTCAGGACAGTCCATACTTGCAACACACTTTACCTAGGGAACCCGTGGAAGGGTTTCAGATCATTCAAGATGCATCTCAGTGTGACACTCAATTGACCAAAACATAAAATCTATAGAAATGTGAGTTCTTTAAGAAATCTTGATTCAAGTACTCTCATAAATGTAGGTAGAGCTAGGACTGGGAAGGATGCATCTTCTGAGAGAAGGAATAGATGTTTTATGAAAAGTTCTTGTTAAAAATAAGCTATATCTCCATCTTTACATTTTTCAGTCTTTCTTTTATATTCAACCTTTAAAAAAATAAAAGGACTTCTGTAGCACATTTGGGAAACACAAAAAATCATAAAGAAGCCATATAATCCATTAGGTAGAGAACATATCACAGATTTAGTTATCTGTAGGATTTTATGTTCGGAGAAGGCAATGGCACCCCACTCCAGTACTCTTGCCTGGAAAATCCCATGGATGGAGGAGCCTGGTAGGCTGCAGTCCATGGGGTCACTAAGAGTCAGACAGGACTGAGCAACTTCACTTTCACTTTTCACTTTCATGCATTGGAGAAGGAAATGGCAACCCGCTCCAGTGTTCTTGCCTGGAGAATCCCAGGGATGGGGGAGCCTGGTGGGCTGCCATCTACGGGGTCACACAGAGCCAGACACGACTGAAGCGACTTAGCAGCAGCAGCAGCAGGATTTTATGTAGATAGTATAACATAGTCTTTGATTTAACAATATAATGTGAATATTTACATGCCAGTATTCTTCAAAATATTATTTAAAACTGTCTCCATATGAAAGTGTCTTTACTTAATACAAATATTGTGTATTATAATTTAAAATAATTTTTTCTAAATTGTACACACATACTTTTCATTTCTTTATTTGTAGTGGAGCTCACATTTCGACATGCTTACTGCCTATATGTATCAATGAGTTTTTCTTATTTTATTCACAGTTTTTGAAATCAGTAATTAATGCTGTGAGAATATCTACAAATAATAACTTCCTTTCCTTTAAAAGAATAACCGGCTTTATACAGCCATCATTACATTTGCTGTCTACTCACTTTCATTAGCTACTTACTCTAACTTTGAACTTTTATTTTTGTGAAAATTAACACCAAAATATCCAGAAGCATATTTTTCTTTGCCTCAAATCAACTTACAGAGCAATGAAACTCAATTAATCGAAATCAACTTTATTCTCTTATCAATACCACCTAATTCTAATTTCTCTCTGTCGCAGAATAAATGAGTCTGGCCTATATATACCAATCTAATTTGGACAACTTCATTTTCTAATCTTTCTATAACAATTCTAATATTTTTGAGCAGAAATATAAAAAGATATGAACTGAGACACAAGAGGGTCTGACGGAAGCATTGTTTATAGGGCCAAAGGACTGGAAACAACCTAAATGTCCACCATAAAGGACTGTCACAGTCATAGGCTAAAGTATAACGTGGCTGTGACAAGGAATTGAGGACAAGAGGAGGAGGGAAACTATAATCTATTGGCTTAAAAAAATCAACGTTTAGTGTGACTTCCACTGTAACTGCATGTAACTGTATGAAAAATGGAGATATTGTTTATAACACTATTGCTTGATTTTTAAGAAGCAGCTGTAAATAAATTCTTGTCCACATATAGAGGGTTCATAAGAAAGTTTTAACCTTCTGGAGTGGAACTAGGGACTTGGATTTAAGGTGGAAAGCTAACTTAATTCTCACTCTGTTTTCTGTTGTGTTGTTTGAACTCTGTTGTGCATTTTTTAAAAATTTAAAAGTAAACAGAGACATAAAATTACTCATCTCAGCCCATGCCATGCACGCCGCCTCCCTCCTCCTTCGCTCACTGCCCTGGGGAGACAAGCATTGCTTCTCCCCACCCTCGGCTCTGCAGCCACACTCTGACGATTCGACCCTAGTCACACTCCACTTTCCTGAACTGGTTCTTCATTAACTGATGCTAATCCCTCTTTTAGAAATGTGACACACTTCATGGGAAAGCTTCTGCCTGAACTCTGTTTTGCTGATAATGTTAGTCTCTTCTGTCCAATAACAAACACATCATTGTGACTCTTGTTTATCATTCTTGCTTCCTATTCTCCCCTACTGTCACCCCAAAGTTTCCTTGCCCACAGAAAACTGCACAGAAGGCCCCACATAGCTATTATATCACATTGACAGTAAACTGTAGCTATAAGGTGATTTTTTTTAAAAAGTCAAGACAATTGTAAGAGAAGGGATTTGATAGTAGCTGTGCCCTCTGGAATACTATAAGACTAGAGTTGGGGGTTGACCTGTCCATGACCTACATCTGTTACAGAAAAATAAACAGCTAAAATAAACATTAGTGATGCACTTTCTACATACTATTGCTACTGACATCTCATTATATAAAGTTAATTTGGAGCAGAAACTATCTTATTATCAATCGACAGGAATCTGAGGCTAGGTTTGTGCATGAAACAGTAATTTACACTCACAGTATTAACCTCCAGTCTTGGTTCTGTTGAGGTCAACTACATGTTTCTAATTATTCTACTTCCTCTAAATCCAGAAGATAAAACGTTTTCTGGGGAGGAGGGTGATACTTTCCTCCAAACAAAAGGGGACAACATAGCCAACTATTAAACCAAGGACCCAACACACTTATGAGATCAGTCAAAATATTTATATATACTCAAGCACTTTGAAATCTCAAGCTGCTTTGACCAGCTGTCATTTTGGTGTCAAACTCCGGTCATTTTAATATGAAACAAAGGTCAATTGAGGGTTTGTCTTCCTCTTCTCCTATTAGTGAGATACTCTATAGCTACTGAACTCTGCTTAAACTCCCGAAAGTAGGTCCCCACTCCAGACTGCTGTTATCCAGGCCTGTGGGGTTTCATGACTGTTTATAAATAAAATGCAAAGAAATGGAGAAAAGTAAAAATGTCAAATTAATATTTTATGGTATTGTCAACAACCAAAAAGATAGACAACCCAGTATGTCCTATGCATGGTTTTGGCACTGATGGCTAGGAAACATTTGCATGTAAGAATGATATCCAGTGTGTGCACCATGCCAATACATCTTTCTCTCTGCATCTAAAATAAGATGGCACCAACATAAGAGCTATAGACTTCCATGTGTGAAATATATGAAAGGTCTTGTCATGGTATGAAGTGTACAGTGCAGGGAATAGAAATAACTATACAACATCTCTGTATGCTGCCTAGACTTATGTTAGTGATCATTTTCAAATGTATAGAAATATCAAGTCATTGTGTTGTATAATAGGAACTAACAGGGTTGTAGCTCAAATATACTTCAAAAATAAAGAGTCATAGAAAAAGAGATCAGATTTGTCGTAATCAGAAAGGTACAGACTTCCAGTTATGAAACAAATAAATACGGAGATGTAATGTACAGCATAATAAACAGAATTAACACTGCTGCAGCTGCTGCTGAGTCACGTCAGAGATGGCAGCCCACCAGGCTCCCCCGTCCCTGGGATTCTCCAGGCAAGAACACTGGAGTGGGTTGCCATTTCCTTCTCCAATGCATGAAAGTGAAAAGTGAAAGTGAAGTCGCTCAGTCGTGTCCGACTCTTAGTGACACCATGGACTGCAGCCCACCAGGCTCCTCCGTCCATGGGATTTTCCAGGCAAGAGTACTGGAGTGGACCGCCATTGCCTTCTCTGAGAATTAACACTATTGTATGTTAAATATGAAAGTTGTTAAGAGAGTAAATCCTAAGAATTCTCACCAAAGGGAAAATATTTTTCAATTTCTTTGATTTTGTATTTGTACGAGAAGATAGACATTCATTAAGCTTATTGTGGCAATCATTTTATGATGCACATAAGTCAAATAATTATGTTGTATGTTGTACACCTTAAACTTACACACTGCTGTATGTCAATTATATCTTAAAAAAAAACTAGAAGAGGAAAAAATTAAAAATAATAAGACAGCATAGTCTTTTTTCCATTGCTCATTCTAAAAACTACACTATAAAGATCATTACTTTAGCTATAAGAACTTCCTTCATAGCTCAGTTGGTAAAGAGTCTGCCTGCAATGCAGGAGACTTGGGTTCAATTCCTGGGTCAGGAAGATCCTCTGGAGAAGGAAATGGCAATCCACTCCAGTATTCTCACCTGGAGAATCCCCATGGACAGAGGAGCCAGGCAAGCTACAGTCCATCGGATCCTAAGAGTTGGACACAACTTAGTGAATAAACCACCACCACCAAGGATCATCACAAATTCTAATAGATTGTTGGTCTTTAAAAATACATGTTTATTTCTAAAGTTTAATCTCTCAGTTTTCTGTTTAACCCTCAAATTTATATGCTAATACCTATTCCTGGCTGTTTTTCCTAGACTTTTAATTCTCACCTTAAGTTTTTTTTGCTAACCTGCATCAGGATAATTAATTATATGAGATTATTTTATTAGTCATCACATTAAAGAAGAAGGGCCTAGAATTACACATTCAAACCATGAAAATGAGGGAAAGTATTTGCAGGTATCCCCTTGGTTCCCTTTAAGTGAGGTTCTGAGTGACGCACTAGTCCATTCATCCGTCGTTGAACATAAATGTGCCGTGCATCCGCCGCGAGCCCGGCATGACCATCTGCTGGGGAGGTGGTGGTGAACGAAAACCATCACTTATCCTCTGAGAAATGGTAAAGACATGACAGATCAATCATGCAGACAGTGGTGAGTTTTATGACAAAAAGTAGTAGGCGTACAGGACAGTGAGAGAGGAGGTGCTGCTTCGGCTGTGTGATGAAGACGACCTCTCTGGAGAGGGCCATCTGATACCCACACCAGCAGAGGCCATCGGGATTGAGTCAGGAGAACAGGAGACCTGGGCTTGGCGTGTTCAAGGAGCAGAAAGAAGGCAGGGAGTGAGGGCGAGGCGTGGGAGGTGATGTCAGAGAGATAAGCAGGCCTCAGGGAAGGAAGGCGCCTTCGCCACAGGAGGAGTTTGTTTTCTGTGCTAACGGTCGTGGGAAACCATCACTGGGAAGATCACTCTGGAGCCTGTGTAGAGAAGTGCAGGGCTGCAGAGATGACTCTAGGAGGCTAGAAGGCCTTAAAAACAGTGCTGGCAAGGGAGGAAGTGATTTAGATTGGAGTTCAGCACAGGATATGGTAAGAACTGGGTGCCTTGGACGTAGCACTGATAGGGACTTTTTGAAAATTTAAGGTAAAGAAACTTAATGTTTCCTATACTTTAGCACTTTTTATTTAGAAGAAAATGAGTAAGAGTGAACAAAAACCGTGGTATATCACTTCTTTCCAAATGGGTATAATCCTATTTCTCCAACAGCTTATTACTCTTTGACATCATTTAATCATAGAATATTAGACTTGGAAGAGATCACAGAGTTACATAACCTAATTATCTGTTTTGCTCTAGCTTGAACAGGTTGGAATCAAAGAAAGCACAGGGAATATCACATGTGGTCATTAATGCTTCCTGCTGCAATTATAATATAAATACTAATAAGCCAAAATAACAAATTGTTTTTTATGTTCACATAAGAATTCAGAATGAACAAGATTTCTTTACAAATTTTCTCTTGAGAAATAATTCTATGAGCAGCCTAGATTTCTAAAATAGCAATGGGCTGAACATAACTATCTATTTTCCTTTAATTTTGTGTGTCTAGGGGATATCTTTAACTTAAAATTTAACTACATTTCCAGGACACCAATTTTGAACTACTCACATTTCTAAGACTTTTCTTAATAAGACCCCAGATAAGGTCCCATATCATAGCTCTAATCATTAGAGAAATAGTTGGTGTGAATAAATCTTATATATGAAAATTCTATTGTATAAAGTTGAGTAAAACATTACTACTCAACTTATAGTAGTGTGTTTGATTTAAAATGGTGTTTCTGAATATTTTAGTTTAAAAACTTCATAGTCTTCATCTCCGAGAGATAGTGAAAAATTTCTGTGAAACAGAAGAAATTATTTATTCAACAAATATCTATTGAGTACCTTCAGGGGCCAGGCATTGTTCTAGTCATTGAGGATACAGCAGTGAGAGAAAGGCTATAGAAAAGCAGCCACTTGGTAATTTGTAATTACTTCATCAGAGTGATAGTGCCATGGGGAAAACCGAAGCATGGAAAAGCCGATGAGGAATGTGGTAGAAGGAACTGCTATTTTATCCATAAGAGAAAAAGCCATTCAGATAAAGGGACTCTGTGCAGGCAGAGATGGCAGCAAATGCCAAATGCACGAGGGGGAAGCACGTTTGGTGTATGGGAGGAGTAATAAGAAGACGTGGGTCACAGTGTTAAGCGAAGTGAAAGTGTTAGTTGCCCAGTCACGTCTGACTCTGTGAAATAGACTGTAGCCCACCAGGGTCCTCTGTCCATGGAATTCTCCAGGCAAGAATACTGGAGCGGGTAGCCATTCCCTTCTCTAGGGGATCTTTCCGACCCAGGGCTTGAACCCAGGTCTCGAACCCAGGTCTCTTGCATTGCAGGCAGGTTCTTTACCATCTGAGCCACCAGGGAAGCCCAGGTCACAATGTTAGGCAGGGGCAAAATTCTGGGGGCCTCGTGGGCCACTCTGGAGATGTTGGCTTTTGCTTTGAGTAGGCAGGCACTGGAGAATTCCAAAGAGGAGAGCAGCGTAATCTGATTAAATGTTGTAACAGGGTCACTCTGGCTGCTGTTTTGATCATTGTGAATGTGTGTACAGGTGTTCACGCTGGGGGCAGGTACTCCGTGGTGGAAGAAGTGCTGTTAGGACACTACTGCAAAGATCCAAGCAAGGGAAGGTGAGAGCTTGGACCACGGTGGGCAGTGTGGAGCTGGCAAGAAGTGGTTAGTTAGGCCCTGCGCGTCAACCAAACTGCCACTAAATCTGACATGGCTCATGAAAGAGAGGAGTGAGGGGTGACTCTGTGGTTGGGGCCTGAGCAACCAGAAACATGGAGCTGCTCTTTACTGAGCGGGCAGACTGCGAGAGGCAGGTCTAGAGTGAGCCCCTGGAGCTGAGTTTTTCCCAGGGTAGGTTGGAGGCACTAATCAAACATCCAAGAGGAAACGTTGCAAAGCAGTTGAGCTATGAGTTTAGCAGCTGAAAAGGGAGGTTGTGGCAAGAAATATAAATTGAGAAGCATGAACTTTCAATAATATTTAAAGCTGTGACATCAGCGACATTTAGGGTATGGACCCTTTAAGATTTTTGTGTATGAACCCCTTTGAAAATTTGTTAAAACCCACAGACTCTTTCCCTGAATGACATTTTAAATACACAAAATAAAATATATCTTAAATATTTAGGTATATATAATTGGTATAAAGAAAGCCAGTTATAATAAAACAAGTCATCAAAACATCTAAAAGTTACACAGTAGTAAACTAATATTTTTATTGATACATTAAATAATGAGATCTAACAGTGAGCAAAATGATCACAGTCACTTCAAAGAAATCATATGCATAAATATTTGTAACAGTTATAATGAGATGGAAATATCTGCAATTTTTTACTCACATATAAACTCACAGATCTAGCTGATATTACTGTGGTTTGGTTGTCTATGTTCATGATTTCAGGAAATGCAAAGTTCATCTAGAGGTCCATGAAAATAAAGAAATGTTTCCCTTTCAAGATCACAGAGACTAGGCCTGTGGACTCCAGGTTAAGAATCCCTCACTTAGGGGTGGAACACAGCTAAAGAGGGGAGGACCACGGTGCAGAACTGGGGATTCTCCAGCATGAACAGGCAGGGGGAAAGGAGACATGACAAGGAAAATGGAGAGAACGGGACAACATTTAAAATTAAAAGGAGACAGTCTAAGTCAAGAAACGTGTTCCTCTTTAAATATCCTCAGTCCTACCTATGCATTTGGCAGACAGCCTCAGCGTACATACTTCACGTCCTTATCAAGTCTTTTATTTACATGTGCTTTTCCATATTGTTTTAGAATTCCAGTTCCTTGATAAGGAATTGTGTTTGTATTATATTTAGGGAAACCTAGTCCATGGGGTCGCTAGGAGTCAGATGCAACTGAGCAACTTCACTTTCACTTTTCACTTTCCTGCATTGGAGAAGGAAAAGGCAACCCACTCCAGTGTTCTTGCCTGGAGAATCCCAGGGATGGGGGAGCCTGGTGGGCTGCCGTCTCTGGGGTCGCACAGAGTCGGACACGACTGAAGCGATTTAGCAGCAGCAGCAGCAGGTTTTTTCCTAGAGTATCCTTTATCCAGGGCACATTAATCACTAGTATTTTCAATTTTATGTAGAGTAAATTGATTTTCTACATGACATGCTTTCCTTTCAATCACTAGATTGGATTTTATGGGAAGATTAGATTTTGTGGGATCTAATGATCCCACAAAATAGCTACTTTATCCACTTTGGCAAATATTAAGTCACAATTCACCATCTAAACAATGAAAACAGCAGTTTATAATATATACAGAAATGTAGACTTTAATTGGCTTATTGAAGACATAAAGCTGATAATTTATATGATGATGCTGATAAAATACAATACTCATCCATAGCCACAAACGGAAGATGGAAAGGCTGATCATTAAATTGGCAAATAGGAGGATACTGCTAATATATGTTGGAAATAGATTCATATATGTTTTAGATATATACACATATATAAGATACTATAAATTGATATGGGCATCTAAAATGAAAGCCTAGAAAGATTATGGAAAAGCTCTGACAAATGGCAACAGAATTGCAACATTAAGCCTACTACTAAAAGGCATACCAAAATCTGTTAGAGTAATGTTAAAAATAGATACAGCTTTCAAGTATCTTCCTTTAGTCTATTTAGGTTGAAAGATACTTTGAGAGCAACTGGAAAGTGTAAACACATACTGAAGATTAGACAATGATATTGGTGTTAATTCTCTAGGGTGCAGTTAAGCTGCTGTGGTTACATAGGAGGTTGTCCCAGAAATGTGGGCTGACGTGTGTAGGGCTGAAGTGTTACACTGTCTACAGTTTAAAGTTTCAGTAATCCAAGGGGGAAAAGTAAGTGTCTCTGTGTGTACTTATGTGTATAGAGAGAAAGAGAAAGAAAAAAAAAAAAAACAGAGAAAGGAGACAGGATATGAGGGAAAGTTTTAATTACTGAATGTTAGAAAGTGACAAAGGTATTCACTCTACTAGTCTTTAAATTTTTCTATAGATGGGAAAACTATCAAAATTAAAAGCTGTGGAAAAAATTCCACAGAAATGTATAGATTGTTAATCTCCTACAATAATGGTACATAAATCTATAACAGACATACCTAAAACAAGGAGGTAATGATGTATAGAGCATAAATTTTAAAAGAAATATGAATTTCATATAAACTGAATTCAAAATACAAATCATTAAATAGGACAATCATTTCATATGCATTAAAAGTGTGATACACAGGGAAAAATAACTTCCTGATGTCCCCTAGTTGTGCCCTTCCAATTCAGGGTCTCTAATCTCAACCGGATCTCACTGGGGCTCAAAAATGATCAGTCCTCAGTTTCTCCAAAGCTCCAAAGCAGTATTTACATTGTTATCATTCTCAAAAGTTCCATTACTCTTTGAGCAGATGATCTCATTTCCAAGTTCAAAGAAAACAGAACCATCAGATGGGAAGTCCTTCGCCCGCACGCTCTGTGGTAGATGCTGCCATCTGGCTGATCCAACTGCCATTTCAAGTCTCTGATTTCTTCCACCCAGAAGAGAAGAAGAGGAACGCTTTCCCAGCCTCTCTTGGAGTGACACGTGGCCATGTGACCCAGTACTGGCCAATGAGATGTAAGCAGAGGGATCCTGGAGGCCTCTGGAAACACTTTCCTGCTTAGAGGACCAAGTGTAGCCAGCACCGTCCCTCCCCCTTCCTCCCGCCTTGCTCGTGGCCCGAAAGGGAAAGGTGAATGCAGGGAGGCCACCCGCTCAGCGGACCTCGGCGAGGTGCACCCTGGCACTGAGCGCAGAAGCCATGCCAGCAGGTGCTTCCCTGAGAGAAAGACTGTCACTTCAGAAAACTAAACCTCTGCAAGAGTGGGCACTCTTAGTAGCTGGGTTTTCTGTTATTTGCAGTGGACAGCATTCCTAGCTGACACTGAAGCTGTTGTCTCGAGGGCTCCTTATCCAGCACTATGGATCCCACTCCCACCTTCTCAGCGGCCCCTCTGTTGACTGCACCCCGTCCCCTTCAGCATCTTCAACCTTTCTCTAACTATTTCAGATCATCAGTGTTTCACACACTCGTTTCCCCTTACTAAATAAAACATTCATGTATGAAACAAACTGTCCCTCAACCTGCCATCTTCCTGAGTTGCTTCTGGCTTATCTCTGCCCCTCCTTTCACCATCATTCTTCTTAAAAGAGCTGTCTACATCCACAGTCTCCAATTCCTTATTTCCTGTTTCTCGACTCACTGTATCTGGATTGTGCCCTGGCCACTACTGAAAGTGTTTTGCCAAGGTCACCAGCTACATCTTATTGAAAAATCCTATGGGAATTTTCCTGTTTTTAACTTAGTTGACCCCTTTGTCGCATTTGACACCATGACCATACTATCCTTTTTGAAATATTTTCTCCCTTAGAATTTTAAAAAGTATTCTGTCCTAGTTTGCCTTCCTTCCTCTGGGAGAGCCTTCTGAGCCTCTTTTGAGGGATCCTGTTTTTGCCTGTTGGCTGAAATTAGTATCTATATATGGCTGCATCCCCAATCTGCATCTCTTCAGGAGCTCAAACCCTCCTCTTGCCCATGTTTTCTTTCTCCACATCCACCCAGTGCTCCAAGCCAGATTCTTAAAGGATCCTTGATGTCCCCTCTCCCCCTGTTCCTCAAATCCAGTTAATAGTAATCCCTGTGAATTCAGCATCCCAAAGCTCTGTGACCAGCCCCCTCTTTCAGTCCTGCTAATCTTCTCCCAGGTTAACCTCTTCCTGCATCAGCTTCCTAAGCCTCTCCCTCAGGTAACCTCATCTTTAGGCTGTTGTTCTGGTGGTCTTGCCACCCTCTCTTTCACTTCTAAGCTTGTGTGCATGTCCTCTGACCAGAATTTGTTTTCACAAGGCTGAGTGTCACTAATGCTAACCTTTCAATTCTCAGTTTAGGTTTCCACTGCTCTGGGACCTTAAGCTGGCTGGGTGTTCCTGCTTGTGTTTGTATAACATCCTATACCCCTTCTATCTTATTTTTGTTTTGTTTTGCTATGTAAGGACACATTTCATTTCTCCAAGTACATTCCTTAGATTATAATGCCAAGATTTGAATTTTCTTGGCACTAGGACAGCAATTCTCTGCATAGCACAGGTATTCATTAATGGTTGTGGATTGAATCCCTATAATATTAAGGATCTGCACTTAAGTTTTTAAAGAATCACTTACTCTACAATGAGAAAAAGGACATAAATATAAAGAAAGCCATTAAAATGACTTTAGCAGTCATTTAGACAATTATATTCCACTTATTGAGGAGCGCATGGAAATCCACTCCAGTGTTCTTGCCTGGAGAATCCCCACAATAGAGGAGCCTGGCGGGCTACCGTCCATGGGGTCACAAAGAATCAGACATGACTGAGCAACTAAGCACAGCGCAGCATTCCACTTATTAGGATGGATATATGCTACTTTTGAAGACAAGAAGTGACCTTCTATCATCCCTGAGGTATATAAATTGGTATTGCCTATTGCAGTAAAAATTCCAAGAAAAATAATTAAACAAATTTTGTATAAACCATTAAATCTATATGGATTGTCCACAAGGAAAAGGGCATAAAATGCATTCAATCACTTTAGTGTTGGTGAGACTAGCGGAACTCTCATATACTGCTGGCAGGACAGTAAGATGATATCATCACTTTGGAAAACTCCATAACCATTTCTTAAAAATTAAGCATGCACCTATCATATACCTCAGCCAGTAAAAATGCATGAGGAAAAATTATGGAGTGATAGAAATGTGCTATATATCTTGATTGTGACAATAATTATATAAGCCTACACATTTTTCAAAAGTCATCAAATTGCATACTTATATGTAAGTGACATTATCTTATGTAAATTAACTCAGTTTTCTTGATTTTTCAAAAAAAATTGCAAATATTTTGACTGGGTAATTTGATGAATTAAAGAAGTGCTATCTTAAGATAGGATAATGTTATTTTGTTTATAAAAACTAAAAAATAACATCCTATAATTTATAGTTACATCCTATTAATAACATACTGACAGAATGTTTTAATGACTAATATTTGCTTCAGAACAATTCAGACCAGAATTATGTATAAGTATTTAATAAACAAAACTTACCATATAATGAGAATTATTGAAGCTGGGTGACTGATATATGGGTAGCACTATACATTTATCTCTACCTTTTTGTAGCCTTTTGAGAATTGTTAGTTTAGAAAGTAAAATAAATAAAAGTGTAAAAATATTTAAATGCATCCCAAAGTTTTAACATGACTTAAGTAGAAAATTTAATTAAATAAAGTCTAATTAAGTCAATCTAATTTAATCATCAGAGAAGCAGAGGCCAACAAGACTAAAATAATTTAAAAATAAGACCCTTATGTAACAGTGTTACACATAAATTCGGAAATAACAGCGTGACATTCTTGAAACATCAGATTATTACCAGGATTTACTGTAATTAGTTTTCTTTACTTAATATGCATGTGCTTCAGATTACAAAACCAAGAAGTTGCTTTGTATGATGAACCAAAGGCTGACACTTTGATCAGCTGAAGCTTTAAAAAATTTTTCAGCAATCTAATTGTCAACACAATATAATTTAATACAAAAAATGCCATCTGAATTCCAGATAAATTTTAAGATAAGCCACCTATTTCTTGATTCTAAGGAGAAAATGGATTTTTTTTTTCCCCCAGGTTATGTAAGCTATGTACATGGGATTCCCTAGTGGCTCAGATGTTAAAGAATCCACCTGCACTGTGGGAGACCTTGGCTAGGAAGATAGCCTGGAAAAGGGAACAGTCACCCACCCCAGTATTCTGGCCTGGAGAATCCTATGAACAAAGGAACCTGGCAGGCTACAGTCCAGGAGGTCACAAAAAGTCAGACTGGACTGAGCGATTTTCACTTTCTTTCACTTCAAGTAGCTCAGCTGGTTAAACATCCGCTTGCAATGCAGGAGACCCCAGTTCAATTCCTGGGTCGGGAAGACCCAATGGAGAAGGGATAGGCTACCCACTCTAGTATCCTGGCCTGGAGAATTCCATGGACTGTATGGGGTCACAAAGAGTCGGACACGACCGAATGACTTTCACTTTCATGCACATGAAGTGTACGACCAAAGGGTAATATTGTCCTCTTTACTGCTAATACAAAATATGTTTCAGTACAATAATATAAGTTCACAAAGGAAAATTATGTCTATATGCCAACACACTCAATATCCAAGAAAAAAAGATCAAGGCCAAAAATTCAAAGAAATAAATGTCAGTTTTAAATTTTATCAATGATGTTTCAAGCCAAATATGGTATGGGGATATGATTTGGGACAAAATGCCCGACAAAAACTGTTAAATCAATTCATCCTTTCAATTCTATGTTCATATGCTTTAGGATTTCAGATCATTAGCACTTCTATGACTATTTGCTTCTCCCTCTAAATTGTAAGCTCTCTGAATGCTCAGTCCTAAGAGGTGTTTGTATCACCCGTTAAACCCCATACAACACTGGGATTCACAAAAATAAAAGCCTGAAGCCGAATGAATAAAGCCCACATCACATACTGTGGCACCCTAGATCTTAGAGCCATATTGCTCACAGATGGGGTGGCTGACTGCCTCACAATTTCCAGGTGGCCACGCCTGTGTGACACCCTTTCTCTGGTTAAAGACTCTACCATCCGGTCACACAAACCAAGAGCAGGCACAAACCAAGCCTGATTCATGAGAGTCCTTCTTCCAGATCTTAGAAATGGATTCTGAGGAGACATTGCATCCTTTTCCTCTAGAATCTGAGAGCTTTAGGCGTGTAAGCTTTGGGGCTGTCAGGGGCTGCTTGTTTAGTTGGACAGAGAAGCTAGTTTCTACAGCCAACATCCAGAAGGCAGAGCGGGGAGACAGCACGTGCTCAGATGAGCCAGGCATCTCTGAAGTCAGCTTCACCCCTGCTCTTTCCACAGTGAGGTTCATGTAAGGACTGCATCACTAGATGCCAGAATTCCAACTAACACAGGCAGAGTTCTGTATTACTGTAAGGACTTTCGGAATTTATGGGGTCCCAAATCCTCATGCTACTTATTAGGAAGATGGATTAGAAAGGTTAAGTACCTTGCCCACAGTCTCACAATGAATTTGTAAGGAAGTAGGAAGCTCTGGAAGATTCTACAGCTGGGCTCACCCTCACTCATCCTAACTCCAACATTTTTCAGTGTTCTTGCAGCTAGGTTGCAGGCATGTGGCCAAGGCTCCTGGCCAGCAGAGCTGTCTAGCCAGATCTTGGATGAGAAATGAGCAGTGAGAGGTGACAGCCGTGGAGGAGCTGGTGTCTTCTGGGAAGCCTGGTGGGGGAGCCATGTGCTGCTCCCAGGACAGCGAAGGGGGCCCTGGGCGCGCACCTGCTGCCTGCCTGAGGCAGCTGTGGCTCAGAGGCACCACTCTGTTTCTGTGCTGTGATTGAGAAGCACCCAAATTGTGTTCCCAAGATTCTGGGAGCCACCTAATAGCTTTTAATAAATCTCTTTCTGCTTAAACCACTTAGAGTTCTGCTAAGATTAGGAACCTTGACTTACATAGAATTTGGTACCTGAAAATGGGGTTCTGTGCCTAAAATGTAGAACTGGGTTCCTGGAGGAGGTGGAGCTCTGAGCAGGAAAGGCACACATACTGGAAGCAGAAAGCTAGTAACTCTGTGACACGAAATGCTGTCAAACTATCCCCGGTGCACCTCAGAAGACAGGCAAGGTGCTGTGGATGTTCTGTTAGAGGAAATAATACGAAACATTTGCCTAAATTCAGGAGACTTAATAGGAGTACTCAGAATTCCTAAACTCCTTCCCAAATTCAGTATCACTTAGAAATTGTTTTCAACTGCATCAAAACCTAAAACAAACAAACAAAAACCAGGGAGATAAATCTGGGATTTTTTTTCCTCAAGCTTTGAAGATGAATGGACATTATAAAGGAAGAGTCAGTCTACACACTTAATATGTTGAAAATGGCAATCCCAAATCATCAGGAAACAATAAAATGATGAGCAATTTGCTAAGAAGAGAGAGGAGTAGATAACATGCTATGGCGAGAGTTCACTGAGATCACTTTGTATTTCGCTCATGGACGCTGCTGTGCAGCTTAAAATGTATTTTCATATATTCCTCCTCTCTCTTCTTCCTCCTCGGTGTCTCCTCCTCCTCTCTCTCCTCCTGTCTCTCTGCCCTTCACTTCCCCCCTCCCCTTCTCCTGTCTTTCTTTGAGAACCCTATAACCCTATAGGATATCTGGACAGGCATTATTCATTATTTATCGTTGTTCTCAAAGAAGAGAAGGAACTGGAGCTTTAAAAAGTTTTACAACTATTTTAGCATTAAAAATCAAGTGTTAGAATCATTAATTAGAAGTAGAGCAGATCCAGGTTTGGTGAGGCCTGAAGCTAATATAATTTGCAGAAACCTTGCTAAGGAAAATAATACAAAACTAAAAATATAAACTCTTATATGAAAGTTAATAAGAAAAACCACAAATTATAATTTTACAAAGCTGAAAAATATCACCAATATCACAGAATATGGCAAAGAGAATTTTTTTTAGTAATTATTTGCTTAATATCTTCTCCAATATCTTTTCCTACATGTCTATGCGGCATAATCTGATCACCTCTTCATATGAAAATAATTTTTTACATATAAATGTCTATGTAAATAGTTAAAAAGATTTTCGTTCTTCAGTGAAGCAGATTGAAATGTATTCTTTATTATTAATAGTTCTGAAAAAAATATTCAGCTTCACAACTCTTTTGTGTCCTGTAAGCTTAAGTTTGGGAAAGAAGTTTCTTTCATGCCCTTGCTATGGGCGGTCAGAACATTTCCATGCTCTTGTGCCAGTTAATCTTACATGCTTTATGACAACACTCAACCCGCTTGTAATGATGGTTTCTTTTGTGTGATATTATGAGTCTTGTGCTATTTTATTTACGTCAGTGCTGCTCTAGGTGTGCTTGGTCATATCCAGCTCTTTGAGACTCCATGTCGCCTGCCAGGCTCCTCTGTCCATGGAACCTTCCAGGCAAGAACACTGGAGTGGATTGCCATTTCCTACTCCCGTGGGTCTTCCCAATCCAAGGACTGAACATGCATCCCTAATGTTTCCTGTATTGGCAGGTGGAGTCTTTACCACTAGCGCCATTGATGTTAGTATTGTTGTCAAATCAACAAGTTAATTTACAGTTTGGTGGAAGTGGACAGAGATTATAAGAGTCCTGCAGATAAAACACCTTATTCTTAGAAAATTTACAAAACATCTGCCTCTTTGAGCACAACGGTAGGAAGGGGCCCATGCATCAGGGATCCTGGAGTTTAAGCTTCATTGGCTTCATGGTGAATATGCCTCTCTGCTTTTTCCATTATGTGTTCCTTGTTTTAATTTAACTTGATTCTTTTTGTGACTTTATTGGGATATAATTGACATAAACGTTGTATAAGTTTAAGGTGCACAATGTGATGATTTTATATAAGTATAGCTTGCAAAATGTTTACCACAATAAGGTGAGTTAACAAATCCTTTGCCTCACATAATCACCAAATTCTTGTTATGGTGAGAGCATTAAAGCTCGACTCTCATAGCAACTTTCAAGTTTACAGTACAGCAGCATCAACTTAGTCACCCTGCTGTACATTAGATCCCCAGAACTTATTCAACTCGGAACTGAATCGTGTACTTTTCGACTACCACCTCCCCATGTCCCCTGCCCCTAGGCCCTGGCCACCACCGTTTGACTCTGTTTCCAGGAGCTCAATGTTTTTGATTCCATATGTAAGTGAGATCATATACTGTCTATCTTTCTCTCTCTGACCTATTTGACTCAGGCTAATGACTTCAAGGTCCATCCGCGTTCACACGTGTGTATATCACAGTTTCTTTACCCATTCAACTATTGATGAACAAGTTAGTTGCTTCCATGTCTTGACTACGGTACATAATTTTGTGAGGAACATGAAGGTGCATGACTTAGCCTTTTCATTTCTTTTGGATAAATACCCAGAAATAGAATTGCTAAATCATACGGCAATTCCATTTATAACTTTTTAAGGACTCCACATACTGTTTACTATTTTGGCTACACCAGTTTACATTGGTGTAAAAGGGTTCCCTTTTCTCTAAATCCTCACAAGCAGCTGTTAGCGCTTGTCTTTTTGATAATAGCCATTATAACAGGTAACAGGTAATAACTCACTGTGGCTCTGGTTTACGTTTTGCTGATGATCAGTGGTACTGAGCACCTTTCCATGTACTAGTACCACATTTGTATGTCTTCTTTGGAAAAAATATCTCTTCAAATCGTCTGCCTATTTTTAACTGGATTGTTTGGTTTTCTGCTATTGAGTTGTAAAAATTCCTTATATATTAAAAAAATTAACTCCTTGTTAGATATGTGCAAATATTTCCACCCCTTCTGTAGGTTGCCTTCTCATTTTGTGGATTATTTCTTTTTCTGTGCAGAGGCTTTTTAGTTTAATGTAGTCCCACTTCCTGGTTTTTGCTTTGCTTTAATTTTTAAAATGTAAGTCTTGCTTTGCCAAGATTCAACTCTCTGCTCCACTTTAATCATTGGTAGAAGAAGAGGAAAGAAGTGGCAAGAGAATAGAACATTTCCTGTGACATTATTGTCACTGGAACATTTTACTTCTCTTCTTGGGAACCAAAGGAGGACAGCTGCCCTCTCTCATCTGACCTACTTCATCTCTCTAAGCCTCTGTTTCTCCATATGTAAAATGGGGGTACTCAAGGCCTTTCAAAAGTTATGTCCGAATGAATGAATGAGTTCGCTGGATTAGAACTCTGAAGGCTCCCGAGAGACCTGGCCCTGTGACTGGAGCAGGACCATTTCAGATGTGAGGAGAGAGCCAGAGAGCTGTGGGGAAGGGACTTGTGTGCCGGGGGTGGTGTGGCGCGTGGCACTGTGAGACCCATCACAGGGTGCCAGGACAGAATAGACGGTTCTGGAGAAGTAGGTGGGAATGTGGAGGGACTGTGAGCCAGGATCGGGGTGGCGGCAGGGCACAGCAGGCCTAAAATCAACTTTACCATGCTCCTTTATCTGGGACTACGCTTCAGTCCATCATTTGGAATACACATAATGGGAAATACCGACAGCACACTGAATGTCAGGAGGTTTCTAAAATTCTGGTAAGTATTATGAGAAGAGGTATATATCAGATGAATGTTTAAAAGATATTAAAATGCTCAAAGGCAAAAGGGATAGAAGTACTGTACAGTCCTTGTAACTTAGCACACATTGCCAAGTTCAGGAGGGCTAAGTAATGAATGTTATAATTGAGCTGGTGACAAGAAAGCAAGGGATTCTTGGACAAATTCTTAGAGTTACTGTAAAAATATGTATATCCACCCATTCCAGTCCTGGCTGGTACAATTTCTCTTCAAAAGTTTTTCACTGCCACCTTCTACTTACGATGTTGCTATTTAGTTGCTCAGCCATGTCCAACTCTTTTTGGGACCCCATGGACTGCAGCCCACCAGGCTCCTCTGTCCATGGGATTCCCAGGCAAGCATACTGGAGTGAGCTGCCTTGGAGTGAGTTGCCATTTCCTTCTCCAGAGGATCTTTCTGACCCAGGGATTGAACCCGAGCCTCCTGCATTGCAGGCCGATTCTTTACTGCTGTGCCACTGGGGAAGGCCCTTTTGTTTATGATGTACTGAAAGCCAAAGGACTACTTCTCAGGGACCCTATTAGCAAAGAGAAGAGTTGACTCACTGGAAAAGACTCTGATGCTGGGAGGGATTGGGGGCAGGAGGAGAAGGGGATGACAGAGGATGGGATGGCTGGATGGCATCACCGACTCGATGGACATGAGTCTGAGTGAACTCCGGGAGATGGTGATGGACAGGGAGGCCTGGTGTGCTGCGATTCATGGGGTCGCAAAGAGTCGGACATGACCGAGCGACTGAACTGAACTGAACTGAGAAATTAACAAATGAATAGGTCAAAATAAGGCACAAATCTGTGCTTGCATAGCATGAAAGATTATTTTCTGGACCATATAAATATCTCTAGTCTGCATGATTACTATAAGGGGTTTATTATTATCTCTTCCCAGTTATGCCATCCATGTCCACAAAAATAAACATCCTATTAAAAATAGATGATGAAACTCTGAGTCCCTCATAAATTAAGAACAATTAACTTTATCTTGAGAATACTACTTGACACATGGTAATGATTGCTTCAAAAGTGCTAAAATTTCATTTGCAAAATTCCTTTTTTGAAATTTTTCCTCTTTTATTTCCTTGATACTGATTACTTTCTTCATATAACAGGTGATTTTAAATTACATGTGTTTCTCCTAAGAATATCCACAACATATTGATAGATGATCTATAGTTATTGCATAGTTTATTACAGAATGAATATTGTCCTACTTTGAAACAGAATTATAGCTTATAAGTATACAAATAAAATGTCTTATTTAAAAATATTAAGAATTCAGCAACCATTTTCTTTGGAAGGTCACTAAAAGGCAGTGGAACTTGTTCTGAGGACTAGTTCTGCCTCTTCTTCCAAAGACCTACTTATCTTTAATTAAGTCAGTCTATTTCTACAAAACATAATTTTCCTTTTTAGCGAAATGCAGATCATATCAGCTTCCTAACCACTGCACAGAGCTATTATGATGACATCAGATATGAAACATTGCTTCAAGTACAAATATGAGATATAATTATTTTAATAAGACCGGTAATTAAACTTCTCCTTTTCCCTTTTAGGTTTACTGTCAATCCCTCTGTCTAAAACCAACTTAATAAATCTATTTTGACAGTTTAATTATGTGACTAAAATGATGTTCATGGGTACATCAAGAAAAATAGACATAGATACTGCTTTCCAGCATCTTTTAATAGAGAGGCTTCCAAACAACAAATTAAAAGTTGTCTTTCACAGTAACCTTTCCTTTTAAGTTCTATACTCACTAGCTCTAGTTCAGTGGGTTAAACACGGTAATTAAGCCACCTGGAAACTAATAGAGCACATATTTCTATGAACAGTGAAACATTTACACTTTGACATCTGGTTCCTGTCTCTGGGCTTCCCAGGTAGCTCAGACGGTAAAAGCGTCTGCCTGCAATGCGGGAGACCTGGATTCAATCCCTGGGTAGGGAAGATCCCCTGGAGAAGGAAATGGCAACCCACTCCACTATTCTTGCCTGGACGATTCCATGGACAGAGAAGCCTGGTAGGCTACAGCCCAAGGGGTCGCAAAGAGTCAGACACGACTGAGCGAGTTCACTTTCTTGGACTTTCTTTCCTGTTTCTGGATTTTACCAAGCATCTAAAATTTCGTATATAATTCTAAATGGTCCCTAGTTTATATCCTGGCCTTACCACACACTAGTCATACAAAATAAACCACAAGAGTTTTGGTATTTTGTGAGTTTTATAAAATGAAATGAGTAACAAACTGCAAAAATTATGAAACCAAGAATTCTTTTTCTAAAAGTGTTATTGAAATAAAACAATTGGTCAAAATCCTGTGGAACTTACCCACTATTTAATATAGAAGAGAAAATTTCTAAAATTTCTAAACAGAAAAGAATCTTACTAAAGTTTGGAACAGATATTTGAGTTATTTAATGTATCTGGACTATGAATAATGATATCATTTTTCTCTTCTAAAATTTAATAAATTATCTTTTAATATTATTCAAGCCTTAATAATTCAGTCATACAGGTCTTGCTGCTGCTGCTGCTGCTAAGTCGCGTCAGTCGTGTCCAACTCTGCGACCCCATAGACAGCAGCCCACCAGGCTCCCCCGTCCCTGGGATTCTCCAGGCAAGAACACTGGAGTGGGTTGCCATCTCCTTCTCCAAGGCATGAAAGTGAAAAGTGAAAGTGAAGTCGCTCAGTCGTGTTTGACTCATAGCGACCCCATGGACTGCAGCCCACCAGGCTCCTCCATCCATGGGATTTTCCAGGCAAGAGTGCTGGAGAGGGATGCCATTGCCTTCTCCCATAAAGGTCTTAGGCCACTTTAAAATGAAACTCTTGCTCCTAGTCATTCAAAGTACAGACGCTAGAACTAGATGGTAGTTGGTGCAAAATCTGGCGCTGTCCCTCAGAGCTGTCAGACCACAAATTACTCTCTGTGCCCGAGTTTCCTCGTTTAGAAAACAGATATGCTAACAGACCTCCCGGAAAAGACTGTGAGAGCTAAAGGACAGCACAAGGAACCCACTCAGAGCAGCGCCCGGCACTCATCAGCCCCGCAGTCATTGCTCGTTGTTCACGGTCACTGTTATTTCTCTTACACTTTCCCACCTTTGGCTGATACTTAAGTAAAAGCAATCACTGTAAGCCAGGATATCTACAAATACTCTGGGACAAATAAGATGGTCAAATCATGATAAATATGACTCTTAGGACTTAAAAGTCCTAAAAAGGGTTAAAGATGTGAACAGAAAGCTTATATAGGATGTATCTATAATAACGCTGCTGGAATAAATGTATAAATGAAAAAAAAACTACCTACACAAGGTCAAATGAATTGTCCATAATTTAATGACACTTTGTCATACTTCATTTAATTTAGCCATTCATATTTTTAAAAATAACCTCAATATATCTTGGACTAAATTAATGAAATTGATTTCTAAAGGGTATTTATAATAGATATTGACATGCTTTATATGCTGAATTTTTTTAATAAAAACAAATGCTTAATTCTAAATCACTGATCCCTTTTTAGTCAATAGTGAGTTTTCCAGCAAGAATAGAAAAAATAATACTTCTAAAGAGCAAACAACATAGAGTAAGAACAAGGTAGAAGTTAAAAATTTAAATTCACAACTCTAAAAAGTTTTGATGAAGACAATATATGTGACACCCAAGAGCCTAAACATAACTCAAATATTAAACTTAGAACAGGGAAGGAAGGGCAAGGAATTGGGGTAAGTTTTGCCATAGGCACACAGAATATTCAAACTGGACTATAAACTTGTTTTAAAAATATAAATTAAAAAATATACACACACTGTAAAACAGAAGTAACCCCAAATTAATTACCCATTAAAATTTAACTAGGCTAACCTTTACAATAAATACTTTCATATACAAATTAAGAATACAGTAAGTCCCCTACATACAAATGAATTCTGTTCCAAGAGCAGGTTCGTAAGTCTAGTTTGTTCATAAGTCCAACAAAGCTAGCCTAGGTACCCAACTAACACAGTTGGCTATATAGTACTATACTGTAATCAGTTTATAATACTTCTCACAGAAATACTACATTAAAAAATCACAAAAATAGAGAAAACATTTTTAATCTTAAGTACAGTATCTTGAAAAGTACAGTAGTACCAGCCACATCACTGCTGCTTTTATGCATGCTTCTGGACATCCTGGGCTTAAAATAAAAATACTGCACTACTGCGCTCTATACAATGCATGTGTCCTCCATGGCTCAGCCGTGCCTGACTCCCTGTGACCCCATGGACTGCAGCCTGCCAGGCTCCTCTTTCCCTGGGATTTCTCAGGCAAGAATACTGAGTGGGTTGCCATTTCCTACCCCAGGGGATCTTCGCAATCCAGGAATCAAACCTGCGTCTCTTGCGGCTCCTGCATTGGCAGGCAGATTCTTCACCACTGAACCCCCTTGGAGGCCCACTGTATACAGTATGGTGCAGTGAGGCACACAAAAGCACAGCCTTTTGTAGAGGTTTTGTGTGGGTGACAATGTACACCAGACGTGTGGACTAACTTATGTGACTGAACATGTGAATGCATGTCCACAACTCTGAAAAGTTCACAGCTTCCAGGAGCATGTGTAGGGAACTTCCTGTATAGCAACCTGCTAATTTGCACTGGAATGAGAAATCTCCTGTTCTACCCACTCTATTAAACTTTTCTTTAGCTTGTGCTCCAATGTTTACTCAGATCCTAAAACATGAACCTCACTATAATCCTCCAAACCAGTTTCTTCAGACTTGAGTTCTGCAGCAAAGTAAATATGATTTAAAAATATTCCTGAATTTATACTAGACCAACTTCAACAATCCCTTAGTTTTGGTTTGTCACCTACTTTGGATATAAACAACAATTACAGTCAAAGCAGGGCAATCTAGGGATTAAAGGCCGTGAGGCCCTCCTGAATGTAGTTTTAGCTTTAAATCACAGCATCTGACATATTATAGTCTCAATGTCCTTATTTTCTAAATAGTCTAAATTGAAGATTTCCTATTTGACCCAGTAATTATGTGTACAAGTACCTTTTGTATTTTTAAGAGACTAGAGTTTTGGGTTTTGCTTGAAGTTTAATTATTAATTTATTATATTACATATGATCAAAGAATCAGACCTATAAAATTTCTCTTCTCTGAAACAGATTATAGTAATCTTGAGGATGCTTGGAAATAAGGGGCATACTTATCTTATAGGGGGAAAATGCCCTATCTGTAGCTATTAATTCAACACTTATGTTCCAATACTCTATGTTCTTTTTAATCAACTTGATAAATATGAAGAGCTGTTGAAATCTTCCAGAGCAGATACAATAGTGCTGACTTAAACATATTAATTCTATGTTATTTTTTCACGTGACAGTGCATGACCACCTTATCGCTGCTGTGTAGGTACATTTTTATGCCATTTGAATCCTACTTTAATATCAATAACTTTATTTAATTTTTTTTCTTGCTCTGCTGGCTCTCCACTGCTGTGCCAGTTTCCCTCCAGTTGTGGTGAGCAGGGGCTACTCTCTCGTTGCCGTGATCAGGTTTCTCATTGCAGTGGCTTCTCTTGCTGCGGATACGGGCTCCAGGGCACGCACGCTTCAGTGGGTGGGGCTCTCGGGCTCCAGAGCGCAGGCTCAGTAGTTGTGGCGCTCTGGCTTAGCTGTTCCACAGCATGTAGGGTCTTTCCAGATCGGAGATTGAATTCATGTCTCCTGCATTGGCAGGTGAACTCTTCTTGTTCCTCGCATATTCTGATATGCCTAACTCTTGCATTGTTTTCCTTCAGTGTGCATCATAATACTTAGCGGGACTTTGATTTTAGCCTAAGAGACTTCATCTTCTTATTTGGGAACTTTGTTATTATCTGTTTCACAGCTACGGTTTTTGCAGTCACTTCTGAGATCTTGTTTTGTGCTTTCTGTTCCAGTGTTTGCCTTGTTTTCTGACTTTTAGAGTAGCATTCATTCATCCAGCAGCACATGCTGGATATTGTGTCTCATGTTTTCACTGCTTTCACTTTGTTTAAGGGCCTAAGCAGGTACTCATCTTTCAGGTTTCTCTGTCCAAACATCACTTAATAAAACCTTCTTTAACACTAAATCTAACTATGTTTCCTGGGAATTCCCTGGTGGTCCAGTGGTTAGAACTGGGCACTTTCATCTCTGTGGCCCCGGTTTAACCCCTGATAAGGCAACTAAAGGTTCCACAAGCTGCAAGGTCCAGCCAAAAAAAATTATGTTCCCTTATTACTCATTTTCATAGCACTCTTTAGTATTTCTTCAAAATATGTTTCTTGATTTGTGAGTTATTAGTTTAATGTCTACCCACATACTGAGCTCCATCCATCAGACAGCAACTTTGTCTGTCCAGGGCACAGCCAGGACCCAGAGTAGTAGTAGTGTAGTAATGGTTAGTTGAAACAGTTCAGTGTAGTCGCTCAGTCGTGTCCGACTCTTTGCAACCCCATGAATCGCAGCACGCCAGGCCTCCCTGTTCATGACCAACACCCAGATTTCACTCAGACTCACATCCATCAAGTCCGTGATGCCATCCAGCCATCTTATCCTTGGTCGTCCCCTTCTCCTCCTGCCCCCCATCCCTCCCAGCATCAAAGTCTTTTCCAATGAGTCAACTCTTCGCATGAGGTGGCCAAAGTACTGGAGTTTCAGCTTTAGCATCATTCCTGCCAAAGAAATCCCAGGGCTGATCTCCTTCAGAATGGACTGGTTGGATCTCCTTGCAGTCCAAGGGACTCTCAAGAGTCTTCTCCAACACCACAGTTTAAAAGCATCAATTCTTCAGCACTCAGCCTTCTTCACAGTCTAACTCTCACATCCATACATGACCACTGGAAAAGCCATAGCCTTGACTAGACGGACCTTAGTCGGCAAAGTAATGTCTGTGCTTTTGAATATGCTATCTAGGTTGGTCATAACTTTTCTTCCAAGGAGTAAGCGTCTTTTAATTTCATGGCTGCAATCACCATCTGCAGTGATTTTGGAGCCCCCCAAAAATAAAATCTGACACTGTTTCCACTGTCTCCCCATCTATTTCCCATGAAGTGATGGGACTGGCAACAGAGGATTAATTAATTAATAATCTATTTAGTCTTACAAATTCAAATTGTAGTCCTCTTTAAGAATACTTTGAGGGAATTCCCTGGTGGTCCAGTGCATAAGACTTGGTGCTTTCACTACAGGGGCTGAGTTCAATCCCTGACTGGGGAACTAAAATCCTGCAGGCAACGTGGTCAAATAAATAAATACAAAACACTGATTCAATATTGACTGAAGGGGTGGTGCACTATTTTCATTCATTTTCATGTTTATATTTTTTGCACTTTTAAGTGTTTTCTGATCATTATTCTTGATAAAGAATAAAACGATTTGATGACTCTTTCCCTATGAAAGAAAAAATTAGCACTAATTTGTCTATTCTTATCTCTCACCAGTGCTTACTTATTTTTATTAAAAGGGGCTTGAGTCTTTTCATCCAGAGTCTCTTGATTAACTCAATAACATGGTTTAAGTACAAGACATGGAAGGGCACATTACTACTGCAGATAGGATGGAAATGTTTTGATTAAGCATCAGCAATTTTATAAAAGTTATTAGTTGAATTTGGTTACAGAAATATTATAAAAATTTTTATCTGGATTTTTTAAAACAAAATAAAAATTTCTGGAACAAACTAAATGGTCTTCAGACACCAAACAGTTGAAGTTACCAACAAAACTGTCAACGTTTTGACAATATTACTTCTGATTCTATTGTCTATGTACAGGATGTTAACTTTCTGAACATAATCTTTAGGTTAAGAGGAAAGAATGTATAGGTTTTCTAGTAGAATTCAGAATTATCCATGAAACTTTTCTAATACTTACTTGTTCCCAGATAACTGTGCAGGCTAAACTCTAAAATTGTTGGTACAGGACTCATTTGTATCAGAAACTGTCACTTAAAACGTGCTGGATGAATGTATGAGTACCCAAGGGGAAAATGCTAATATGTATAAAATATTATGTTATAAAATATAAAATATTATAAAATAATGTATTAGATAATGTTATAAAATAATAATGATTCCTGTGAAACATTTTGATTGCTAACATGTCTTGAATTTAGTTATATGGGAGAGCTCATTTTCGCTTCCGACAAACTTTTTCAAAATACTCTGAGCTGTCCTCCTTTCTTTCTCAGTTGCTTTTGGCCCTCCCACTGGGCAGACAGCAGGTGCTCTAAAACCATCATGGTAACAAGCATTTACCTGATGACATAAGGTTACAAATATAAACAATGATATTAATCTGTGCCAACAATAATATGCCCTAGAATGGGCCATGGAACTATTGATCAGAAACTGTTTTATCTATTCTAAGTCCAAAAATAAAGTTTGTTGTCGCTTGCTGTTCAGTCACTAAGTTATGTCTAACTGTTTGTGACCTCATGGACTAAAGCCAAGCTCCTCTGTCCTCTACTATCTCCTATGTATGTGTGTTCCTTGCTAAGTCATGTCCAACTCTTTGTGACCCCATGGAATGTAGGCCACCAGGCTCTCCTCTCCATGGGATTTTCCAGGCAAGAATACTGGAGTGGGTTGCTATTCCCTTCTCCAGGGAATCTCCTGACCCCAGGATCAAACCTGGGTCTATAGTTTGCTCAAATTCATGTCCGTTGAGTCAGTGGTGCTATCTAACCATCTCCTCTTACGCCACCCCTTCTCCTTTTGGCTTCAATCTTTCCCAGCATCACGGTCTTTTCCAGTGAGTCAGAGCTTCAAATCAGGTGGCCAAAGTACTGGAGCTTCGGTTTCAGCATCAGCCCTACCAATGAATATTCAGGATTGATTTCCTTTAGGATTGATTGGTTTGATCTCCATGTAGTCCAAAGGACTCTCAAGAGTCCTCTCCAGCACCACAATTCAAAAGCATCAATTCTTTGGCTTACTAAGCCTTCTTTATGGTCCAACTCACACATCCATACATGACTACTGGAAAAACCATAGCTTTGACTATATGGACCTTTGTTGGCAAAGTGATATCTCTGTTTTTTAATACTCTGTCTAGGTTTGTCATAACTTTCCGTCCAAGGAGCAAGTGTCTTTGAATTTTGTGGCTGCAGTCACTGTACTCAGTGAATTTGGAGACAAAAAAATAAAACTTGTTACTGTAAGGCCCGACCCTGGGGGCCGTGATGGGCCGCCCCTGCTCGCCCTCCTGCCAGCGGGGGAAGTCCCTAATGGAAGGAGCCTCCCAGATCCCGGGGACCAATGACAGCACACATCGCCAGCTAAAGCCGCCCCACCCCAGCAACGTAGAAGGACCTGTCAGCCTGCGATGCCTCGGCCTGGTGACCTATCCGAACCCCCATCCATCTAGCCTGACCATCCCTCGCAACAAACGTATAAAAGCCACCCCCAACACAGTCCGGGCACACACTTCCTAGACCTGCCTCATTTTGGTCCGGGAACCCCACCCGGCAGCGCTTCGCCATTAAAAAGCCTGTTAGACACTTTTTG
The DNA here is from genome assembly GCF_042477335.2 of Ovis canadensis. Classification (NCBI taxonomy): domain Eukaryota; kingdom Metazoa; phylum Chordata; class Mammalia; order Artiodactyla; family Bovidae; genus Ovis; species Ovis canadensis. The sequence goes on from NC_091261.1 coordinate 13,167,237, forward strand.
GTGTCCTGGTCTTTTACCTAACAGTTACTGCTTCCACTTTTTCTTCTTCTATTTGCCATAAAGCAATGGGACCAGATGCCATGATCTTAGTTTTCTGATTGTTGAGTTTCAAGCCAGCTTTTTCACTCTCCTCTTTCACCTTCATCAAGAAGCTCTTTAGCTTCTCTTCACTTTCTGCCATTAGATGGGTACCATCTGCATACCTGAGTTTGTCGACATCTCTCCTGGCAATCTTGATCCCTGCTTGTGATTCAACCAGTCCAAGTATTTCACACGGTGTGCTCTGCACATAAGTGAACAGGCTGACAACATACAGCCTGTCCTACTCCTTTCCCAAGGACACGCTCGGTTCTGTTGCTTTTTGACCCACATGCAGGTTTCACAGGAAGCAGGTAAGGTAGTCTGGCACTTTCATCTCTTTAAGAATTTTCCACAGTTTGTTGTGATCCACACAGTCAAAGGCTTTAGTGTAGTTGATGAAGCAGAAGTAGATGTTTTTCTGGAACTCCCTTGATTTTTCCATGATCCAACAAATGCTGGCAATTTGATCTTACATTTTCTTAAATGAGACAGTGATTTTCATAGAGGTAAAGTGGAAGTTTTAGCAATATAAATGGGGGCAAGGAGTAACATTATGACATAAATGTAGTTTCACTGTAGAAATTTAGATAAATAAAAATAAATTATTTTAATTCAAGTTGTGGTTTTATTTTTTAACAGACATATATGGCAGAGGATAGGTCAATCATACAGAGTTTAAAGCAACTCAAAATTATTGCTTGCGTTAGTACAGATATTATGTTGTTATTCAGTCACTCAGTAGTGTCCGACTCTTTGCAACCCCATGGACTGCAGCACGCCATGCTTTCCTGTTTTTGACCATTTCCCAGAGCTAGCTCAAAACTCATGTCATCATGTCAGTGATGCCATCCAACCATTTTGTCCTCTGTTGTCCACTTCTCCTCCTGCCTTCAATCTTCCCAACATCAGGGTTTTTTCCAGTGAGTCAACTCTTCACATCAAGTGGCCAAAGTATTGGAGCTTCAGCTTCAGCATCAGTCTTTCCAATGAATATTCAGGACTGATTTCCTTAAGGATTGACTGGTTTGAGCTCCTTTTGGTCCAAGGGGCTCTCAAGAGTCTTCTCCAACACCACAGTTCAAAAGCATCAGTTCTTCGATGTTCAGCTTTCTTTATAGTCCAACCGTCACATCCATACCTGACTATTGGAAAAACCATAGCTTTGACTATACAGATCTTCGTTGACCAAGTAATGTTTCTGTCTCTGCTTTTTAATATACTGTCTAGGTTTGTCATAGCTTTTCTTTCAAGGAGCAAGCATCTTTTAATTTTATGGCTGCAGCCACCATCTGCTGTGATTTTGGAGCCCCCCAAAATAAAGTCTCTCACTGTTTCCATTGTTTACCCATCTATTTGCCATAAAGTGATGGGACCAGATGTCACGATCTTAGTTTTTTTAATGTTGAGTTTCAAGCCAGCTTTTTCTCTATCCTATTTCTTCCTCATCAAGAGGCTTTTTAGTTCCTCTTTGCTTTCTGCCTTAAGGGTCGTGTCATCTGCATATCTGAGGTTACTGATATTTCTCCCAGCAACCTTGATTCCAGCTTGCGCTTCATCCAGCCTGGCATTTCACAGGACGTATTCTGCATAGAAGTTAAATGAGCATGGTGACAATATACAGCTTAAACGTAGTCCTTTCCCATTAGTTACCGGTTAAAACTATATGAAGAAACTGGCCCACCTATGGAGGGATATCTCAATTACTAAGTAACAAAAACAAACAAAAGCGTAGCAATTCAAGAGTAAATTGAGACAAAGTTCATTATAAGAAATATGCTCTTTGAAAACTACTTTTGTGTCAACAGTGAATAAATTACTAAAATTATTCACTAGCCAAATAATTAAATAACTAATTACAACTACATTTGACTTTTATTTTGGAATTTGGAAAATTGTTTTTGTGGTTTTAAATTTTCCTGCTATTTAAGCTGCCAATCAAGCTTTTTACTCTACTTTGGCTGTGAATTTGGAAATACTCTATTGGAAACAATCTAAATGTCCCACAGGAGGGTGCTGGTTAAATATGCCATGATATATATAGATAATGGAGTGCTATGAAGCACTCCTGAAATAAAAAGCATTTAACCATGAGGAAATACTCCTGACATTAAGTTTTTAAAAGATGCAGAAACAGTATTTAATATAATCTAAATTTGTATTTGTATTTGAATGTGATTGCCACCCCCCCCTTTTTTATGCTAGTCTGAATTTAGTTTTCATCTCTTGCAATCAAAAAAGTCCTAAATAGAAACTTGTAGGTTATTAAGGAAAATTAATTTTAAGAACTTTTCTGAACAGTTTGTTTTTTAAAAACTGACACCTTATTTTTAGAAATAGTATCACTTTATAGCTTTCAGAGTCCTTGTTAAAGCCATAGAATAAAACAAAAGCACATATGCCTAAAATTATGTTTTCTGCCATAGACGTATGTTGAAAAAACAACATTATTTTTAGTATCTTATAAATATACATTGTATGCATCAATACTTCAGAACCTATCCTTCTCTATGTCGCTCTGTAATCATGGTACTACCATACACACTCGTAAATTTGAGTAAATGATGATTATCTTAAATTTAAGAAACTGCCTTATTATAAAGTGTAATCAGAAGTTTTGCAATTTACATATACCAATTAATCTTAACCAATACCAGGAAACCAAAGATATTCTGTGGGCTCATTCTCCTACCGTGTTTTTTGCCCACTTTCTACAAGAAAATGCTTTCATACCTAACTAAATGCCCTATCTGTTGTATAAAGGCAAATTTATGCACCTCCTCCCTGAACTCTAAACAGGCAACAAAATAACACCTGTGAAAAGATCTTATAAGAGGAAGAAGGAAGAGACTCCTTTGCTCCTTGAACCTGCAATGCTCCATCTTCAATATCTAAACACTGGAGAGAAACAGCATCACTTATTTTAATATAAAACATGTTCATAATTTTTAATGAAAAATTGTTTATAAAAATGAACTAAAAATTAAAGAATACAGAATATTAGTAATTCCCTTAAAATGAGTAATACAACTTATTTTAACTTGCTCTTCATTTAAATTACATCACTGACCAGACCACAACAGGCCTTTTCAGCTTCTGAACATATCCTGTGAAACACAAAGTCTTTATTAGCTTTGCCAATGATACTGTCATTACCAAGTAAAGTGTCAGGAAACTTGGGCTAATTACAGCTCAACAGAGTTCACATTCTGATCTTATAAATGCAGTTGTGTGTTGTTTTATACATATCTATGCCCATTAAGTATAATCTTCCTCTGAACTAAAAATACATCTAAAATACTCTTCAGTGTGAATAAATTATGGTCTGAGAATAAAGTGGGCATTAATAAGAACTGATTCTGAGCAAGGAGATGCATAGCAATGTATAAATAATATACATGCTTGCATTTGGTAAATGTAACACATGTATATGTAGTTTTTTGCAAACAACAGAAAACTTTCAAGAGAAGCAAAAATGTTGTTACTATTTTTATATCACTGAGAGCATTCTGAGAGTTTTTCAGTCTAATTCATTTATAAATACTGTGCAATAAATACAAAGAAATAATCTAAAATTCTCAAAAAAATGATTACAAATGTATTATAGTTTTATCACACCTTTATCTTTAGTGTCTATTTGATCAAAGAAAGCATTTTGCTTATGGGAGCATGAAACTGTCAACAATTCACCCTTCAAAGCTATAAGGATTTGAAAGCCTGGGAGACCTGGGTTTAATTCCCAACTGAGCTTCTCCAGCAAGTTACTCAACCTCTGTCTCCCTTCCCTCTTGGAAAACAAGCAGGATAACTACTTCAGAAGAGAGTTATAAAGATTAAAAACCTCTAAGGAGATGATCTCTCACCACAGCAGCAGTAACCAACAGCTCATGCTCAGTTAATTTTCCCCTTTCCTTCCCAAGTGATCCTTCAAAAACCATGTGGATTTTGAACTGAATTCCTAGTTGCAAAACATTCAAAGGTAAAACATAATTGATTCATATTCCAAAATTTGAAATGGATACTTTATTTTTTAAATTTAAATGTATTTATTTTAATTGGAGGCTAATTGCTTTACAACATTGTATTGGTTTTGCCATACGTCAGCATAAATTCACCACAATATACACGTGTTCCCCATCCTGAATCCCCCTCCTTCCTCCCTCCCCATACCATCCCTCTGGGTCATCCCAGTGCACCAGCCCCAAGCATCCTGTATCCTGCATCGAACCTGGACTGGCGATTTGTATCTTATATGACATTATACATGTTTCAATGTCATTCTTCCAAATCATCCCACCCTCTCCCTCTCCCACAGAGTCCAAAAGACTGTTCTATACATCTGTGTCTCTTTTGCTGTCTCACATACAGGGTTATCATTACCATCTTTCTAAATTCCATATATATGTGTTAGTATACTGTATTGGCAGAGAACGCAATGGCTCCCCACTCCAGTACTATTGCCTGGAAAAGGTGGAGGAGCCTGGTAGGCTGCAGTCCATGGGGTCGCAAAGAGTCAGACATGACTGAGCAACTTCGTTTTCACTTTTCACTTTCATGCATTGGAGAAGGAAATGGCAACCCACTCCAGTGTTCTTGCCTGGAGAATCCCAGGGATGGGGGAGCCTGGTTGGCTGCCCTCTATGGGGTCGCACAGAGTCGGACACGACTGAAGCAACTTAGCAGCAGCAGCAGCAGCAGCATACTGTATTGCTGTTTTTCTTTCTGGCTTACTTTACTCTGTATAATAGGCTCCAGTTTCATCCATCTCATTAGAACTGATTCAAACATATTCTTTTTAACGGCTGAGTAATACTCCATTGTGTATATGTACCACAGCTTTCTTATCCATTCATCTGCTGATGGACATCTAGGTTGCTTCCATGTCCTGGCTATTATAAACAGTGCTGCGATGAACATTGGGGTACACGTGTCTCTTTCAAGTCTGGTTTCCTCGGTGTGCATGCCCAGCAGTGGGATTGCTGGGTCACAAGGCAGTTCTATATCCAGTTTTTTAAGGAATCTCCACACTGTTCTCCATAGTGGCTGTACTAGTTTGCATTCCCATGAGCAGTGTAAGAGGGTTCCCTTTTCTCCACACCCTCTCCAGCAATTATTGCTTGTAGACTTTTGGGATCACAGCCATTCTGACTGGAGTGAAATGGTACCTCATTGTGGTTTTGATTTGCATTTCTCTGATAATGAGTGATGCTGAGCATCTTTTCATGTGTTTGTTAGCCATCTGTATGTCTTCTTTGGAGAAATGTCTATTTAGTTCTTTGGCCTTTTTTTTGATTGGGTCATTTATTTTTCTGGAATTGAGCTGCAGGAGTTGCTTGTATATTTTTGAGATTAGTTGTTTGTCAGTCACCTCATTTGCTATTATCTTCTCCCATTCTGAAGGCTGTCTTTTCATTTTGCTTATAGTTTCCTTTGTTGTGCAGAAGCTTTTAATTTTAATTAGGTCCCATTTGTTTATTTTTGCTTTTTATTTCCAATATTCTGGGAGGTGGATCATAGAGGATCCTGCTGTGATTTATGTCAGAGAGTGTTTTGCCTATGTTCTCCCCTAGGAGTTTTATAGTTTCTGGTCTTACGTTTAGATCTTTAATCCATTTTGAGTTTATTTTTGTGTATGGTGTTAGAAAGTGTTCTAGTTTCATTCTTTTACAAGTGGTTGACCAGTTTTCCCAGCACCACTTGTTAAAGAGATTTAAAAGTCCCTAGTATCTAAGTGATTTGAAACAACCGTATTTCAATAGATCAAACAAAGTTTTCTTATAATTTGTTACACCTTATGATGCAATTAGCTTCATCTTTAAATGAATATACAAGTACTGGTTTAAAATCAAGATGCTGGTCAAACAAAAATATAATAGAACCCCTGAATTTGGGAATATAATGGAACCAAACAGCCTGCAGTACCATGAAGTCAACAAAGTAAACACTGGAAAGAGATAGTTGGCCTTGTTGACTCTGTTAAACATGTCAAAGTACTGCATCTAAAAATATTTGAAAAATCTGCCTATTTTCCATCTGTTGTATTTCTCAGAGAATAAAAGTTCATTGTAAGTTCAAATCTGTCATATCAGGTCATTTACAAAGTAAAAGTTCACTGGGAGTTTACTAAAGACTAAAGTGAAAAAAAAAATAAATATAACTAATTGCAGCTATGTTATACTGCATTGTGACCAAAGCATCTTTAAGCTTCGTGAATAAAAATTACAAATTTTAAAAGACCGTGTGCCGTGCATAAGGGCGACAATATAAGGAGGGTGCCTATAAGAGCATCCTTGGGGCTGTTTTGACAGAAGAAGCTGTAGATCCATTTGGGTTACTCTGATATTAAAGTACACCAGCTGTCATATACTGTATAGAATAATTTGTTTAAACTACATATTTAAGAACACTAATATAGCGATTTAGAAAAAGAGTAAAATGTCAGAAATAGTAAATAAATATAATCTTGCTATTTAACTGACAAGAGGTGATTTTTAATTTGCAGTTGCTAAAACTGCTATTCAAGAACACCACAGGAAGCCAAGAAAAATGTTTGAGTTGGAAGAAAATTACTGTCATTGAAAAAAAGTTTAAATTGAACAAACAGCCAATATTTCTCGAATTGCTGAAGCAAAAATTGAGGTTTTATTTTGGGTAAAACCTTCACATATTTTGAGAATGTTTAGAAGAATAATTTCAAGGAAAATAATGGTGAACTTGTATATAAAATTTAGAACATAACTGCTGGGTTTCCAGATTAAAAACATTTTCTTATTTCTTCTGTCAAATGTGTGACCCCAGCTTTACAACAGAGCTTTAAATCTATGACTTGCTTCTTACGTTGCAAAGCACATTTAGCTCTCTCCAGCATGTCAATATTTTCTCCATGTTGTATTGTCAAATGGTTTTAATGAATCATGCCATTTATTCATTCATTCACTCAATAGCTGTTAATTTGGTATTTATCATTTACAAGATGCTATGCTAAGGATTATAAAAGACACTAATTAACCAGACAAAAGTTTTGTTTTCAGAAGGCTACAACCCAGTAGAAGAAATATGGAATAAAATGAATATATAAATAAATAATACAAGGTTGAAATCATTTAGTGCCATGGGAAGGATACAGGTAAATGATTTGGAAGTGGGTAGAAGACACCGTTTCCAGGTGGCAAACTAATCTTGAAGTTAATTGCTAGCTGAATACCTGATTAAGTTATTTTTTGGTCAAATTGTAAAACATGAATTAAGAGCAAACTTAAAAAAAAAAATCTCTTAACCACCTCATGTCAACTATCTTCTAATATATGCCATTGATCTCATTCCAAAAATGTCAAGTTTTTTCCCACATTTTGCTAAGAAAAGATGGTATTATATTTGGAAACAATTACTCTTTTATTTGTTAAAAAAACGTGTAGGAAGAGAGAGAGAGAATTTAAAATATTTAGGACAGAATTTAGAACATTTTAAAACAAAACCCTATTAGTAGTCACGGAGCTGGAATTTCAGTAATAGAGGCCTGAGAAAAGTCACAGATGATGTCAGGTAAGAGGAAACGCTGTGGGTTGTAGATTTCATGTACCAGCTATTCAGTTGCAGAACCAAAGAAGACTACCCCACCATACATATACACACACTGTGCCAGGGGGCTTGGATAGGATGAACAGTCCATCAGGAAAACATTCTAGTATGGGAAATCCTATATTGTGACTAGGTGAAAAACAGGGAAATCTATGGTTTACAGAAGTCAGAAGAAAAGCTGAGGAAAAGAGACTAAGTATGTCAAACAGTACTTCTGATGTCTTACAATTACCCAAAGACTCACTATGTATTTTGCATATCCTAGCTTTATATTCAACGTTACACCTTTCGAAATCACACAATGATTTATTAGTGTGTAATGAGCACTGAATACAGAGGGTATCTGGGGTCCAAGGAGAAAGAAATCATACTGAGAGGAAGGGATGAAGATTTGGTGGAGAGATTCAGATACTGTTTTTCAGAAAGTTTGGAAACGGTCTCTGTGTCCTTCTGATGTGAGAGTGATGAGAATCCCAGATGATACTCAAGGATAAGAAGTTGAAGTGAGACTGCAGGAGCTGTGGTGGTTAAGGAGAAGTGCACATCATGAGATTCCTGTCCAGTGGGATTTCTCGGGTCCCTAGTGAGCCTCAGCCGACAGCACAGCTCACTCCATTGGTGATCCGCTGGGTTTCCCTCCCTCCTCTTACTGCTTATTATAAACCCAGGCAGGGGAGACTTGGGCCTCAGCTTTCAAGGAGCATTTAATTTATAAAGTTAATCATTTTTTCACTATGAAATATGAAACAATTAAAAATTATAAATAGACAGAAATACAGGGTAACTTAGAGATGTAGCTTGTAACCTTAGTTTGGCCCTACAATGATCATTTAGTAATGCTCAATATTAAACACAATCATTTTGAATAATAAGGAAAAGACTTCTCTTTGATTTTGGGAGAAAAGAACATTTCACTGAGGTAGGCCATAATATGAACATGAACATTAACGGTATGAAAAGGCAAAAAGATAGGACACTGAAAGCTGAACTCTCCAGGTCAGTAGGTGCCCAATATGTTACTGGAGAGCAGTGGAGAAATAACTCCAGAAAGAATGAAGAGAGGGAGCCAAAGCAAAAACAATATCCAGTTGTGGATGTGACTGGTGACAGAAGCAAGGTCCGATGCTGTAAAGAGCACTATTGCACAAGAACCCGGAATGTTAGGTCCATGAATCAAGGCAAATTGGAAGTGGTCAAACAGGAGATGGCAAGAGTGAACATCGACATTTTAGGAATCAGTGAATCAAAATGAACTGGAATGGGTGAATTTAACTCAGATGACCATGATATCTACTCCTGTGGGCAAGAATCCCTTAGAAGAAATGGAGTAGTCGTCATAGTCAGCAAAAGAGTCTGAAATGCAGTACTTGGATGCATTCTCAAAAATGACAGAATGATCTCTGTTTGCTTCCAAGGCAAACCATTCAATAACACAGTAATCCAAGTCTATACTCCAACCAGTAATGCTGAGCAAGCTGAGGTTCACTGGTTCTTTTAAGACCTATAAGACCTTCTAGAACTAAGACACCAAAAAAGATGTACTTTTCGTTATAGGGGACTGGAATGCAAAACTAGGAAGTCAAGAAACACCTGGAGTAACAGGCAAATTTGGCCTTGGAGTACAAAAGGAAGCAGGGAAAAGGCTAATAGAGTTTTGCCAAGAGAATCCACTGGTCATAGCAAACACCTTCTTCCAACAACACAAGAGAAGACTCTACACATGGACATTACCAGATGGCCAACACGGAAATCAGATTGATTATATATTTGCAGCCAAAGATGGAGAAGCTCCATATAGTCAGCAAAAACAAGACCGGGAGCTGACTGTGGCTCAGATCATGAACTCCTTATTGCCAAATTCAGACTCAAATTGAAGAGAGTAGGGAAAACCACTAGACCATTCAGGTATGACCTAAATCAAATCCCTTAAAATTATACAGTGGAAGTGGGAAATAGATTTAAGGGACTAGATCTAATAGACAAGAGTGCCTGATGGACTATGGATGGAAGTTCATGTCATCGTACAGGAGACAGAGATCAAGACCATCCCCAAGAAAAAGAAATGCAAAAAAGCAAACTGACTCTCTGAGGAGGCTTTACAAATACCTGAGAAAAGAAGAAAAGTGAAAAACGAAGGAGAAAAGGAAAGATATATCCATTTGAATGCAGAGTTCCAAAGAATAGCAAGGAAAGATAAGAAAACCTTCCCCAGTGATCAGGGCAAAGAAATAGAGGGAAACAATAGAATGAGAAAGACTAGACATCTCTTCAAAAAAATTAGAGATAGCAAGGGAACTTTTCATGCAAAGATGGGCAAAATAAAGGACAGAAGTGGGATGGACCTAACAGAAGCAGGAGATTAAGAAGAGGTGCCAAGAATACACAGAAGAACTATACAAAAAAGATCTTCATGACCCAAATAATCACGATGGTGTGATCACTCACCTAGACCCAGACATCCTAAATGTGAAGTCAACTGGGCCTTAGGAAGTATCACTATGAACAAAGCTAGTAGAGGTGATGGAATTCCAGTTGAGCCATTTCAAATCCTTAAAGATGATGCTGTGAAAGTGCTGCACTCAATATGCCAGCAAGTTTAGAAAACTTAGCAGTGGCCATAGGACTAGAAAAGGTCAGTTTTCATTCCAATCCCAAAGAAAGGCAGTGCCAAAGAATGTTCAAACTACCGTATAATTGTACTCATCTCACACGCTAGTAAAGTAATCCTTAAAATTCTCCAAGCCAGACTTCAACAGTACATGAATCATGGACTTCCAGATATTCAAGCTTGTTTTAGAAAAGGCAGAGGAACCAGAGAGCAAATTGCCAACATCCGCTGAATTGTCAAAAAAGCAAGAGAGTTCCAGAAAAACATATTTCTGCTTTATTGACTATGCCAAAGCCTTGACTGTGTGGATCACAATAAACTGTGGAAATTCTTGAAAGAGATCGGAATAACAGACCACCTGACCTGCCTCTTGAGAAACCTGTATGCAGGTTAGGAGGCCACAGTTAGAACTGGACATGGAACAACAGACCGGTTCCAAATCAGGAAAGGAGTACATCAAGGCTGTATATTGTCACCCTGCTTATTTAACTTCTACGCAGAGTACATCATGAGAAACACGGGGCTAGATGAAGCACAAGCTGGAATCAAGATTTCTGGGAGAAATATCAATAACCTCAGATATGCAGATGACACCACCTTATGGCAGAAAGTGAAGAAGAACTAAAGAGCCTCTTGATGAAAGTGAAAGAGGAGAGTGAAAAAGTTGGCTTTAAAGCTCAACATTCAGAAAACTAATATCATGCCATGTGGTCCCATCACTTCATGGCAAATAGATGTGGAAACAAAAGAAACAATGACAGACTTTATTTTTTTGGCTCCAAAATCACTGCAGATGGTGACTGCAGCCATGAAATTAAAAGACAGTTACTCCTTGGAAGGAAAGTTATGATCATCATAGACAGCTATTAAAAAGCAGAGACATTACTTTGCAAACGAAGGTCCATCTGGTCAAGGCTATGGCTTTTCCAGTAGTCATGTATGGATGTGAGAGTTGGACTATAAAGAAAGCTGAGTGCAGAAGAATTGATGCCTTTGAACTGTGGTGTTAGAGCAGACTTTTGAAAGTCCCTTGGACAGCAAGGAGATCCAACCAGTCCATTCTAAAAGAGATCAGTCCTCGTGTTCATTGGAAGGACTGATGCTGAAGCTGAATACTTTGGCCACCTCATGCAAAGAGCTGACTCATTGGAAAGACCCTGATGCTGGGAAAGATTGAGGGCAGGAGGAGAAGGGGACGACAGAGAATGAGATGGCTGGAAGGCATCACTGACGTGATGGACACGAGTTTGGGTGAATTCCAGGTGTAGGTGATGGACAGGGAGGCCTGTCATCCTGCAGTCCATGCGGTCGCAAGGAGTTGGACATGACTGAACAACTGAACTGAACTGAACTGAATTGAGGCCATAATATAACTTTAAAAGTCAAAGTGACTAGATCATAGATTAAAAAAATAATGAAAGCTGATGCATTTTTTCAATATTTCTAAAATGTTGTGAAGGACAATAAAACAAGATATTTCTATGGAAAAACAAACCAACTTCTTAGATGGAAAACATTATTTAAAAAATGTTGGTTCTAACAAATTTGTACACTGCAAATAAATCCAACCGGAATCAACTTCTTTCAATAAAAGAATCTTTTTATTTATTTTATTTGTTTATTTATTTCCAGTTTCATGTGGAAGGATGAAGGACAGAAAACAGCAAAACACTTCTCAAGAGGTCGGGGAGTGAAGAAGGACTTGGCTCATCACCAATATCTGAATGTTTGCATATGCATTTAAACCCACATATGATTATCTGAGGATTAATAAAAGTATGAAGTATGAAAAATATAAAAGAACATATGCTAGGTCGGTAGCATGATTACACGGGCAGAAGTGATACTGAGAGTGAGAGAGAGGATTGGTGGGAAAAGGGAGCCAAACAAATAGTTTTAAAAAGCTGCATTAAAGTAAGCAGGTAGGATATGACCACGTTGACTCACTTATGACAAATATTGTGTGTGTGTGTGTGTGTGTGTATTTAAACCTATCTATCTAGATGTAACACTTTTAACTGTTAGAGGAAAACAGACAATTCCAAGAAGAAAGAAGGATGAGAGAATGACTGGGCAATTGCTGGACACAGAGGGCAGAAGGGTGGGGCTGGGCTGTCTTCCAAGGTCTCAGCTGTCTTCCTTAACCGCTTGATCTCTTCCTCTCGGGCACCCTGTGGTGGCAGCACCCCCATCTTAGACTGCACTCTCTTCCTCCCACTACCTCTGAATTTAATCTGTACTTCCCCATGACTTGTTCTTGCCCTCCCTGGGTTGGCTGACACTCTGCGCCCTCCAAGCCACACATCCTTCCCAAGGCTTTGCCACTGTCTCTCACGGAGTGTCACGGAAATCTCCAAGTCTTTTCCTACATTCTGCCAACCTACTTTCAACTGCTGATAGAAGATCATTCTGAGGGAGAGAGTGCAGGGCTGCAGACCATTTCCCAGGGCGCGGGACCGCTCACATCGTCACACTTTCCTACCAGCCTGGCATCATGAGACAGTCAAAGAGGAAGAGAAAATAGGAATAGCAGCACCCACCTGGCTCCAGACATGCCTCGGAGGAAGAGTGGGGACGAGAGAGTGCAGAGCCATGGTCTAGATTGAGCAGGTTCTGGAAGGTCCTCTAGAGACCCCCACTTGACACTGAAGGCAAAGGCCTAGGTACTGTAAGCTTCACACTGGTGAGCTGGCTCATGTCCTAGAGGCTTCTCAGAGGCTTCTTAGAGTCAGGACTAAGCCTTCTGGTACTAATAACGAAGCCCTGGATGGAATAGGGTGTTAGAAAAAGTAATTGACTAGTGTAAGCTGGTATTTCAACGTTCCACTCTATTTAGTGTATTTAATCCTTAAAGAGAGAGACTCTCTTTTTAGATTAGGTGCTGTATTAGTTTCCTGAGGTCATCACAACAAAGTGAAAAGTGCAAGTGTCAGGCGTGTCTAACTCTTTGCCACGCTATGGACCTCATGGAGCCCACCAGGCTCCTCTGTGCAGAGATTCTCCAGGCAAGAACACTGGAGCAGCCATGCCCTTCTCCAGGAGATCTTCCTGACCCAGGGATGAAACCCAGGTCTCCTGTTTTGCAGGGAGGTTCTTTACCATCTGAGCTACCAGGGAAGCCCTGTCAAAGTACTCCCCCACACTGGCTGACTTCAAGAAACCCTTGTTTTCTCAGTTCTGGAGGCTGGAAGTTTGAAATCAAGTCCACAGGCAGAGTCTGCTGTCTCTGAAGGCTCTAGGGGACAGTCCTTTCTTGCCCTTTCCTATTTTCTGCTGGTTGCTGGCAATCTGGTGTTCCCTGGCTTGTAGGCACATAATTCCTGTTCTCACATGGTGCTTTCCCTGTGTGTCTTCACATTGTCTTCTCTCTGTAGGTGTCTTTACGCCCAAATGTCTCCATTTTTATAAGAACAAAAGTCCTATTGCATTAAGGCCCACTCAAATGATCCCATTTTGATTTCATTACTTCTGTAAAGCCTTTATGTGGGTTTCCCCAGTAGCTCAGTGGTAAACAATCCATCTGCAATGCAGGAGACAAAGAGACACAGGTTCCATCACTGTGTTGGGAAGATTCCCTGGAGGAGAAAATGGCAACCCACTCCAGTAATCTTGCCTGAAGAATCCCACGGACAGAGGAGCCTGGTGGCCTACAGTCCATGGGTTCGCAAAGAATTGGACACAACTTAGCAACTGAACAACAACAGAAAAGCCCCTGTGTACAAATAAGATCACATTCTAAGGTCCTGGGGTTAGAACTTCAACATTCTCTTTAGAGGATACAATTCTACCCTAAGACAGGCAAACTTCATCTCACTAATGAAGACCAAAATAACAGGAATATGAAAACATTATATATTATTGAGAGAAGTGTGATTTTTAAGATGCCAAATAGGATGATCCTGAAACTTAGTTCTGGATCCTAATAAGATAATTATGGCTAGGACATAAAATTTGTTTGTATTTCACAGTAAAAATAAAGCAATACACAATACAAATTTTAAAAGAGCAAATAAAAATGAGATATAATTAAATATGGTTTAATGAACAAATAATAAAATTTCTAAAATGTAGATGCTATAATGCCACCCAAAACCTTTATAATATATGGATTGCTTCCTACCGGTCTGGCACCAATTGCCAATCTGTGATTATTCTGCCAGTAATCTATTCAATGAGATGGCCTGCAACATTGCAAAGTAAACAAAAAATAGCATTAATATGATAAGCAAAACTTTTCAATACTTGTCCAAATATAAAATAAGTAAGTAAGTGTTAATTATCAGTCGTGTCTGACTCTTTGTGACCCCCTGGATGTAACCTGCCAGACCTCTGTGCATGGAATTCTCCAGGCAAGAATACTGGAATGGGTTGCCATTTCCTCCACCAGGGGACCTTCCTGACCCAGAGATTGAAACCAGGTCTCCTGCATTACAGGCAGATTCTTTACCATCTCTTCTTGTTCAACCACTCAGTCGTGTCTGACTCTTTGCAACCCCATGGACTGCAGCATGTCAGGCTTCCTGTCCTTCACCAACTCCTGGAGCTTGCTCAAACTCATGTCCATTGAGTCAGTGATGGCACCCAACCATCTCATCCTCTGGCATCCCCTTCTTCTCTTGCATCAGGGTCTTTCCTAATGAGTCAGTTCTTCGCATCAAGTGATCAAAATATTGGAGCTTCAGCTTCAGCACCAGTCCTTCCAATGAATATTCAGGATTGATTTCCTTTAGGATTGACTGGTTTGATCTCTCTGCAGTCCAGGGCACTCTAAAGACTCCTCTCCAACACAGTTCAAAACATTCATTCTTCAGCTCTCAGCCTTCATTATGGTCAAACTCCCACATCTATATGTGACTACTGAAAAAACCATAGCTTTGACTAGACAAACCTTTGCTGGAAAAGTAACATTTCTGCTTTTTAACACACTATCTAGGTTTATCATAGCTTCTCTTCCAAGGAGCAAGCATCTTAATTTCATGGCTGTAGTCACCATCTGCAGTGATTTTTGGAGCCCCCAAAATAAAGTTTCTCACTGGTTGCATTGTTTCCCCATCTATTTGCCATGAAGTGATGGGACCAGATGTCATGATCTTAGTGTTTTGAATGTTGAGTTTTAAGCCAGCTTTTTCACTCTCCTCTTTCATCTTCATCAAGAGGCTTTTTAGTTCCTCTTCACTTTCTGCCATAAGGGTGGTATTATCTGTATATGTGAAGTTATTGATATTCCTTCCCACAATCTTGGTTCTAGCTTGTACTTCATCCAGCCCAGTATTTTGCATGATGTACTCTTGTATACAAGTTAAATAAGCAGGGTGACAATATACAGCCTTGACATACTCCTTTCCCAATTTGGAACCAGTTTCATGTCCAGTTCTAACTGTTGTTTCTTAACCTGGATACAGGCTTCTCAGGTATTCCCAACTCTAAGAATTTTCCAGTTTGTTGTGACCCACACTGATAAAGATTTTAGCATAGTCAATGAAGCAGAAGTACATGTTTTTCTGGAATTCTCTTGCTTTTTCTATGATCCAACAGATGTTGGCAATTTGATCTCTGGCTCTTCTGCCTTTTCTAAAACCAGATTGAACATCTGAAAGTTCTCAGTTCACATGCTGTTGAAGCCTAGCTTGGAGAATTTTGAGCATTACTTTGCTAGTGTGTGAGATAACTGCAATTGTGTGACAGTCTGAACTTTCTTGGGGATTACTTTTCTTTGGTAATGGAATGGAAATGAAAACTGGAAAACTGGAAATGAAAACTTTCTTTGGAACTGAAATGAAAACTGACCATTTTGACTCCTGTGGCCACTGCTGAGTTTTCCAAATTTGCCAGCATAATGAGTGCAGCACTTTCACAGCATCGTCTTTTAGGACTTGAAATAGCTCAACTGAAATTCCATCACCTCCACTAGCTTTGTTCGTAGTGATGCTTTCTAAGGCCCACTTGACTTCACATTCCAGGATGTCTGGCTCTAGGTGAGTGATCACACCATCGTGATTATCTGGGTCGTGAAGGTCTTTTTTGTATGGTTCTTCCATGTATTCTTGCCACCTCTTCTTAATCTCTTCTGCTTCTGTTAGGTCCATACTGCTTCTGTCCTTTATTTTGCCCCTCTTTGCATGAAATGTTCCCTTGGTGTCTCGAATTTTCTTGAAGAGATGTCTAGTCTTTCCTTCTATTGTTTTCCTCTATTTCTCTGCATTGTTCACTGAGGAAGGCTTTCTTATCTCTCCTTTCTGTTCTTTGGAACTCTGCATTCAGATGGCTATATCTTTCCTTTTTTCCTTTACCTTTCACTTCTCTTCTTTTCTCAGCTATTTGTAATGTCTCCTCAGACAACCGTTTTGCCATTTTGCATTCTTGGATAGTTTTGATCACCATTTGATTACCCTCTGAGCCGCCAACACCTAGGCAAATATAAAATAATAGGTTATAAATAAAGTTAATTTTTGAAGTTACCATCATAAAAGTGGGAAAGGTGCCATTTTCTTTGGTTTGTTTTGATAAAGAAAGTTAAAATGTAGAAAGGCTATCTTGAAATAGTAGAAAATCCACTGGTCTAAGAACCACAGGAACTGGGGCCATGTGGCAGACTAAGCAAAATGAGGCTAATGCCTTTCTGGTACAGATGTAAGAATTAACTGAGAAAACATATGTGAAAACACTATTAACATTTCAAAATGCTTCAGCATGTAAATTACTATCAGACTTGAAGCGTGATATTGTCGTTATGTTATAGAGTAGGAGAGATAACTTATAGATTATTTCTATCCTATTTGATATATTAATGGACTAAAACTTAGCAACAATTCATTGTTAAAATTCACTCTCCAAAAATCTGGAAGATCTGAAGCTTTTCTTTAAGAATTGAGAGCTTTAATCAACATAGAATCAACAATACATAAAATATATTGAGTTTAACCTTTTTGGACTCTGTGAATCCAAGCTCCATCACTTTACTGTCTATAAGTTTGGGAAAGTTATAGAACTCTGTTATATATCAATTTCCTCATTTTTCACATGGGTATAATGATATCTACCTAATAAATAAGTTCTAGGAATAAAAATTTTGTGATGCACCAATGGGGTTCCTTGGTTGTTCAGATGGTAAAGAATCTGCCTGCAATGCAAGAGACCCAGGTTCTATGCCTTGGTCAGGAAGACCCCCTGGAGAAGGGAATGGCAACCTACTACAGTATTCTTGTCTGTAGAATCCCCATGGACACAGGAGCCTGCTGGGCTACAGTCCTTGGGGTCACAAAGAGTCAGACATGACTGAGCAACCAACACTTTCACTGTCAATAGAATACACTCAAGAAATGATGGTGACTTTGTTTCATAAAATTTCTTGAATCTTTAAGACATATTTTAGCCTTAAAATTGTGAATTATGTTCAGTTAAGGATGTATTTAGCATAATCTACAAGACACATATACTTTAATTTCTGTAAAGCTTAAATAAAAATTACTGTTATATAATTAAGAGAAAATTGATACTAATATTATTATTAGTTTTACCTTCCAGCTTCTAATAAGTCAAAGTCATTGCTTTTCCAACCAAATTGTGAAAAAACATAAAGGTATTATTTTATTTATATTCTTCCATTTACATATAGAATCTTTACATAGCATGTGTTCAAGATGAAGTAATTTATTCTCTACTTGATCTAAAGTACAATTCAAGGTTACTATTATAGATTCAAATACAAAGTTATATGGAGAAACTAACAAAATCTTTTGATAAAAGCTTGAATAGAAATTTCATTCTGGACAAGATAGAATACACTGGACCAAGTTTATACTAGTGCCTGAAACAACTAAAAAACTAGACAAAATATATGAAACAATAGTGTTCAAGATAGTAGACATCAGGCAACAAAGAACGGAGATGAAAAACAAAATAGATGGGCTGCTAATTGCATTTCTAGGCCATGTGCTAGGAAGGGGAACTGAGATAGAGGGCAGGCAGGTTCCTTGAGTCCCTGGAGCTGAGAATCCAGGGAGGGCTAGGTGATGAGTTCCCAGGGGAGATTACCATGGAGGAGAAAGCTGTACAAGTAGACAACTCCAGAGAGCTGCACAGAGTCTCTCTCGAGAATCTGGCAGAGAATCAGCAGCACTTCTCTGGGAGTAGTACCTATTCTCACTATCTAGACTGAAGAAAATCCCATAAAACTGGCTGAGTGCTCAGAAGGGCCTTGCCTCAATAGTTGGAAATAAGCAGTTCTAGACTAAATGCTACTCCCATCTCACAAATATCAAAAGCAAGACCAAAAAAGATCAAATAATTTCAAAGTAATTTGTCATATTCTGGGACAAAGTTCAAAAATATTTATAGGAATATGAACATATCGAGCAACAAACAACATAAAATTCATAGTCTGATGTCTAATCTAAAATTATCCAGCATGTAAAAAGGCAGGAAAATTGACTCATATTGAGAGGGAAATATTTTATCCATTGGAACAGATGTATATCAGACACAGATGTTAAAAATAGCAGACAAAGAGCATTATTATGATCATATTCCATGTGTTGAAAAAAACACAAAACAGATCCCAAACCAAAACACAATAGATTATCCTAATTTGAACTTTTAAAGAAGAAAACTACAAGACTGAGATAAAAAAAAAAATAGTGATTTTGATAACAGCAAATTAGACATTGCAGAAGAGAAGATTAGTTAACTTGAAGGTATAGCAAGAGAAACTACCCAAAAGTTTGATGGAGAGATAAAAGAATTTTTAAAAATGAAGAGAGAAATAGTCAGCTGTCAGAAAACTTTAAGTGACATCATATATGGGTAATTGGTCCCAGAGAAGGGAGAAGAACATCAAAAAATATTTGAAGAAATAAAGGCTAAATATTTTCAAGTTTGACAAAAACTATAAATTCACAGATACAAGAAGATCAAACACCAAACAGAGGAAACATAAAGAAAAGCTACATTCTGATAAAACTGCTTAATACCAGCGATAAAGAAAGACTCTGGAAAGCAAACACAAAAGCAAGACATCTCACATGTAGAGATACACTGAAGAGAATGACAGCAGATTTCTCAACAGAAGCAATGCTGAGAATGCAGCAGGCATTTACTTTAAAGCACTGAAAAAAAACTGTCAGCCTAGAATTCTATACTCAAGGAAAATATCTTTTGAAAACAAGAAAGACTGTTCTAGACATAAAAAAGCTGAGAGAATTTACCAACAGCAGGCCTGTATTATAATACTCTAAATATCAAAGTCCTTCAGGCAGAATGAATGCTACTTAAATGGAAATGTTAACCCTTGCAAAAGACTGAAAAGCCTCAAAAATGTTAACTACTTGGATAACTATATAGGATTTCTTTTTCTTTTTTTTTTTTTTACTTTATTTTACTTTACAATACTGTATTGGTGTTGCCATACATTGCTATTCTTTATAGTATTTAAAGCACTTTGGGAACTTTCTTGGCAGTCCAGTGACTAGGACTTCACCTCCCAATGCAGGTGGTACAGGTCCAGTCCCTGGTTGGGAAGCTAAGATTCCACAGGACTCATGGCCAAAAACACACAAAAACAAAAACAAAAAAATGCAAGCAACAGAAACATTATTCTAACAAGTTCAATAAAGAATTTAAAAATGGTCCACACTAAAAATCTTAAAATAAAATAAAGCATTTTAAAAGATACTTTATTACAATGTCAATAAAATATGACTAACAATGAATAAGAACATATAAAATAAAGCATTTTAAAAGATACTTTATTACAATGTCAATAAAATATGACTAACAATGAATAAGAACATAATATTAAATAATAACAATGAATTGTTGAGTTTATAACATACATAGAGGTAAAATGTATGAAGAGTACCAAAAACAGAAGAGGCGAAATAGAAGTATATGACTGTAAAATTCTTATGCTACACGTAACATCACTTGAAAGTAGGTTGCTACAGTAAAGATGCGTAGAAGAATACTAGAGCCAACACCAAAATAACAACTTTATACTGATATAATAAAATTTTAAAGTGTCATTTTACAATGATAAGGAGATCATTCATCAGAAGGAAATAATAATTATGTAATATAATTGTCATTAACAGTTTACTACAGCAGTGATTGTGAAGAAGTGGAGCGAAGGCCCCTAGGTGCACTCAGAACGTTCAGAGATGGGAAGAAGCCGGGGCAAACCATAGAGCATACTATGCAAAATTTTCCCATTTCCAAGATTTTATTGGTGCAGGAGAGACAAAAATGGACCACTGAGGATTTCTAATTTAAGAAAATATAAAAAGTGAAATTTCAGTTCGACGAAAGTCAGAATGCAAAACCAACTCTTCAAATTGGTTATTTCACCCTCTTACACCCGTATATTTATGTGCTCAGACATGCAAACACACATAAACACATACTATGTTCAGTAATATGACTTTGTTTTTTTAAAAGTCACCTGTCAGGCTCTGTGGTTATGAAAACATATATAATACTTGGGCTTTTAAAGGAAAATCCTGCTTTGTCTTTATTTTAATGTAGACTAATTTTTTTTAATGTCAAACTAAACCTAAGTTTTATTTAAATGTCAAACTAAAGCTGCTGCTGCTGCTGCTGAGTCGCATCAGTCGTGTCTGCCTCTGCGACCCCAGAGACGGCAGCCCACCCGGCTCCCCCGTCCCTGGGATTCTCCAGGCAAGAACACTGGAGCGGGGTGCCGTTTCCTTCTCCAGTGCATGAAAGTGAAAAGTGAAAGTGAAGTCGCTCAGACGTGTCCGACTCTGAGCGACCCCATGGACTGCAGCCCACCAGGCTCCTCCGTCCATGGGATTTTCCAGGCAAGAGTACTAGAGTGGGGTGCCATTGCCTTCTCCACAACAAAACCTAAGCGTTATTAATTTGTAAACCTACAAATTAAACCTAAGTATTTTTCACCAAAAAAGCAGGAAAAAAACTGCTCATTAACACATTACAAATAACTGGAAACATATTGGTGTTAACTTGTGGTCAACTTCACACCTTTTAAATTTTTGTGCAAATGAAAAGAATACATTTATTGGGTTTAGTTGTCCTCACTTTAAAAAAATACAGTTTGTAACTTGCAAATATTCTTCTGAATCCCTATTGTATTGGGTTGGCCAAAGAAGTCATTCAACTTTTTATGTAAGGTGTGTCCAGTAGTGCTTAGTCATCTTTAACTTCATTCCCTGGAGGCTCAGATAGTAAAGAATCTGCCTGCAATGCAGGAGGCCATGTTCTATTCCTGGATTGGGAAGATGCCCTAGAGAAGGGCATGGCAACCGACTCCAGTCCTCTTGCCTGGAGAATTCCATGGACATAGGAGCCTGGAGGGCTGCAGTCTATGAGGCTGCAAAAAGTCTGACACAGCCGAGCACCTAACACATGACATGACATGTCTTTAACTTCATTGGAAACAATGCTGTTAGATTGTATTGTAATAGCTGTCAAATCAGCATGCATTTAAAAATACTCACCAGAATCGGTGAGAATACTGAAGGTGGAAGAAAGAAAGCAACATTTCTGGTATCCGGTGCTTTATTATTTCAAGAAAGGTAAAAACTCAACTGAAAGATGAAAAAAGATTTGTGTAGAAGGTGCTGATCAAACATGTCCAAAGTGGTTTGTAAAGTTCTGTACTGGAGATTTCACACTGGATGATGCTTCATGGTTGGGTAAATGAGTTGAAGTTTATAGCAATCAGATTGAAACACTAGGTGAGAAAATCATTTGCACCAGCTTGGTTATGTTCATTGCTTTGATATCTGGATTTCACATATGAAAAAACCTCATTGACCATATTTCTGCATGTGATTCTCTACTTGAATGTAATGAAAATGTTCTGCTTTTAAAACAAATTGTGACAAGCAGTGTACAGCAGATACTGTACCATAATGCGGAATGGGAGCTATCTTGATGCAAGTGAAATGAACCACCACCAACCACACCAAAGGCTGGTGTTCATCCAAAAAAGGTGATATGGTGTATATGATGGAATTGGAAAGCAGTCTTCTATTATTAATATGGGCTCCTTGTAGAAAACCAAATGATTAATTCTAACAAGTACTGCTCCCAATTAGACCAACTGAAAAGCATCAGGAATTAGTCAACAGAAAACACATAATTATCCAACGATGAATTATGAAGTTACCTGGAAAATGGCAGAAATTAGTAGAACAAAATGATGAATATTTTGTTCAATGAAGTTCTTTGATGAAAGTCAAAATTGTGTCTTTTATTTTTACTTCAGTCAGTTCACTTGCTCAGTCGTATCTGACTCTTTGCGACCCCATGAATCGCAGCATGTCAGGCCTCCCTGTCCATCACCAACACCTGGAGTTCACTCAAACTCATGTCCATCTAGTCGGTCATGCCATCCAACCATCTCATCCTCTGTCATTCCCTTTTCCTCCTGCCCCCAATCCCTCCCAGCATCAGAGTCTTTTCCAATGAGTCAGCTCTTTGCATGAGGTGGCCAAAGTATTGGAGTTTCAGCTTTAGCATCAGTCCTTCCAATGAACATCCAGGACTGATCTCCTTTAGAATGGACTGGTTGGATCTCCTTGCAGTCCAAGGGACTCTCAAGAATCTCCTCCAACACCACACTTCAAAAGCATCAATTCTTAGGTGCTCAGCTTTCTTCACAGTCCAGCACTCACATCCATACATAACCACTGGAAAAACCATAGCATTGACTAGATGGACCTTTGTTGGCAAAGTAGTGTCTCTGATTTTGAATATGCTATCTAGGTTGGTCATAACTTTCCTTCCAAGGAGTAAGCCTCTTTTAATTTCACGGCTGCAATCACAATCTGCAATGATTTTGGAGCCCCCCAAAATAAAGTCTGACACTGTTTCCACTGTTTCCCCATCTATTTCCCATGAAGTGATGGGACCAGATACCATGATCTTAGTGTTCTGAATGTTGAGTTTTAAGCCAACTTGTTCACTCTCCTCTTTCACTTTCATCAAGAGGCTTTTTAGTTCTTCACTTTCTGTCATAAGGGTGGTGTCATCCGCATATCTGAGGTTATTGATATTTCTCCCAGCAATCTTGATTCCAGCTTGTGCTTCTTCCAGCCCAGTGTTTCTCATGATGTACTCTGCATAGAAGTTAAATAAGCAGGGTGACAATATACAGCCTTGATGTACTCCTTTTCCTATTTGGAACCAGTCTGTTGTTCCATGTCCAGTCCTAACTGTTGCTTCCTGACCCGCATACAGGTTTCTCAAGAGGCTGATCAGGTGGTCTGGTATTCTCATCTCTTGAAGAATTTTCCACAGTTTATTGTGATCCACATAGTCAAAGGCTTTGGCATAGTCAATAAAGCAGAAACAGATGTTTTTCTGGAACTCTCTTGCTTTTTCCATGATCCAGCGAATGTTTGCAATTTGATCTCTGGTTCCTCTGCCTTTTCTAAAACCAGCTTGAACAAATGGAAGTTCATGGTTCACATATTGCTGAAGCCTGGCTTGGAGAATTTTGAGCATTACTTTACTAGCATGTGAGATGAGTGCAATTGTGTGGTAGTTTGAGCATTCTTTGGCATTGCCTTTCTTTGGGACTGGAATGAAAACTGACCTTTTCCAGTCCTGTGGCCACTGCTGAGTTTTCCAAATTTGCTGGCATATTGAGGGCAGCACTTTCACAACATCATGTTTCAAGATTTGAAACAGCTCAATTGGAATTCCATCACCTCCACTAGCTTTGTTCATAGTGATGCTTTCTGAGGCCTACTTGACTTCATATTCCAGGATGTCTGGCTCTAGTTGAGTGATCATACCACCATGATTATCTGGGTACTTAAAAACCAGGATAATGCAAGACCGCATGTTTCTTTGATGACAAGGCAAAAACTGTTACAGCTTGGCTGGGAAGTTCTGATTCATCTGCCATATTCATCACACATTGCACCTTCAGATTTTCATTTTTTTTGGTTTTACAAATTTCTCTTAATGGAAAAAATATTCAATTCTTTGAAAGACTATAAAAGGTACTTGGAATAGTTCTTTGCTCAAAAAGATAAAAAGTTTTGGCAAGACTGAATTATGAAGATTCCTGAAAAATGGCAGAAATTAATGGAACAAAACAGGGAATATGTTGGTCAATCAAGTTCTTTCGGTGAAAATGAAAATTGTGTCTTATTTTTACTTAAAAATCAAAGGAACTTTTGGCCAATCTGATATCTCAGCCTGTCTGAAAACAAGTTTGATGTCTTTTGTATTGAAGATCCCCAGTACCTGCCCATACTGTTCATGGGGTTCTCAAGGCAAGAATACTGAAGTGGTTTGCCATTCCCTTCTCCAGTGGACCACAATCTGTCAGACCTCTCCACCATGACCCGTCCCTCTTGGGTGGCCCCATATGGCATGGCTTTGTTTCATTGAGTTAAACAAGCTGTGGTCCATGTGATCAGATTGGCTAGTTGTCTGTGACTGTGGTTTCAGTCTGTCTGCCCTCCAATGCCCTCTCTCAGCACCTACCATCTTAATTGAGTTTCTCTTATGAAAAGGCAAAAAGATAGGACACTGAAAGATGAACTCCCCAGGTTGGTAGGTGCCCAATATGCTACTGGATATCAGTGGAGAAATAACTCCAGAAAGAATGAAGGGATGAAGCAAAAGCAAAAACAACACCCAGTTATGGATATGGCTGGTGATAGAAGCAAGGTGTGATGCTGTAAAGAGCAATATTGCATAGGAACCTGGAATGTTAGGTCCATGAATCAAGGCAAACTGGAAGTGGTCAAACAGGAGATGGCAAGAGTGAACATCGACATTCTAGGAATCAGTGAACTAAAATGGACTGGAAGGGGTGAATTTAACTCAGATGACCATTATATCTACTACTGTGGGTAGGAATCCCTCAGAAGAAATGGAGTAGCCATCACAGTAAATAAAAAAGTCCAAAATTCAGTACTTGGATGCAGTCTCAAAAACGATAGAATGATCTCTGCTTCCAAGGCAAACCATTCAATATCACAGTAATCCAAGTCTATGCCCTGACCAGTAACACTGAAAAAGCTGAAGTTGAATGGTTCTATGAAGACCTAGAAAACCTTTCAGAATTAACACCCAAAAAAGATGTCCTTTTCATTATAGGGGACTGGAATGCAAAAGAAGTCAAGAAACACTTGGAGTAACAGGCAAATTTGGCCTTGGAGTACAGAATGAAGCAGGTGAAAGGCTAATAGAGTATTGCCAAGAGAACACATTAATCATAGCAACACCCTCTTCCAACAACACAAGAGAAGACTTTGCACATGGGCATCACCAGATGGTCAACACCAAAATCAGATTGATCATATTCTTTGCAGCCAAAGATGAAGAAGTTCTATACAGTCAGCAAAAACAAGACCAGGAGCTGACTGTGGCTCAGATCATGAACTCCTTATTGCCAAATTCAGACTTAAAGTGAAGAAAGTAGGGAAAATCACTAGACCTTTCAGGTTTGACCTAAATCAAATCCCTTATGATTATACAGTAAAAGTGAGAAATAGATTTAAGGGACTAGATCTCATAGACAGAGTGCCTGATGAACTATGGATGGAGGATCATGACAGGGATCAAGACCATCCCCAAGTAAAAGAAATGAAAAAAAGTAAAATGGCTGTCCGAGGAGGCCTTGCAAATAGCTGTGAAAAGAAGAGAAGCGAAAAGCAAAAGAGAAAAGGAAAGATATACTCATTTGAATGCAGAGCTCCAAAGAATAGCAAGGAGAGATATGAAAGCCTTCCTCAGTGAACAATGCAAAGAAGCAGAGGAAAAAAATAGAAAAGAGGAAAACAATGGGAAAGACTAGAGATCTCTTAAGAAAATTAGAGATACCAAGGGAACACTTCATGCAAAGATGGGCTCAATAAAGTACAGAAATGGTGTGGACCTAACAGAAGAAGATGATATTGAGAAGAGGTGGCAAGAATACAAAGAAGAACTATACAGAAAAGATCTTCACAAGCCAGATAATCATGATGGTGTGATCACTCACCTAGAGCCAGGCATCATGGAATGTAAAGTCAAGCGGGCCTTAGGAAGTAACACTACGAACAAAGCTAGTGGAGGTGATGGAATTCCAGTTGAGCTATTTCAAATCCTAAAAGATGATGCTGTGAAAGTGCTGCACTCAATATGCCAGCAAATTTGGAAAACTCAGCAGTGGCCACAGGACTGAAAAAGGTCGGTTTTCATTCCAATCCCAAAGAAGGGCAATGCCAAAGAATGCTCAACTACTGCACAATTGCACTCATCTCACACACTAATAAAGTAATGCTCAAAATTCTCCAAGCCAGGCTTCAGCAATATGTGAACCATGAACTTCCATTTGTTCAAGCTGGTTTTAGAAAAGGCAGAGGAATCAGAGCTCAAATTGCCAACATACGCTGGATCATGGAAAAAGCAAGAGAGTTCCAGAAAAACATCTATTTCTGCTTTATTGACTATGCCAAAGCCTTTGACTATGTGGATCACAATAAACTGTGGAAAATTCTGAAGGAGATGGGAATGTCAGACCACCTGATCAGCCTCTTGAGAAACCTGTATGCGGGTCAGGAAGCAACAGTTAGAACTGGACATGGAACAACAGACTGGTTCCAAATAGGCAAAGGAGTATGTCAAGGCTGTATATTGTCACCCTGCCTATTTAACTTAGATTCAGAGTACATCATGACAAATGCTGGGCTCGAAGAAGCACAAGCTGGAATCAAGATTGCCAGGAGAAATATCAATAACCTCAGATATGCAGATGACACCACCCTTATGGCAGAAAGTGAAGAGGAACTAAAGAGCCTCTTGATGAAAGTGAAAGAGGAGAGCGAAAAAGTTGGCTTAAAGCTCAACATTTAGAAAAGTAGATCATGGCATCCAGTCCCATCACCCATCACTTCATGGGAAATAGATGGGGAAACAGTAGAAACAGTGGGTGACTTTATTTTGGGGGGCTCCAAAATCACTGCAGATGGTGATTGCAGCCATGAAATTAAAAGAGGCTTACTCCTTGGAAGGAAAGTTATGACGAACCTAGACAGCATATTAAAAAGCAGAGACATTACTTTGTCAACAAAGGTCCATCTAGTCAAGGCTATTGTTTTTCCAGAGTCATGTATGGATGCGAGAGTAGAACTATAAAGAAAGATGAGCTCCAAAAAATTGATGCTTCTGAACTGTGGTGTTGGAGAAAACTCTTGAGAGTCCCTTGGACTTCAATTAGTCCATCCTAAAGGAGATCAGCCCTGGGTCTTCATTGGAAGGACTGATGTTGAATCTGAAACTCCAATACTTTGGCCACCTGATGTGAAGAGCTGACTCATTTGAAAAGAACCCTGATGTTGGGAAAGATTGAAGGCAGGAGGAGAAGGGGACCACAGAAGATGAGATGGTTTTATGGCATCACTGACTCAATGGACCTGAGTTTGGGTGGACTCTGGGAGTTGGCAATGGACAGGGAGGCCTAGCATGCTGTGGTCCATGGGGTCACAAAGAGTCAGACATGACTGAGCAACTGAACTGAACTGAACTGGATACGTGTCCACAGCTCATGCTCCATGAGTGATCACCCTAGTGAGCTGAATGTATGTACATCAAGTGTTAATGTATTCATTAACACTTAAAAATAGGAGAATTTATCTTAAAGAAATAATAATGATAAAAAGACACCAAGATTTAGCTACAAGGATATCCACTGTAGCTTATTTAAAGTAGTAAATAAAACTGGAAGCAACACATATGTCCACTTACAATAAGTTGGTTACATCACTTGAAGCATGCATGCATGCTAAGTTGCTCCTGTAGTGTCTAACCCTTTGTGACTATGGACTGTAGCCAGGGGATTCTCCAGGCAAGAATACTGGAGTATGTTGTCATTTTCTCCTCCAGGGGATATTCGCAACCCAGGGATCAAACCCACATCTCTTATGCCTCCTGTATCAGCAGGTGGGTTCTTTCCCACTAGCTCTTCCTGGAAAGCCATATACCAGTATAATACACTGTCATTAAAAATGATGCTTTGAAAAGCATTTAATGATATTCCTGCTCAAAGTACATTATTTAAAAAATCAGATTCTTTAAGCCAACTTGTTCACTCTCCTCTTTCACCCTCATCAAGAGGCTCTTTAGTGCCCCTTAACTGTCTGTCATCAGAGTGGTGTCATCTGCATATGCGAAGTGGCCGTTAAAGTGGAGGTGGCCAGGAGGGCTAGCACCGCCCCAGCTGGCATTCCCCAGTCCACATGCTCACCTTGTGCTCTACAGCCGTGGAACTGCTGCCTTTCCCTAGCTATCACATCTGCACCAGGGGCTGGGGCAGCAGGAAGGCTGGCGTTATTGCACCTGAGTTCTTTATCAGTCCAAGACCAGCTCATACTCATCTCTTCCAGGCAACCTTCTCTGATACAACTTCAACCCTTCAGGCCTACCCATGCAATATCTGGGACACATTTAAGTTAAAACAAAATTTTTCTATGTTTATCTTAAGTTCAAATTTAATCAGGCATCCCATATTCTTCCCAGTTTTATTGAGTCATAATTGACAAAGAAAAATTATGTATTAAAAAAAAAACTTTTAAGGGTTCTAGAGAGCAAGGAAAGGAGATTGGATTGTACTTGATTGCAATTCAGGGGTAGGACTGGGGAGAGGGTGCCGGCATGTGAGATTTGTCTTTTCAACTTGTCCCTGGAACCAAATGAGGGAGCTTGCCCAAACACTTCAGAAATGGAGTCAAGCTTTTATTACACATTTATAATGACTGGTTTTAAATGAAACATACGTATTCATACCCAAACATAGATGATGGGAAGAATATATGACTATAGCTCTATGTAGTGGGATTATTCATTGGAAGGACTGATGTTGAAGCTGAAACTCCAATACTCTGGCCACCTGATGCAAAGAGCTGACTCATTTGATAAGACTCTGATGTTGGGAAAGATGGAGGGCAGGAGGAGAACGGGATGACAGAGGATGAGATGGTTGGATGGTATCACCGACTCAATGGACATGGGTTTGGGTGGACTCCGGGAGTTGATGATGGACAGGGAGGCCTGGTATGCTGCGGTTCATGGGGTCACAAACAGTCGGACACAATTGAGTGACTGAACTGAACTGAAGTGAGATTATTACTACATTTTACTTTCCTCTTTTGATCAACCATATTTTCCCAAATGAACCTGTATTACTGGAACTAAGCTCATGAACCTCTACTACTGAGCCCGCACACCTAGAGCCTGTACTCCACAGTAACAGAAGCCAGGGTAATGAGAAACCCATGCACTGCAATGAAGAGCAGCCCCCGCCACCCCAGCTTGCTGCAACTAGAGAAAGCCTGCCAGCAACAAAGACGCAGCACAGACAAAAATAAAATAAACAGTTGTGGTTGTTTTTATTTTAAGAAAAAGGAGGTATAAAATCCTAACCATGACTTTCAGAGTCCTCTGCCTTCTGGCTCCTGCCCATATCTCCAAGCCTCTGCTCTCTCCATCCTTCTAGCTCCTTCCCTGTATTCCACCACTTAGGACTTCTAAGCATCTGCATCCCTGCCGTCTGTGTCTTTAGACCCTGGGATGTGCAGTGTCATGTCTTCTAGTTGCAACCTTTGTTTTTTCCCCAGAACAAACTCTTCACCCTGAAGGTCTCAACTTAAATGCCACCTCCCCTGGAGGACCTTCCTCGTCCCCCACTGAACAGGTTAGATTGTTTTTATCCATATCATTTTATGACAGCAACCAAGTCAGCACCAAGGTCCAGGACCTTGCGCTTTGGGGAAAAGCACATCGCTGTTACTGTTTTTTGCCAGTGTTATCATTTCACCCAATGACACAATATGCCTCAAGTAATTCCAGTCATAAAATGATGTGGATAAAAACAATCCTAAATATTTACTTCTTTATCTCTTTTTTTCAATCAGCATTTCCTGCGGAGCTGTTCGTCAAGCATTCTGTCAGCACTACCTTCATTCTATTCTAGTTTATCTGGGCAGAAGGCGAACAGAATTCATTTTACTGCAGGGATACTATCTCGCCATCACCTGGCATCCCAGTCCACCATGAAGAGGTAGCTATCAGTCTAAGCACTGATCTTTGTGTGTTATCTGTCTTCTCCCTTAGATGCTCTTATACTCTTAGTGTTTAGTGAAAGTGAAAGTGAAGTCGCTCAGTCATGTCCAACTCTTTGAGACCCCATGGACTGTAGCCGGCCAGGCCTCTCAGTCCATGGGATTTTCCAGGCAAGAGTACTGGAGTGGGTTGCCATTTCCTTCCCCAGGGGATCTTCCCGACCCAGGGATCAAACCCGGGTCTCTCACACTGTAGGCAGATGCTTTTACCATCTGAGCCATGTGTTTGGTTTTAGACAATTGTGCTATGATACATCTGGTATGGATTTCGTTTCCTTTAATCTGCTTGAGAGTGAATCTCCTTCTTGATTCTGTGGATATGTCTGTGCCAGCAACCCTGAAAAATGCTCAGTCATCAGCTTTGATACTGCTTCCCCCCCGAATCTTTACATTTTCTTCTTTTAGGAACTCAATTCTAGAAGAGGTAGAGTTGGGGCTTATAATTCTATCCACATATTTCTTTTTGTTCATTTTCTGTCTCTTTTCCTTGACCTGCACTCCAGATTTTTTCTGGATCCATTTTCCAATTCCTTAATCTATTAATTGAATCTAATCTGCTATTTATCTGTTGAATTTTTATCAATATTTATGCTTAAGTAAGAGAAGTTCACTTGCCTTCTATTAAAATCCATCTAGACCGTCTTTGAACACTTTTTGTTCTTTGCTCAAGTTTTATTCCAAGTTTCCCATAGCACTCTTTCCTTAGTACCATCTGTGCTTGTGTGGGTGTGTGTTCAGTCATGTCTGACTCTACGACTCCATGGACTATAGCCTGCTAGGCTCCTCTGTCTATGGAATTTTCCAGGTAGGAATACTGGAGTTGGTTGCCATTTCCAGGGGATCTTCCTGACCCAGGGATCAGATCCTCATCTCTTGTGTCTCCTGCATTGGCAGGAGGATTCTTTACCACTGAGCCATCTGGGAAGGCCATCAGTACTTGACTCCTGGTAAGTGCAAAAGATGTAAAATCCTACTTGTGAAATGCAAATATGTTTTGTGAGTCTTTGGATATTTGTAATATTGGTACTAGCTGATAGGAACCCACAGAAAACCAGCTGACTCATTTTTCTGAGTGTAAGCAGAACAGATCTGATAACCGCTGCTGCTGCTAAGTCGCTTCAGTTGTGTCCGACTCAGTGCGACCCCATAGACGGCAGCCCACCAGGCTCCTCAGTCCACAGGATTCTCTAGGCTAGAATGCTGGAATGGGTTGCCATTTCCTTCTCTGGATCTGATAACTATTAACAGCTTATCTTCCTAGAGGCAGGCCTGCTAAATGTACTATCTGCAGGGTTAGATTTGTGATTCATGGAAACTGCTATGGAGAGAACCATGAGAGTCCTCCTATTTCTGTGTAGATAATGTATTGCTAGTTCATCTGTGTCCTTCTCCTAAAAAGAGGTTCTTATTTTGTCACTACTTAGAAATGAATGAGTTTGTTGCCTAACTATCTATTGATGTATTTAAATCTGATGCAACATTAGCATGTGACAAATTCTGTTTTAATAATCCCAATGTGATAACAAACATGCAAATCCTACCTAAGAGAATTAAACTCTTGGGTAAGCCAGTCTTTCTCTTATGGAAAGGAAGATACCCCTAGTGAGATTTAAGCTTAATATATTTATAGAAAACAAATATGGAAACAGTAATATTGAGATGGAGGTCCTCCCTTGGAACAACATTTGACCTTTTATAGCCTAAACCTACTCCCTGTTGTAATGGTAACTGACACAATATAAAATATATTTGTCATAATATATATTAATAACATGTCCTTATATGCTCTATGAGCGTTTCAGGTGGCTCAGTGGTAAAGAATCCGCCTACCAGTGCAGGAGCTGTGGGAGATGCAGGTTCAGTTCCTGGGTTGGGAAGATCCCCTGGAGGAGGAACTGACAACCCACTCCAGTATTCTTGCCCGGAGAATCCCATGGACAGAGGGGCCTGCGGGCTACAGTCCATGGTATTGCAGAGTCAGACATGACTGAAATGACTGAGCACACGTATGTTCTATATTAAATGTATGTGCCTATTTTATATTACATCCATATCATCATGTATAACACCAGGTCCCATATTGGTGATTTAGGGTGGAGCAGTCCCAGCTTTAACCTTTGATGGTGGAGCTGCTTTTGGCTTTGGTGCCACTCTGGATTTTCTAAATAATCCTCTAGAGAGCTGAAGCTCCAATACTTTGTCCATTCGATGTGAAAAGCTGAGTCACTGGAAAAGACGCTGATGATGGGAGACTGAAGGCAAAAGGAGAAGAGGGCAGCAGAGGATGAGATGGTTAGATAGTGTCACTGATGTAGAGGACATGAGTTTAACCAAACTCTGGGAGACAGTGAAAGACAAGGAAGCCTGGCGTGCTGCGGTCCATGCGGTAGCAAAGAGTGGAACGTGACAGCGACTGAACAATTTTTTAAAAGGGGATATAGCTCCCCCTGGTGGAAAATAATAAGATTAAAAAGAAGGGTTCATGTTTGGGAACGCATGTAAGAATTAAAGATTTTAAAATTAAAAAAATTAAAAATAAATTAAAAAAAATAAAAAAAATAAAAACCTACATACCTCAAAAAAAAAAAAGAAAGAAACCCTCTTAACTAGTGTATTCTAAAACGCACCAATAAAACTAATGGGTATGTAATAACCACATCCAGACTATTATTCAAAGCTCTTCATCTTATGACAATAAATAACAACATGTTGTAGGGATTTATACTTCTCAAGCAGAGATACATTTTCAGTACTTAGAAATATTTAATAATGCCACCTCCATCAGTTCAGTTCAGTTCAGTTCAGTCACTCAGTCGTGTCCGACTCTTTGCGACCCCATGAATCGCAGCATGCCAGGCCTCCCTATCCATCACCAACTCCCGGAGTTCACTCAAACTCACGTCCATCGAGTCAGTGATGCCATCCAGCCATCTCATCCTCTGTCGTCCCCTTTTCCTCCTGCCCCCAATCCCTCCCAGCATCAGAGTCTTTTCCAATGAGTCAACTCTTCGCATGAGGTGGCCAAAGTACTGGAGTTTCAGCTTTAGCATCATTCCTTCCAAACCTCCATACCTAACAGCAAAATTTCTGTTAGCCCAATAAATCACAGTATTATGCTAATGGGAGCACAGCCCTAGATCTGGCTCAAGTATGGTTGGCATCTTCTATGGGGCCCAAATTCACAGGGCTTCACCCTGACTCCAGAAAGTCATCTTAGTAATCCCTGAGCCACAGAAAACCCAGGGCGAGAGAGAGCAAACCCAATTCTAGTCCTCTGACTATAAATCAATCCAAATGTACTGGAAGTTAACAGTGGCCATATTTTTACACATTCTTTCCTCTAACAGCAACTTCCCTCTTTCCTCATAACCACATTGATGTGGCTAATAAAGCCCAAAGGCTCATTGAGTTATTTGCTTTTAGTGACTCTATCAGTCAGTTTTATTTATTTTATTTATATATATCTCAATCCTGGGCTTCCCTGGTGGTCCAGTGATTAGGAGCCTATGGGCCAATGCAGAGACATTGGTTCCATCCCTCGTCTGGGAAGATGCCACATGCCACAGGGCAACTAAAGCCATAAGCTGCAACTACTGACGTGCGAATGCCCTAGAGCCAATGCTCCACAAAGAAGCCACTGCAATGAGAAGCCCAAGCACCACAGCAAAGAACAGCTCCTATTCACCAAACTAGGGAAAGCACACAGCAATAAGATCCAGTGAAAACTCAACACCCATTTATGATAAAAACTCTCCAGAAATCAGGCATAGAAGGAACATACCTCAACATAAGAAAAGCCATATACAACAAACCCACAGCAAACCTTATCCACAATGACAAAAAATTGAAAGCATTTCCTTTAAAATCAGGAACAAGACAAGGGTGCCCACTCTCACTACTACTATTCAACATGGTTTTAGAAGTCCTAGCCACATCAATCAGAGAAGAAAAAGAAATAAAATGAATCTAGATTGGAAAAGAAGTAAAACCCTCACTGTTTGCAGATGACATGATCCTCTACATAGAAAATCCTAAAGATACCACTGGAACATTACTAGAGCTAATCAGTGAATATGGTAAAGATGCAGGATATAAAATTAATACACAGAAATCCCTTTCATTCCTATACACTAACAGTGAAAAAACAGAAAGAGAAATTAAGGAAATAATCCTATTTATGATTTCAATGAAAAGAATAAAACGCTTATGAAAAAAGTTACCTAAAGAAACAGAAGACATATATACAGAAAACTGTAAAACACTGATAAAGAAATGAAAGATAACACAAATAGACTGAGAAATATACCATGTTCATGGACTGGGAGAACCAATATAGTGAAAATGTGTATACTACCCAAAGCAATCTATAGATTCAATACAATCCCTATCAAGTTACAATGGTATTTTTCACAGAACTAAAACAAATGATTTCACAATTTTTGTATGCTTTTTGTATGGGAACAGAAAAAACCTTGAATAGTCAAAGCAATCTTGAGAGAGAAGAATGGAACTTGAGGAATCAACCTTTCTGACTTCAGACTCTACTACAGAGCTACAGTCATCAAGATAGCATGGAACTGGTACAAAGACAGAAACATAGATCAATGGAACGAAGTAGAAAGCCCAGAGATAAATCCACATACCTATGGACAACTTATCTTTGACAAAAGAGGCAAAAATATACAATGCAGAAAAGACAGTCTCTTCAAAAAGTGGTGCTGGGAAAACTGATCAACCACGTGTAAAAGAATGAAATTAGAACACTTTCTAACACTATATACAGAAACAAACTCAAAATTCATTAAAAATTTAAATGTAAGACCAGAAACTATAAAACTCTTAGAGGAGAACATAGACAGAATACTCTCCAACATACACCACAGCAAGATCCTCTATGACCCACTTCCCAGAGTAATGGAAATAAAAACAAAAATAAACAAATGGGACCTAGTTAAAAGCTTTTGCACATCAAAGGAAACTATAAGTAAGGTGAAAAGGTAGCCTTCAGAATGGGAGAAAATAATCTCAAATGGAAAAACTGACAAAGAATCTCCAATATACTGAGTAGCACAGGCAGCTCAATACCAGAAAAATGAACAAATCCAATCAAAAATTGGCCAAAGAAATAAACAGACATTTTTCCAAAGAAGATATACAGATGGCTAATAAACACATGAAAAGATGCTCAACATGACTCATTATTAGAGAAATGCAAATCAAAACCATAATGAGGTACCAAATGGCCACCATCAAAAAGCCTACAAACAATAAATGCTGGACAGGGTGTGGAGAAAAGGGAATCCTCTTACACTACTGGTGGGAATGCAAACCAGTACAGCCACTATGGAGACCGGTGTGGAGATTCTTTAAAAAACTGGAAATAGAAGTGCCATATGACCCAGCAATTTCAATGCTGGGCATACACACCAAGGAAACCAGAATTGAAAGAGACTCATGTAATCTAATGTTGGTTGCAGCACTGTTTATAATAGCTAGGACATGGAAGCAACCTAGATATCCATCAGCAGACAAATGGATAAGGAAGTTGTGGTACATATACACAATTGAATCTTACTCCACTATAAAATAGAACACATTTGAGTCAGTTTTAATGAGGTGGATGAAACTGGAGCCTACTATACAAAGTGAAGCAAGTCAGAAAGAGAAACACCAATATAGTATATAAATGCATATATACGGAATTTAGAAGAACAGTAACAATGATTCTATATGCAAGGCAGCAAAAGAGACACAGATGTAAAGAACAAACGTTTGGACTATGTGGGAGAAGCTGAGAGTGGGATGATTTGAAAGAATAGCATTGAAACATGTATATTACTGTTGGCAGAGTGTGTAATTTCCTCAATTCTGTTTTGCTGCAGCAAAAATTTGAAGTGACGGATAGACCGGTGTTATAGCTCAGTTTTATTTGCAAGCAAAGGAAAGTATATCCTCGAGGAGTGAGGTTAGGCAGATCCAAAAGACGAAGAGAAGAGAGGCCCCCAGCCCAATTTTGCCTCCTCTTTTTATATGTTCTCTCTCCTCCCTCTGGGCCTGCCCTATGTAAACTGAGCTAGCCAGGAGGGCTGTTAGTTTTACCTGAGGTCCTCACTCCAGCCCTCAGACCTTCTTTTGTTCTATTTTTGCGGGTTTTTCCCTTCTTTGTCTTTTAGCCGCAGCCATTTTGGACTCCTTTTTCCTATTCTAACTACCCAACATTGTTCGGTTCAGTTCAATTCAGTTGCTCAGTCATGTCCAACTCTTTGCAAACCCATGAATCACAGCACGCCAGGCCTCCCTGTCCATCACCAACACCCAAAGTTCACTCAAACTCACATCCATCGAGTTGGTGATGCCATCCAGTAATCTCATCCTCTGTCATCCCCTTTTCCTCCTGCCCCTAATCCCTCCCAGCATCAGAGTCTTTTCCAATGAATCAACTCTTCGCATGAGGTGGCCAAAGTACTGGAGTTTCAGCTTTAGCATCATTCCTTCCAAAGAACATCCAGGACTGATCTCCTTTAGAATGGACTGGTTGGATCTCCTTGCAGTCTAAGGGACTCTAAAGAGTCTTCAGCACCACACTTCAAAAGCATCAATTCTTCGGTGCTCAGCTTTCTTCACAGTCCAACTCTCATATCCATACATGACCACTGGAAAAACCATAGCCTTGACTAGACGGAACTTTGTTGGCAAAGTAATGTCTCTGCTTTTGAATATGCTATCTAGGTTGGTCATAACTTTCCTTCCAAGGAGTAAGCGTCTTTTAATTTCATGGCTGCAGTCACCATCTGCAGTGATTTTGGAGCCAAAAAAAAAAAAATAAAGTCTGACAATCTTTCCATTGTTTCCCCATCTATTTGCCATGAAGTGATGGGACCAGATGCCATGATCTTCATTTTCTGAATGTTGAGCTTTAAGCCAACTTTTTCACTCTCCTCTTTCACTCTCATCAAGAGGCTCTTTAGTTCCTCTTCACTTTCTGCCATAAGGGTGGTGTCATCTGCATATCTGAGGTTATTGAGATTTCTCCCGGCAATCTTGATTCCAGCTTGTGCTTCTTCCAGCCCAGCATTTCTCATGACGTACTCTGCATAGAAGTTAAATAAGCAGGGTGACAATATACAGCGTTGACGTACTCCTTTTCCTATTTGGAACCAGTCTGTTGTTCCCAACATTACCATATGTAAAATTGATGACCAGTGCAAGTTTGATGCATGAAGCAGGGAACTCAAAGCCAGTGCTCTGGGACAACCCAGGGGGGTGGGGTGGGCAGGGAGGTGGGAGTGATGTTCAGGATGGGGGGACAATCACACCTGTGGGTGATTCATGTCAATGTAGGGCAATAACCTCCACAATATTGTAAAGAAATTATCCTCCAATTAAAATGAATGAATTAATTTAAAAAGACCAAGTGCAGTCAATAAGTAAATTAAAATATTAGTAATAAGAATGCTGTGTTCTTTTTTTCCACAACAGTGAAAGATATTTATCAGTTTTCACAATCAATAGCCAGAAAAAAAAAGAAGATAATTACAGTTGCAAACCATAATGGAAACATGATTAATGATTAACCTAGTGATATAAAATAATTACATACAATTTAGAGGGTCAAGCACAGTGATGTGGTAAGTGGAAATGCAAGTCTTTTAGTTGCTGCATTTAATCCATTTACATTTAAGTAATTATCAATATGTATGATCCTATTACTGTTTTCTCAATATTGGGTGGTTTATTTTCTGTAGATAGGTATTTCCCTGCTTTTATTTCCTGCCTAGACAAGTTCTTTTAGCATTTGTTGTCAAGCTGGTTTGGTGGCCCTGAATTCTCTTAACTTTTGCTTTCCTGAAAAGCTTTTGATTTCTCCATCAAATCTGAAGGAGAGTCTTGCTGGGTAGAGTATTCTTGCCTGTAGGTTCTTCCCTTTCATCACTTTAAACATATTACAGAAGGAAATGGCAATCCACTCCAGTACTATTGCCTGGAAAATCCCATGAATATAGGAGCCTGGTAGGCTACAGTCCATGGGGTTGCAAAGAGCTGGACACGACTGAGCGACTTCACTTTCACTTTCAATGTGTTATTCAGGCTTCCCTTGTGGCTCAGCTGGTAAAGAATCTGCCTGTAATGTGGGAGACCTAGGTTCGATCCCTGGGTTGGGGTGATCTCCTGGAGAAGGGAATGGCTACCCACTCCAGTATTCTGGACTGGAGAATTCCGTGGACTGTATAGTCCATGGGGTCTCAAAGAATCAAACACGACTGAGCGACTTTTACTTCACTAGCATATTACTCATCTCTGTTGGTTTGTCCCTTAGGTCTTCTAGGTCTTTGCTAAACATTTCTTGCATCTTCTCAATTTTTGCCTCCATTCTTTTTCCAAGATGCTGAGTCAACTTCACTATCATTATTCTGAATTCTTTTTCTGGAATTTTGCCTATCTCCACTTCATTTAGTTGTTTTTCTGGAGTTTCATTTTGTCCCTTTATCTGGGACATAACTTTCTGCCTTTTCATGCTGATTAACTTTCTGTAATGTGGTTTTTTGTTTTAGTCACTGTACGGCTGTGGTTCTTGCTTCTTCTGCTTGCTCTCTGATGGAGGAGGTTAAGAGGCTTGTGTAAGCTTCCTGATGGGAGGGACTGGTGGTGGGAAAAGCTGCATCTTTCTCTGGTGGGCAGGGCCTTGTTCAGTAAAACTTTAATCCAAATATCTGATGATGGGTGGGGATTTTAAGCCTGAGGTGACCCAGCCTTCATAGATCTGTGGGTTCTATGGGTTAATGGCAACCTCCAAGATTTACACCAAGGTGACTTCACAGACTACTGTTGCCAGTGCCCCCACCCTGCAGTGAAACCCTGCTGATCCACATTACAGGAGACCCTCCAACACTAACAGATAGCTTTGATTCATTCTTCTGTGGGGTCATTGCACCTTTCCTCTGAGTCTTGCTGTGAGCAAGGTTTTGTTTGTGCCCTCCAAGACTGGAAGTCTTGTAATCAAATCCCACTGGCCTTCAAGATCAGATTCCCTGGGGATTTCCAGTCCCTTTGTCAAATACCCAGACTGGGAAGCATGACTTATGGTTCAGAACTTTCACACCTTCAGAACCTTCAGAAGTGGGAGAACTTCTTTGGTATTATTGTTCTCTAGTTTGAGGGTCACCTACTCAGTGAGAATGGGATTCGATTTTATTGTGATCATGCACCTCCTCCATTCTCACAGTGGCTTTTTCTTTATCTTTGGACATGGGGTATCTTTTTCTGGTAGGTACCAGCATCCTCCAGGGTCTTCCCTGGTGGGTCAGTCGCTAAAGAGTCTGCTCGCAATGTGGGAGATCTGGTTTCAATCCGTGGGTCAGGAAGATCCTTTGGAGAAGGAAATAGCAACCCACTCCAGTATTCTTGCCTGGAAAATTCTAGGGACAGAGGAGCCTGGTGGGCTACAGTCCATGGGGTTACAAAGAGTCAGATATGACTAACGAACATTTTCAGCATCCTCCTGTCCATGGTTGTTCAATAGTTGTGATTTTCGTGACCTCGCAGGAGGAGATGATCGCAAGTCCTTCTATTTCACCATCTTCGAATTGGAAAAAGTTCTGTGTTCTTAAAAAACATCCCTCATTCTTAAAATTTGACATGGCACTGAATATAGGAACTTAAGATGATTTAATGACAAACATGTTTCAGATTACCTTTTTGGTGAATGTCCTTTATATATGGAGCCATGGCAGTCTGAACAAATCAGGAACATAATCCAAGTCCTAAAGTATAAAAATAAATGTGTTATGCACTATGATATGTATGTAATCAACTCAAAGGCAATAGAGTAATCAATCTTTTAATTACTTGCAAAGCTACATTAAACACTAAGTAATTATAATATTCATGTTGCCTGAAAAGAACTAGTCTGATGTGAATTTGAAAATATGATCAATCAATGGAAAGGCCTAAAATTATGTTCAAAATAAATGGAACTTTCATCAGCACCATAGTGATGAAATAAGGATAATAACTTTAAAAAGCATGACTTCTCTTTTGTGATCTATTAGCAATTTTAATTCCAAAGTTCTATTAAAACCTAAAATTTCCAACACTATACAAGCCCTGAGCATTCATTTTGAAAACCCAACATTAATTCTCAATAGAAGCCAATGAGTTCACATGTAGTCCATAGATTACAGAAACCAATATAGGAGACAAAAATGGTAGATTGGATTAAGAGTCATTGGGAGTGATGCAGTTATTCAAAAGTATCTCATTTTCAACCAAACTACAGTTTAAAGCACAAACTAGATAATTAATTTTGTTACTATGGGTTTATTTTTTTTTAATTAATTCTATCAGGTAAAAGCAGGTACTTACATAGACTAAATATCACAAAGTTGATGGCATAATTATACTAAGACTTTTACATATTTTCTAACAAGCTAAATGATGTGACTGTTTCTCTTGTCTAAATGGAAATTCTGCTGGTTACTCCATGCCTCAGGCCAACATCTAGGCCCTACATTTTAAAAGAAGAAAATTTAATCCATTGGAACTAACAGAAATATTCAAAGTTAGAACTAAGACATTTATCATGCACCATATATGACAGCATAAAAAACTTCCTTGTCAAAAAAGCTTTTCATAAACATACTTTTATTGAGTATATAAGTTTTTCATTCTCTGGAGATCTCCTCATCTGTTCAACCTTTCCTTCCTATTGGGCATTTAGGCCTTTAGTTTTCGTGTATGTAATACATGGGGCTGTGCTATCCATCTTTGAGAGCAAAGCTCTTCTGCAGTTAGCAATATTTCTTTGGGGTAATTCTGACTTAAGTGATGGCAAATAGCCAAAAGACTTACACTTTTTCTCTAAGAATAAGAAAAAAAAGAAGAGAAAGTGAAAGTTGTTGAGTTGTGTCCAACTCTTTGTGACTCCATGGACCATACAGTCCATGGAATTCTCCAGGTCAGAATACTGGAGTGGGTAGCCTTTCCCTTCTCCAGGGGACCTTTCCAACCCAGGGATTGAACCCAGGTCTCCTGCACTGCAGGCAGATTCTTTACCAGCGGAGCCACAAGGGAAGCCTGAAGAAGACTTCACAAAAAATAAGAAGACCTCACATTTTAAAGTTTTACAATAAGTCACATAATCATTTCCTTGTATAATTACCCATGTGTGGTTGCTTGGCCATTAAAATGACCACACTACTTAACTTACAGACAGACTATTTTACTTTTGCAGCAGTTAACAGACATATGGTTATCTCTGAGAATTAATCAAAAACCAAATAATCACCTAGAAGGGAAGGATGGAGTAGGAGGTGGGAGGGAGGTTCAAGAGGGAGGGAACATTGTATACTTATGGCTATTTCATGTTGATGCAAGGTGGAAACCAATATAACATTGTAAAGCAATTATTGTACAATTAAACATAAATTTAAAGAAAATAAATTATCCAGCTTCTCTACAGATGGTAGCTGAGGAACTAGAAGTAAAGCACAAAGTATAATTTACTTTTTAAAATTTAAGTTTAACAATAATTTAATCAAAATTGGAAAAAAAGTGTAAGATCTTATTTGCTTTACATATTCAAGTACAGATGCTATGGATATACACTTATGCTTTTTGGGGTTATGCCCAGGGAAATCATTTTCTCACAGTGAGTTTTGGTTATTGTTCTTTACATCCAAGCATCATCATTTTGGGGTGAAAATCCACATACTGAACCATGCTAACTAAAGAAAAGTAAATTATTACAGGGTAACAGAAAAGACAAGAAACAGAGAAATAGCTTTAACAGTGATAGAAGATTTTCTATCCCCAGTGCTCTCCAGGAAGGATTTCCCTCAAACGGCAAAGACTTCTTGATAAAAGAAATGATCTATTTCTAATTCACCAGGTGTAAAATCTTTGCTATTCCAAGCTTATAAATCAATTCAGACAAAAATCAACTCTGCCCCTCACTACTTGGTCTGATGTAAACATGAGAGGTCAAAGGGCAAACCTGCTCCAATCAAGCCGCTAGTTTTGCTCCTTGCCTCATTCTAAGATAGCTGGCTGCCTTCAAGTTATTCCCTAACTAAAAATAAAGGCAATTCCAAAAATGCAAAACAAGAGAACTAAAAAGTCTAAAGAAAAATACTATCATAAGATACTGTTTTCTCCTAAATAGTGGTATGTTGAAAGGCAGGAGCTTTGTCTTAATGTGGGGTCCCTAAGTCTCCAGCACTGTACCTGGTAGGCACTTAGTAAAAGGTGGTTGAGATAATAGAGAATATATTTCAAAACAGCTCTTATTCTTAAAGGTTTATTCACATATCTCTCATTTTTCATAAGCTATGAGGCATAATCAAGGAGTACTTAAACCTCTAATTTCCTATTAACTGCCTTAGAATCCCTTTCTTCTGACCTGTTGAAATTCCTCATGCCTACTGTAAAGAGTCTATATAAAGGTTTTTCACAGGGAAACACTTTCTATTACATCAGAGACCTTGGCACAGCAAAGTCTTATGCAAATACATAAGGGCAGTGCAGAAGTATTTCTTAATTACTGAGAAGTTATTTACATATTTCCCCCTGTAGAATATAAGATAGTATGCTATAAGATGATGGATGGCTTTTACAATCATAAAAGAACAAATTCAGACATGATGTGATATACATACAAAAAGACTATTAAAATATGAGGAGAAATTTTTGAAAGACAAATGTATCTATAATTAATTCCATGCTATTTCTCCAGGATATCTGAGCTCAGAAAGGTCAACAGAAAATACTCTGAGATGAGAAGCAGAACTATCTGATGAAATATCTGTCAATCTCCAATTAAACTGTTCTACAGACTGCACACAAACAGAATCTTTTCATTAGGGATTTCAGAGGACGATAAATCTGACTTTGGGATTTCAAGTCAAAATGCTTAGTAAAAGCATGAAATTCAAACAAGGTTGTGTCTGCGATCATGGGAATATTGTGGGAAGAGAGGAAAGCAAGACAAGAACAAATGGATACCACACAGACCAGACAAAGCCCACTTTGTGGCTGACAGACGATTCAAATGACCACCATAGGCTGCAGAGACAATGCAAACTCCAAAACAAAGGGGAAAACTGCATTGCAAATGAGAGTCATGTATTTTTAAATGTTTCCTTGTTCAGATTCTTAAGTCTTCACATCCGCCAGCGAGTTTTTCACTGGTCAAGAAGCAAATGGAGAGGCTCATGAGATCTGCTTTCTCGATGAAAGCTCTCTGAACAAGTGGAAGACACGGCAGAAAATTTCAAGAAGCAGCAGAACTGGCTATCAGTCTGCCTTACCTCCAGTGCACAGGAACCAGCAAGCAGCCCATGTCAGAAGGGAAGGGACAAGGATGCAGCAGCTACAGAGACCCCCTTGCTAGAAAAGACTGACTCGCTCCAATAGCTTACGTTCTGTTTTGTATTTCCAAGATTCAGTACAGGGCTCAAGAAATATTTATTTTTAAGTAAATGCTAAACTACAATGGTGACTGCAGCCATGAAATTTAAAGACGCTTACTCCTTGGAAGGAAAGTTATGACCAACCTAGATAGTATATTCAAAAGCAGAGACATTACTTTGCCAACAAAGTAATGTCTAGTCAAGTCAGTCTTATCAGTCTAGTCAAGGCTATGGTTTTTCAAGTAGCCATGTATGGATGTGCGAGTTGGACTGTGAAGAAAGCTGAGCACCAAAGAACTGATGCTTTTGAACTGCGCTGTTGGAGAAGACTCTTGAAAGTCCCTTGGACTACAAGGAGATCCAACCAGTC
The DNA here is from genome assembly GCF_042477335.2 of Ovis canadensis. Lineage (NCBI taxonomy): Eukaryota > Metazoa > Chordata > Mammalia > Artiodactyla > Bovidae > Ovis > Ovis canadensis. Next base: position 13,211,376 of record NC_091261.1, read on the forward strand.
CATTCTGAAGGAGATCAGTCCTGGATGTTCTTTGGAAGGAATGATGCTAAAGCTGAAACGCCAGTACTTTGGCCACCTCATGCGAACAGTTGACTCATTGGAAAAGACTCTGATGCTGGGATTGGGTGCAGGAGGAAAAGGGGACAACAGAGGATGAGATGGCTGGATGGCATCACCGAAGCTGGATGGCATCACCAACTTGATGGATGTGAGTGTGAGTGAACTCTGAGGGTTGGTGATGGACAGGGAGGCCTGGCGTGCTGCAATTCATGGGGTCGCAAAGAGTCGGACATGACTGAGCAACTGAACCGAACTGAACTGAAATTACAACAATTCGAATTATGTAGATATTCCAGAATTCCTGATGAATAAGAGACTCATCGATAATCCTAAAGAATAAATCTATGTACAATTAACAAATAAGTGATATACTGTGTGTGAGAGGCACTGTGCCAGGCAAGAATGAATAAAACCTGGTCTCAGTTCTGTGAGTGCTTATCAGGCTGTTTTTACTTTATTGGAAAATAAAGACATTTATTGGCCATACCCAACTTCTACATTGAAGTTTCTTCTTCAAGTGTGATGACCTAAGGTCAAATACACAAGCCTCTCCTCCAGGCCGAGGACACCTCTGTCTGCTTGAACCCTCACTCCTTGGGGGTCATCTCCCTCAACACCAGGTGGGGCACTCTGCTTGGTCCCGTAGGGAGCCTAGCTCTGTTCAGGTCGGGTACAGGGGAGACGGGCCACTACAACAGGGCTGTCGGGGAGGCGGAGCTGTCAGGGAGGTAGGGTGTAGATCTAGGGAAAGCCCAGCTGCTTTCTGGGTTCTTGAAATCATTCTGAACCTGCATGTATTCAAGAAGGTGCTGCAAACCAAGGAAAAGCCACATCACAGCCTAAGTAGGACAGCTTGGGAATCCCCAGGCAGGTTCTGAAGCTGTCCCCATTTATCTAGCAGTCCTGTAGCCTACAAGTCCTAAATCTTTACCCATAACAATACAAAACTAGGTCTGGGTCTTAGCCCCCACCCCCACCCCCAACAACAGTGACCTGGACTCTTCTAAGTTTACTTAGAGTCTTAAGAATATGGAATTTCAGGAAAAAACTATTACAAGATTTAAAAAAAAAAAACCATGCCATATTCCCTTTTAAATCTCTGAGGCCTGGCATTATGAGCGTACTCATTCTCCGAGTGATGTCCCACTCCTTGTGACTCCATGGACTCTAAGGGCCTCTGTCCATGGGATACTCTGGGCAAGAATACTGGAGTGGGTTGCCATTTCCTCCTCTAGGGGATCTTCCCAACATTATGTACTGAACTATAATAGATAGTACTCATGCAGGAGGACCATGCTGAAGAGATGGCAACTGACAGCTTTTCTCACCAGCTGTACACCTGGGTTAGCTGTGAGTGACTGAAGTGACTGAATTTGTACTCAGGTTTTTATGGGAGACTGAGATAATAAGAATATATGTCGCCTGGTTTAAAAGTATTTACCTCTGTAGAACCCCAATTATGGAAAGTTCAATAATGCTGCTGATGGTAATTGTAAAACATACCTTCAATGTAGTAGTGTGATATTTTTCTATTTACTGGGAGAGGCAGTAAATACATCACAGTTGAACTTTTATGCAAGGGAGAAGGGCATTCTTAGCCACCTAGGGAACAGTAAGGTCTAAGGCATCAATAGAAACAGTTGTATTACATCACATTGTTGATATAATCTTTCTGCCATGCTATGTTAACAATAGTTTAAAAATAATAATAAATAAAAACTACCATAGAAAACAAGAATATCTTCTTTTGATGATATCTGAAAAAAGTGATTACTGCATCTCTGTGGAATTATTGCCTGTATAATTGGGCCATGAAACCAAGCTTAAAGTCCACTTTTGATCAACAGAATTTCTACTCTGAAAATTGTCTAAAAGCATTAAATTTTGTTTTACTTTTTAAAAAAGGACTATATTTTGCCTATATATTGTCACAGCAGGGCCAAAGGATACGGGGATATTATGCAGGAATAATGGGATGTCAGACAACTAGTTCCATTAGAACATATGAGGTATAGGTGCCACTGACTATTCATTTTCTAAACTACACTATTCTATGAGCATTGAAGTGCTCATTTCACCCTGAAATATTTAGAACAGTACACTGCATATGACCGTCCTTGGCAATTTTCTTGCAATATGTATATATGTGGCTTTAGAACTTCCACAGCGTGCATGCGTGCTCATTCATGCCCGACTCTTGTGAGCCCATGGACTGTAGCCCACTAGGCTCCTCTGTCCATGGGATTTCCCTGCAAGGAGATTGGAGTGGTTAGCCACTCCCTCCTCCAGGGGATCTTCCCAACCCAGGGATAGAACTCGAGTCTTCTGCATCTCCTGCATTAGTAGATTATTTACCACTGAGCCACCTGGGAATCCTCTACAAAGCACATCCATACATAAATTATCAAAACTGCTCATTTTTTAGCTTCCTCATAAGTAAATGTTTTATATGTGTTAATGTTTTACCTTATACTCACAATAAGTCTTTGCGGTATTATACTATACCCATCCCACAAATATGGAAAACAGACCTTCTGAGGAGTTCACACCATAAAGAGTGTGTAACCAGGATTTGAAGCCAGATTTGTGTTACTGTAAACCAGGGTTCTTTCTAGAATAAAAAGTGGACTCACAATGTGATCTTAACTTTAACTGCATAATATAAGTATTACACTTTACAGACTTATTCATTCAATAAAGACGTATTGATCAGCAATACCTGAACCGAGAACTTCCAGATGTTCAAGTTGGTTTTAGAAAAGGCACAGGAACCAGAGATCAAATTGCCAACATCCGTTGGATCATCAGAAGAGCAAGAGTTCCAGAAAAACATTTATTTCTGCTTTATTGACTATGCCAAAGCCTTTGTGTGGATCACAATGCTGCTGCTGCTGCTAGGTCACTTCTGTCGTGTCTGACTCTGTACGACCCCATAGGAAAATGCTGGACTGGAGGAAGCACAAGCTGGAATCAAGACTGCCAGGAGAAATATCAATAACCTCAGATATGCAGATGACACCACCCTTATGGGAGAAAGTGAAGAAGAACTAAAGAGCTTCTTGATGAAGGTGAAAGAGGAGAGTGAAAAGGTTGGCTTAAAGCTCGTGGCATCCGGTTCCATCACTTCATGGCAAATAGATGGAGGAACAGTGGAAACAGTGGCTGACTTTATTTTTCTGGGCTCCAAAATCACTGCAGATGGTGATTGCAGCCATGAAGTTAAAAGAGGCTTACTCCTTGGAAGGAAAGTTATGACCAACCTAGACAGCATATTCAAAAGCAGAGACATTACTCTGTCAACAAAGGTCCATCTAGTCAAGGCTATGGTTTTTCTAGTGGTCATGTACAGATGTGAGAGTTGAACTATAAAGAAAGCTGAGCACTGAAGAATTGATGCTTTTGAACTGTGGTGTTGGAGAAGACTCTTGAGAATCCGCTGGACTGTAAGGAGTTCCAACCAGTCCATCCTAAAGGACTGACTATTCCTTGAAAGGACTGAATATTCATTGGAAAGACTGATGCTGAAGCTGAAACTCCAATACTTTGGCCACCTGATGTGAACAACTGATTTATTTGAAAAGACCCTGATGCTAGGAAAGATTGAGGGCAGGAGGACAAGGGGACGACTGAGGATGGGTTGGTTGGATGGCATCACCAACTCAATGGACATGGGTTTGGGTGGAATCTGGGAATTGGTGATGGACAGGGAGGCTTAATGTGCTGCGGTTCATGGGGTCACAAAGAGTCGGACAAGACTGAGTGACTTAACTGAACTGAACTGATAACCTTACCTGCTGCTTTGGACTAAATGTTTGTGTCCCACCAAAATTCATATGCTGAAGTCCTAATGCCCAGTAGAATGGTATTAGGAGGTGAGGGCTTTGTGTGGTGCTTAGTTCATCATTGGGATTCTCCCTAGCTCCTTCTGACATGTAAAGATACAATAAAGAAGAGAGGCTTTACCCATCCATGCTGGCAACCTGTTCTCAGATCCCCTTCCAGCCTCCAGGACTCTGAGAAATAAATTTTTGCTGTTTGTAAGCTACCCAATCTCTGGCATTTTGTTATAGAATCCCGAAGTGTCTAAGACACATACCAAACACTGTTCCGGGCATGGGAGACACAGCAGTGAATAAAGTTGCCTTTGGAATTTACATTCTGGGGAGGGGGTGTGAAGAGGAAAAAAGAAACCCAACAAATATTTGTCCAGTTGGCAAGTACAGTGGAGAAAGATAAGGCAAAGTAAGTGGTTAGGAGGTACTAGGCAGGATTGGGTAGAATTGTAGCTATTGAGTATGGAGTGGTCAAGCGTCTTTCATAAGGTATCTGAGTAAGCAGAGACCTGAAGGAAGTAGAGCCAGCCATGAGTCACCTGCAGAAAGAGTGCTCCAGATGCAGAGACTATTAAGTGCAAAGTCCCCAAAACAGGAATGTTCTTGGCCTATGAGAATGTCAGGCTGGTGTAAAAGAAATTGCGGTTTTGCATTGTTAAAATTTGCTGTCTGATTATTGGAACATGTTTTTAAATAAATTTAGTTATGTTATACATCATTTTAATGAGCATTTCTTGCTTTGTTATTATTATTTTTGCTAACGACTTATTACTTGCTGTGTGCTTTATATTTATTTCAGACTATGGAAACAATGTGAGACAAAAAGCAAAATTGAGCAACGTTCTTATTTGAGTTCAAAATGGGTTGCAAAGCAGCGAGACAATTTGCAACATCAACAATGCATTTGGCGCAGGAACTACTAATGGACGTAGAGTACAGTGGTGGTTCAAGAAGTTTTACAAAGGAGATGAGAGCCTTTGGAAGTTGATGATGGATGGAGAGCAATCATTGAAACTGATCTTCTTACAATGACGTGAGAAGTTGCCAAAGAAGTCAACCGCCAACCATTCTACAGTCATTTGGCCTTTAAAGCAAATTGGAAAGGTGAACAAGCTCAATAACTGAACTCATGAACTGACCAAAAATCAAAACTATCATTTCAAAGAGTTGTGTTATTTTATACACAACAACTGTTTCTCAATCTGACTGTGATATGCAATGAACAGTGGATTTTATAGGACAATTAGCAACAACCAGCTCAGTGACTGGAGCAAGAAGCAGCCAAACTTGCACACACACAAAAGGTTATGGTCACTGTTTGGTGGTCTGCTGCCAGTTTGATCCACTACAGCTTTCTAAATCCCTGAGAAACTATTTCATCTGAGAAGGATGCTCAACAAATCCCTGAGGTGCACTGAAAACTGCACAGCCTGCAGCCAGCTTTGTCAACAGAAAGGGCCCAGTTCTTCACAACGCCCAACTGATGTCACATAACCAACACTTCAAAAGTTGAATGAATTTGGTTATGAAGTTTTGCCTCATCTGTCATATCCTCACCAACCAACTACCGCTTCAAGCTGCTTGACAACCTTCTGCAGGGAAAACCCTTCCACAACCAGCAGGAGGCAGGAAATGCTTTCTGAAGCACAAATTTTTATGCTACAGGAATAAACAAACTTATTTCCTATTGTCTAAAATGCATTGATTGTATCGGTTCCTATTTTGATAAATAAAGATGTTTTTGAGGCTACTTATAAATATTTAAAATTCATGGTCTGAAACTGCAATTACGTTTGCACCAACCCATAATAATAGCCGGGAGGTCAACGTGCCAGCAGTGCTAATAACTGGAGGGGGGTGGGTGACAAGAAAGATATGAGGCCAGAAAAGGAGCTGCGACTAAATCACTGTCTTTCCGGTCACTTTAAGGACTTTGGATTTTACTCTGAAGGAGATGAATCATGGACAGCTTTCAACCAACACAGGACATGACTAACTTGCATGATTGCTCCTGCAGCTACAAGAATAGGCTGTAGAAGGGCAAGGAGAGACGAGGCAGGAGGCTGTTTCTACAGTCCAATCAAAAGGGCGGTGCTTTATACCAGAATGATGGTGAAAGACAAGTTTGACTGCAGCGGTCTTGGCCTGAGCATGAAGAGACGGGATCGCCATTTACGGAAACAGACAAGACGAGAGGATGAGGGGAGGCAGATCTGGGAATGAAGATCAGGAGTTCAGCTTTAAACATGGTACTTCTAAGATGCCTTTTATGGAAGATATCAAAAAGGCAGCTGGACACCTGAATACGGGTTTTACAGGAGGACAAGTCTATGTTAGAGGCATACATGTGGGGTCTAGCAAACCTACAGAGTAGGTGAGTCAGGGGGAAGGCCTACGAAACAAAGAGGATCCAGTCAAGGAGACTGAGAAAGAGTGGGAGGGAGGAAGACAAATCATAAGACTTCCAGAAGAAAGAATTTGAAAGACACAGTGATTAATTTGGTCCGATACCATTGATAGGTCAAGGAGGGTGAAGGTCAAGACTGACCACTGAATTAGCACAGTCATTGGCCAATGTGTGCCTGCTAAGCTGTTTCAGTCGTGTCCAACTCTTTGTGACCCTATGGGCTGTAGCCTGCCAGATTCTTCTGACCCTGGGATTCTCCAGGCAAGAAAAGAATACTAGGAGGCCATTAGTGTTACTAGCTTCCCTGAAATGAGAAAAACAAGGTTCTGAAGGATAAAATAAATTGAACAACCACGATCATGTAGCCAGTTAGCAATAGAACTGAGCCCAAAACCAAACCCTGAGCAAAGGCCTGCAGAAGTGAGCCTTGTTTCCTGAATTCCAGACCAGGCTCTTCTACCTATTATGACCATCTTCCCATGGTAACTGCCATTCATGAGGGGGGCTTTAAAAAAATACTAAGACAATACACCAAAAGGGATGAATGTCAGTAGAATTTGGGGGCAGAATGACAGTCAGGCCAAGGTTTGGCATTTCACGACAGAGACAATGGCCCTCAAATCAAGTAGACAGACACTGCAAAGAGGGCAGGCCCAGGTGGCAAACACAATTCAACGCAAAGGAAGGTTGAACTCGCCTCAAAATGAATTCTGTATTCATTGCTCACTGCATTTTGCTAGGTGATTTCCATGTGAATAATTAAGATTCCCATGTAAATAATTAGGCCTGATTACCAGATGTCACTAGTGCTATGTATAGCCAGAACTTGAAGAGAAGGGATCTGATTCTGCATGCTGTTTCCTTCACTTGACTTATCAAGGTGCTCACAAAGGGCGATAGAGAGAGGATATGTTTTCACTTTCAATTTTAATAATTCAAACAATTTTTTAGGGGGCCAAAGGCACAAGAAACTCCTAAACCATTCAGGTGCAAACAGTTCCTATTCCCCCTTCAAACTCAACCCCCAATAGTCAACCCCAATTCCTTTAAGGAATCCACTGTTGCCAACATCTGCTGAACGATTTTGCAGACTAGGAAGTGAAGATTTCCAAAGGGAAGAGCAGGATATGAACAAAAAGGAGCTGCACGAAGTGGGGACGGAGGTTTGACCAGCACAGGCCGGGAAAGGCTGGCACTTGGCCAGGGAGGGGATGCGCGAGGGCCCCGGGCCGAGCCTCCTCCGGAGCGGGAAGCCGGGCGGGGCTCTGGCTTGGCAGAGTCCAAGCACCACCAACGGGGCCCAGACCGGGGCTGCGGCTGCAGCTGACTCGGCGCCTTCCCTTTCCGCCTCTCCTTTCGGGGCCGCGGGGCGGGGACGCGGCCACAGGGCGCGGCTAATGAGGTTACCTGACACCGCCCCGTCTCCCCAGAAAGCGGAGGCGCAGCCCCGCGCACGCTCCCGCGCTCGCCGGTCCCTGCCTCCGCCCGGACGCCCGGTCTCCGCGGCCCCGCGGCCGACGAGGCCGCCTGGGGGAGCCCAATTCCGGGCCGGGGGGTCGCCCAAGCGGGCGCAGCGTCCAGGCTCCGCTCGTCGCGCGCGCGGAAGCCCAGAGCCGCGCGGCCCCGCGCGCTCACGGCCGCCCCGTGGGCCCTCCGCTCCTGCGCGCCCCCTACTGGCCGAGCGCCACAGCGCCCAGCCCGGCCCGGAGGCCCCGCGCTGCAGCACTTTGAGATCAGGTCCAACCATCAAGCCCGCAAAACGTTGATTACGGTTGCTGGCTCAACTCCTTCCGTTTTTGAAGTTTGCGCCGAAAAGTTAAAGTTTCCCCCTGCACTCCCCATTCCCTTCCAAATTCTGAGTTTGAGAAGGAAAAAAATCAAACAAGATTAATATACGGGAGCCCCCAACTTATTCTTGGCTACCTGATGCCAAGAGCCACTCATTGGGAAAGACCCTGATGCTGTGGAAGATAGATAGAGGGCAAGAGGAGAAGGGGACCACAGAGGGTAAGACGGCTGGATGGCATCACAGACTCGATGGACATGAGTTTGATCAAACTACGGGAGTTAGTAAAGGACGGGGAGCCTAGCGTGCTGCAATTCATGGGGTCGCAAAGAGTCGCACACCACTTACTGAATGAAAAACAACAACGTCTTTTCCAAGGAGCCAGAGAACTGTATTTAGGCCAGCTTTGTTTCTCTAGACAGGACGCTGAAGAACCTGTCTTGTTTGTTTCGTTTTCCTATACTTATAAATACCATCTGATTAAAGCCTGCGGGGCACATGATGACCGCAAAGGTTCTTTCCTAGGTACGGAAAAGAATGGGAAAGAACCACGTACAGGAGTCACAATCTAGTTAACTGTTAGTGAACAAACAAAGCGGAGCCAGTCTCTCTTTTTAAACTTAATCTTTTGTTTTGTTTCCACCAATTCGCTTTTCTTTCAAGTCCAGTGGTGCTTTCTTCTTAGATTGAATTTAGCAAAGCAAGAGTTCAAGTTAGAAGAAGTAAAAGAAAACAGAAACCAGGCTTCCCTTCTTTATAGGATGATTAATAAAGTTTATGGATTATCTAGACAATTATGTGATTAATAATACAAGTCAACATTTACTGAGTTCTTGCTATTTACCAGAAACTGTTCTAATAGCTTCATTTACTTTATAATAAAAATCAGCTTTTATGGCATTTCTTTAATGTTTTACATTTATTAGCACGTTAAATAAAACAGCCCTGTGAGATGAATGGGGCTTCCCAGGCTAGTGGTAAAGAACCCTCCTCCCTATGCTGTAGACTCCGGTTCAGTCCCTAGGTCAGAAAGACCCCCTGGAGGAGGGCATGGCTATCCACTCCAGTATTCTTGCTTGAAGAATCGCGTGGACAAAGGAGCCTGGCAGGCTACCATCCTTAGTGTCACAAAGAACCAGGCATGACTGAAGCAAGTTAGCAGGCATGCACTTAGCAGGTATGAGATGAATACTGTAATTATCCCCATTTTACAGATAAGACTGAGACACAGGGGAAAAGTAACTTCTCCAAGGTCACACAGCTATAATTTATAATGCTGAGATTTAAAGCCTGAGGGTCTGGGCTTCAGTGTCCCTACTCTCAACTCTCACGTTATACTGCCTCAGTAGGAAAAAAAATGAACTAAGATCTTACTTAATGCTCACAACAAATATACAAGGTGGGTACTATTATTTGTCAGTCTTACAGGCAAAGAAGTGTAAACACAGGCTAAGGAACTGTCCAGGATCACCGAGCTAGTAAGTGGTTCAGGCAAGACTGGACTGGTATCCCTAAGTCTGATTCTTAACTAACCACAAGAAGAGAGAAGCTATTTTTATACATTTAGCCATGAGGAGTAGAATGAATTGTCTCCAAAGTGTGGGAAACTTTCATGACCTAAGCCCCTGGGTTTTAGATTCAGTCACTCATGCCCTTTCTTAGACTTAACGCAGGTCTGGACTTTCTTTTCAAGCAGCTCCAACATTTCTAAGCTCCGCTAATGATGCTGAGAACCCAGGCACCCTTGACCAAATGCAGAGTTAGATGAGTCCCAGAGAGCTCAATGGTGAATCCTCCTGCCAAGGCAGGAGACTCGAGGTCAGTTCCTGGGTTGGCGAAAACCCCTTGCAGGAGGAAATGGCAGCCCACTCCAATATTCTTGCCTTGAAAATTCCATGGCCACAGGAGCCTGGCAGTCTACAATCTGTGGGATCACAAAGAGTCAGACACGACCAACCACTCATGCACCAGACATCCTACCTATCTCTTCCCTGAGGAATGCATAGCATGTTTAGAGCAGCTGCACTCTGAGTTTCTATCCCCTTTGAGGCCCGGCCTCAGGACCCTCCTGAGAAGGGAAAGCCAGTACCTCCAAGCCCTCCAGGCTCTTATTTGGGAAAGTTTTGCTTTCTGAAGGGGAACAAAAACAATCAAAGAGGAAGTACAGAGGATGCGTATGACTATGACCATGTAACAGCTTGGTTTGTGTCCATTTATGAAGCTCCTCTCTTTCTCCCCGCCCAGGAAAGGCCTATTTGCACGGTATAGTGAGTTCCAGGGATGCTGGGGAGCTGATCAGGGGAAAAGATAAAAACAAAAGTTTGGAGCAACACTTTGCTAGGTTTGTGTCCGGAAGGCGAGGAGGGGAATTCCACACAGAAGTTATGGACCCTCAGAGGCTGTGGCGGCACAGAACCACCCTCAGAGTAAGAAGGTAAAGGAACTCTCAGGGAGAGGGGTGGGGAGGGACCTGCGCGTCTAGATGAGGGTGCTCAGCAGGCCCTCTGGGAGTCGCTGCATCCAGGCTCTACCAAAGGGTACCTGCCAGCAAGGTCTCTAACAGCTCCATAGTTTCCCTGTGGCTCTCAGATGCCGGATGCAGTTTCTCAGGATATGCACAGCAGGCCATTTCTAAACATTTAAGAATCTGCTCATCTAGGCTGTGTTGACTACACCAAAGCCTTTGACTGTGTGGATCACAACAAACTGTGGAAAATTCTTAGAGATGGGAATACCAGATCACCTGACCTGCCTCTTCAGAAATCTGTATGCAGGTCAAGAAGCAACAGTTAGAACCAGACATGGAACAACAGACTGCTTCCAAATTGGGAAAGGAGTATGTCAAGACTATATTGTCACCCTGCTTATTTAACTTATATGCAAGAGTACATCATGCAAAATGCCGAGCTGGATGAAGCACAAACTGGAATCAAGATTGCTGGGTGAAATACCAATAACTTCAGATATGCAGATGACACCACCTTTATGGCAGAAGAACGAAAGAGCCTCTCTTGATGAAGGTGAAAGAAGAGAGTGGAAAAGTGGGCTTAAAGCTCAACATTCAGAAAACTAAGATCATGGCATCTGGTCCCATCACTTCATAGCAAATAGATGGGGAAAAAAATCAAAACAGTGAGAGACTTTATTTCTGGGGGCTCCAAAATCACTGCAGATGGTGACTGCAGCCATGAAATTAAAAGATGCTTGCTCCTTGGAAGAAGAGCTATGTCCAACCTAGATAGCATATTAAAAAGCAGAGACATTGCTTTGCCAACAAAGGTCCATCTAGTCAAAGTTATGGTTTTTCCAGTAGTCATGTATGGATGTGAGAGTTGGACTGTGAAGAAAGCTGAGTGCCGAAGAATCGATGCTTTTGAACTTTGGTGTTGGAGAAGACTCTTGAAAGTCCCTTGGAGTGCAAGGAGATCCAACCAGTCCATCCTAAAGGAGATCAGTCCTGGATGTTCATTGGAAGGACTGATGTTGAAGCTGAAACTCCAATACTTTCGCCACCTGATGTGAAGAGCTGAGTCATTTGAAAAGACCCTGATGCTGGGAAAGATTGAGGGCAGGAGAAGGGAACGACAGAGGATGAGATGGTTGGATGGCATCACTGACTCAATGGACATGAGTTTGAGTGAGCTCCAGGAGTTGGTGATGGACAGGGCAGCCTGCCATGCTGCACCAAGGGTCACAAAGAGTCGGACACAACTGAGCAACTGAACTGAACTGAGGCTGTGTTTAAAACAGCTGAGTATGCTGTAAATATGAAAATTTGGCTTGGGAGTCGACAGACTTTTGAGTTCAGGGATCCCAGACTGTTGTCTTCACAACAAGCCAGGAGCCAATATACGGTTGTCATGTTCGGCTTATTTATGCAGTATCTTCCCTGGTGGCTCAGAGGTTAAAGCGCCTGCCTCCAATGTGGGAGACCCGGGTTCGACCCCTGGGTCGGGAAGATTCCCTGGAGAAGGAAATGGCAACCCATTCCAGTATTCTTGCCTGGAGAATCCTATGGACGGAGAAGCCTAGTAGGTTACAGTCCACGGGGTCGCAAAGAGTCGGAACTACTGAGCAACTTCACTTCACTCAAGACCCAGTAGGAAGTACAGCCAAACACAGCCAGCACACACGGCTCCAGCAGGCTCAGACTGACGGTGCACACCCGAATTCTGGATCCAGGGTTCTGACTGGAGGACCCGCTTTGAATGCTGGTCATCAACATGACTGATGACGGTTATTGCCTCGCCATCCCTTCATCAGCACAGAAACAGATACATCTTACACTCAGACAACAAATAATATACATACAGAAGGAACAGCGGGAGGATATTGTACCTACAATATCTACGAGGCAGTTTGAGTGGATCGATGCGTGTCCACACCGGTGTGCTTGTTGTTGTCCAATATCACCAGCAGGCGTCTCTGTTACATTACGCATCCGAGAGGGTCTGCCTTCCACCCTAAGGCCTGAAAAGAAAGTACATAAATTCCTTATATCTGGTCACAGCTCTAGCAAGCCCTTCCAAATCATGGACGTTTACAATAACATGTGTGATATTAAGCCCATTCACTGTGAAATCCAACAGATTTCCCCCAAGCCCTTCAGGAAATTCAATACATGTATTTAATTTTTGGAAAACGAAACAAAATCCATTTACTAGACCAGTCTACCTGCTCCTGGCTCCACAGGACACCAAATTAGTGAAATGACTACTCCACTGCTCACTCTGTATCGTTGGATGTATTATCCAACAGAAACGGTTCTCTCTATATAATATTGTTTACTATTTTTTAATTTGAAAGCATTCCAAGTCCAGATAAAGAGGTGAACTCAGTCCAAGGGATTTCACTTTGGAGATTTGAAAGTGTTTGGGGTCTGTAGGATTGGGATGAGGTGGGTACAGAACCATTCTTTCCTTATCTGTCTGTTCTGATAGCCTTAAATTCAGGTCCAGGTTCTGTTTCCAGGCCCTTTTATTTTCACACCGCATTTTCTTCTGGGAAACTCTCATTGCCTACCATCAACTCAACATCAGTTTCTGTTCCCAAAGCTCTGACTCCAGAGTTCCAAGGCTGTTGCAGCTGCTCACATGTAAAGCATTGGAAATTGTGCCCGGTCTCCTCTCTGCCCCAAATCACTTCCTCCTTAGCATTTTCTTATTTCTGTTAATGGTCCTCCATCTCCTCTATGCCTCAAAGCCATTATTTTTGATCCTTTTCTCCTCTCCACATCCTCCCAATTCAATCCTTCCCTAAATCCTTTCTAGTCTATTCTGTAAAGTGCTTGTATGTCTTCAAACTGTTTCTTGAATCCTTTGTACATACAAAGACTCTTGCACTGTGTGAAGGCCTTGGACTTGGCGCCAGTTTACTCTTCATTCCTGTGGTAGCACTGAAGCAAAACTCAGAGAGCAGTACATATCAATAAATTTAATTACCAAAAATCTTATTTTAACTTAAGTAGAAGAAACTGAAGTAGTTTGATGTTTTCTTCTTCTTGTCACAATAAATGATCTCATGTGTCTTGAATGAGTTGGCCAAAGAGTTTGTTCAGGTTTTCATAGCATCTTACAAAAAAAGCCTGAACAAATTCTTTGGCCAACCCAATATAACAAAGAGGAATTATGTGAGCTTTAAGATTGTAGAGTAGAAATCAGGCCTCCTTATGTAAAGCCAGTGTGATTATTCTGCAGCCCAGTGCTAGTTAAGAATTTTCCTCCTTTCTTGGGCCTAGTAATCATCTGGGGAAGCTTGTTAATGAAATGCAGATTCCTCGGGTCCACACCCTGCTACACTGATTCAGTATATTTGAAACGAAGCTGAAGAATCTACATTTTAAACAAAATAAAACAAAAATCTAAGTGGCATTCTAAAGAAAAAGTCATATAGAAGAAATTTTGAGTGCTTACTAAAGAAATAAAATATTATCCTTACACCATTAAATTGCATTATAATAATACTTTAGTCACCTCAGTTGTGTCATTTGATTTCATAATTCTCTCGCAAGGGTTGTTTCCTAAAACCTCTCTTAGGAGCTCATATCCTTGGCTTCTGAGCTTGCCAGGTGGCCCTAGGGGCAAAGAACCCGCCTGCCAATGCAAGAGACTATGAGACAAGGGTTCAGTCCTGGGTTGGGAAGATTCCCCTGGAGGAGGGTGTGGCAACACACTCCAGTACTCTTGACAGGAGGATCCCATGGACAGAGAAGCCTGGCGGAGGGTCGCAAAGAGTCAGATGCTGAAGCGACTTGGCACACACTCAAGGAGTCCTTGGAAGTTTTTGATAAGGCAAATGGTGTCATTAGACATGACCCCAGACGTGACACTCGTGAGCAGATGTGGATAGATGGACTTCGTGGTGTCTGGAGACTAACTTTTACAAGTTTCCTCTACTTTATTCTCACTCTGTCTCCTAGCTGAGCTTGTCAAATTTCTGACAATCCCAAATCAAAAAAAAATTATGTATGTTGGCCCCAAACCACCCACCTTCCTGGGGCCTTCAAGTGTCAGTGGTGAGCCAGCCATGCACATGGCGACTCGCCTGCCACAAACCCAGCAAAGTCACAGCGCCCAGCAGAGTGCTTCCCAGATCACCAGACGGCAACCAGCACAGACTCCCTGAGGCTTGCTTCAGTTTTTGTTTTCAGCATTTCATAATGTGTTGTTTGTTGCCTCATTCTCTCCAGGAGAGGGTAAACTTCCTGAAAGCAGAGTGTTGTCTATTTTGCTTATTGTGCTGGACAAGGAGGGTCTGGCATATAGAACTTGCTCAACAAGCGTTTGGTCTGAGAGCCAGCAGAGGCGCATCATGGGAAAGGTTTAGTGACCTTTTAACCAAATTTGGAGGTGCATATCTGATCAAGCATTATTTCAGGAGTTTTCCTAGGATGATTCTATATGGTCCAGGTGTCAGATCCAGAGGCAGTTTACCACATGAGAAAGACATGAAGGGGATGAGGAAGGGGCCTTCCACATCCACAATGAGATGATGTGGAATTAAATATCAACGAAATTGACTTAATATAGCAAATTGAGTGATATCCACAGGAAGTGCTGAGGTAAGAATATTGTGTAGTTTCGGACCTAGATGGATGTGTGATTAAGCAATTAGTTTTCTGGATCTTGGTAAACGGAATTTCCTGTGTTCTTTATAAAATATGAAACACAGTGTTCTGAATTTTGACTTATTTTGTTTCTTGATGAATAAGCTTGTCCCAGTTAGTCCTGCAGGCACAATGGTTATCAGCCAGGAGTGTGGTTTACACTCTAGTCTTCCTTGCAAAACATTCAGCAAATATTTGGGTGTTTACAAATCATATCTTTATTTACTGATCAGAGGTCACTGCTCCCTCACTCAAGGTAAAACATACACAGCAATCTCTGCTTGAAGAAGGGTAGGAACCATGTCACCTTTCAGGGGTGAAGCAAGGTCCTTCAAAATGTCAATAAGGAGTTAGCCTTTATACACAGTGTATTCTTTAAGGACTTAACTTTGAACAGGAAGGACTAAAGCGCAATCACTGTAAGGTAGTAAACTGAACTAAGTAGTTACAATTTAAAACAAAGATACAAGTCTTGCAAATGTTTCTTTGACCTCATTCAAAATAGGAGGTTAAAGTAAATGTGGGTATTAAGTAGGATAAGATGAATCATTTTGTTAATCTGATAGCATTTTTCTTACCTTCTCTTCTTCTTTGGGAATAGATTATTGTTTTTCTCCAAAGATAATTTATTGGACAAAATGATCAGAGTTTCTCAAACAGAAAAATGAAAGTTAGTGGTGAAACTTCTTTCACAGGGCAAGGGACCTCAAATTGCAAATTTCATGAAGATAGAAACAAACCAACCAACCAAGAATGCAGTCAGGGACCAAGTTGGCACATCAAAGGCTTAAATCTAACTTCTCCATTCCACTTTGTGTCAATCCAGGGCAGCCTCAGCATATTCCTTTATCTCCAGTCAGTATTACAAAGGGCTGATTCCATATATACGGAATTTAGAAAGATGGTAATGACAACCCTGTATGCGAGACAGCAAAAGAGACACAGATGTATAGAACGGACTTTTGGACTCTGTGGGAGAGGGGGAGGGTGGGATGATTTGGGAGAATGGCATTGAAACATGTATACTATCCTGTAAGAAACGAATCGCCAGTCTATGTTCAATACAGGGTACAGGATGCTTGGGGCTGGTGCACGGGGATGATCCAGAGAAATGATAGGAGGTGGGAGGTGGGAGGGGGTTTCAGGATTGGGAACTCATGTACACCCGTGGCTGATTCATGTCAATGAATGGCAAAAATACTGTATGGCAAAAACCAATACAGTATTGTAAAGCAAAATAAAGTAGAAATAAAAAATTAAAATAAATAAATAAAAAGGGCTGATTTTTGGCCATTTGGGGCTCTTGATGTAATTCCAATTAGGATAATCCTTCTCTCTTAACCCACTCAGTGCTTAATTTCCTATATCCCAGCCATAGCACTTTGTGAACACCCCTGCCCTCAGCCATATGCTTCCATGGACACATGCAGTGAAACTTTCTTTGAAAAGTTAAGAAGCTCAAAACGCAGTCTGTGACTGCTACCTCACCCCCAGGGAGAACCCTGTATTACCCGTTTCACTTTGTTTTTCTGTCTTTAATTCACATAGTGAAACTAAAAGCATGTTGTTCACAATCAAGGAAAAATTTCATTTTCACTTTCCTTGGGCTATTTTTATAAACAAAGCAAATATTCTAACAGATAACTTTTTTCCCTTAGTGGCATATTTTAACTATTAAGTTGGACTGATTTTCAACAGTGTCAACAAGTCATTTCCTTTTGCTATTTTGAGGAAATCCAATTCTAAAGAGTAAGGCTATAAATTTAGCTTAGATCTGGAAATGGTTTAATGTTAGAAAAATAAACTTATCATTGTCAGCACTGATTTTGAGTTTCTTTGGACCACTCAACTGATGTATCTTCCCTTAAGCTACTGAGATTTCAATTCATCAAGTCCTATTGACTTGAACCATGTGGTCAGCATTGAAAAACTGCTTCCTTTTAACCTTGGACTGATAATACAAATGCAATCATAAGATAACTAAAATCCAGGTTTAAGAAAGACAGTAGAAGCCAATCTCCTTCCTAACCCAGAGAAGAAGACAGATAGGCAGATTAGGTAGACAGGTAAAAGAGATGCAAATACACGTTCACACAATCACACAGACACATGCATGCTGCTCCTCAGTCGTGTCCGACTCTTGCGACCCCGTGGACTGCAGCCCGCCCAGGTTCCTCTGTCCATGGGATTCTCCAGGCAGGAATACTGGAGTGGGTGGCCATTTTCTTCTCTAATACATATGCATACACACATTAATTCTTAAAATCCATAAACTCCACCAGCAAACCATTCTATCAATGAATAACTTTGAATCACATGATAACATTTTATATCTGTATATCACCTTAGATTAAGAAGTGCTTCATTAATGGTACTGATGAACCTATTTGCACGAGAGGACTAGAGACACAGACGTAGAGAACGGACCTGTGGGCGCAGTGGGGGAAGGAGAAAGTGAGAGAGTAGCAATGAAATATACCCTTTTCCATGTGTAAAATAGATGCTAGTGGGAAGTTGCTGTACAAGGCAGTAAGCTCAACCTGGTGCTCTGCTTGACCTAGATGGGTGGGGTGGTGGGGGGTGGGGGATAGGGAGGTGGCGAGGAAGCTCCAGAGGGAAGGGATGTATGTGTCCTTATGGTTGATTCATGTTATTGTATGGCAGAAACCAACACAACATTGTAAAGCAATTATCCTCTAATTAAAATATTAAAAAATAAAACAAAAAAGAAGCGCTTCGTGATTATATTTGCGGTCACGGTTAAGAGCACAGGTACTGGACCCACGGGTTTGGAACTCTGTGTGCCGCGATGACCTTGCGTGTATCACCACAACCTCCCAAAGACTCTCCTTCATTCATAAGATGCAGATAATCAGATCTACTTACAAGCCTGTTGTGAGGATTAAATGACAGAAAATACAGAACATCATCAACTAAACTGAAGCGTGACATCCAATATGGGGAAGATTCTCAAAATCAGTGGTTCTCTCTATTCTTCTTTCAGGCCTATAGCATGAGTCACAGGTTAGGACATCTCAAATTTAGCTTTACATAACCCAATTCAAATTCAACAAACAATTTGGAGCAGAGATGAACAAAAGAGAAAAGGGAACTCATAGAGTGAATGATCAATGTACATGAAGATCATTAGCAATAGATCTTCTATTTTTAAATCAGAGCACAAATAAATGGATGATAGGTGATTTGGGAAATTATTAAATCAATAAGCAAGCCCACTGACCTCTGAATTAAATAAAATGATTATTTTGGCTTAAATATTGCCTATGCTATTTTCTCAGAAAATCAACTGGGATACAGAGGAAATTTGATTTAAGAAATATTCTTCTTTCCTGGAATTGATTAATCATTTATAATTTATCAGAGGGGAAAAAAACGTATCCCAAACATGGAAGACAACAAGTAGTTAAAATTTAATAAAACCCAAGTGCCTGAATGCAAGGCCAGTGCAGGCCACTCAGCCACTGTTGGTCATTTTCCCTCAGAGAGCATCTTATCTGATAGGACTCTGATTTAGGACTCGAGATTCTGGCGAGAAAAAGAAAACAAGCCTTTTCTGTAAAACTGTGATAACACGTTAGATCCTAAGGCAAGTCAGCCCCAAACCAGAATATACTACACTTCCAAAATTATATAAGAATTTCCAGTTTCCTCAATTGAAGTGTTTATTAACCTTGTATATATGAAGTTATATTCTATATACTATATATATATATATAGTTAGCTTGAAGTTATAAATTGTTACCTTAAATTCAAGAAGTCGATATTTTATGGGCTTCAGCAAAAAGAACCTCAATGACAACATGCTCTGCCCAACATGCTTACTGGTAAGATGCCCAGCTTTTCATGAGGGCAAGTCGCCTGGTCCTAATATCATTTCATCTGTGATGAGTGGCCTTTCCACCTAAACTACTCTCTTATCTAGGACAGAAATGCTCTCTCCTCTTGGGATTTTACAGAATAGCATTGAAACATGTGTATTACCATATGTGAAACAGATCGCCAGTCCAGGTTCGATGCATGAGTCAGGGTGCTCAGGGCTGGTGCACTGGGTTGACCCTGAGGGATGGGATGGGGAGGGAGGTGGGAGGGGGGTTCAGGATGGGGACATATATACACTCGTGGCTGGTTCATGTCAATGTATGGCAGAATCACTACAATATTGTAAAGTAATTAGCCTCCAATTTAAATAAATTAATTCAAATAAAAAATAAAAGAGTCAGCCTGCAGTTCATTGCAGATAGCTTCCCAATTACACTAATACCATACTAATGCCATACACTGAGTAATTTTTTTCTATCATCCCCTATGCAATGTCAACTTGATCGTACTAAACATCAGCATATATTTAGTTAGGCCTATATCTGAAGAATATTTATCTATCTCCCTACCATGGCCCAGTATTGCATTGTTTAAAAATTATGGATTAATAACATGCTTTAATGTTTGAGAGACAGATTGCCCTTGTTTTCTTCTTGTTTAGAATTTTCCAAGATAATTTTTTTTTTCACTGCACTTAGAAACATCTTACCTAACTCTTTGGTAAAAAGGAAGAAAAGGAGAAAGAACAAAAAAAAAATAGAATTTAGCCTTATTATAATATCAATACAGTTCTAAACTATCACAGAAATAATTGACAGTTTTATTAAATCTCTTTATTTAGGCATAGAGCATGATTTTAATTTTCACGAGCTTTTATTTTATATCCTGATAGTATTGTTTGGAATTTTTAATAATATCAATCTTGTTTATTTCTTGTTAATTTCTCCTTAGATATTTTATCTAGTTGTATGTATATGTGTGTGGTAGAAATTACATATATAAGTACATTTTTTCTTCCATTGTATATTTTCACTAGCTGTTCCTTTATAGAAGATGGCTATTGGTTTCTAATTAATAATTTTTATATATCCACCTTATCAATAGCTACTTTCTCATTGATTATTCATTTCCCTTTACCTAATTACCCTTGCCAAAGTCATTTACATTTAGAATTTGGAAGTGTTAAGTGTTATTAGAAATGCAAACTTTATTTAAAGGCTTACTTCCAGACCAATTCAATTTAGTGTTATCAAATCATTATGGAATGTTTAACACACTTCTAGGGGCTTCCCTGTGGCTCAGATGGTAAAAAAGATCTGCCTGTAATGCAGGAGACTAGGGTTTGATCCCTGGTTTCAGAAGATCCCCTGGAGAATCCCCAGTATTCTTGCCTGGAGAATTCCATGAACAGAGGAGCCTGGAAGGCTATAATCCATGGAGTTCCAAAGAGTTGGACACAGCTGAGCAACTAAGCATACGTACATAATATTTTTATGGCTATTGCCATAAAATGGCTATTAGTATTTACAATCTAATGAGGTGGATGCAGCATGTATAGGTTGCTGAAATGCTATTAAAGAGGAGGAGCTGGCCTCCAGAGCTTGGGTTTTGTTTTGGGGGAGTAGTAGTACCAGTAGTGGTCTCACAGTCATGTCCAGCTCCTTCTGATCCCATGGACTATAGCCTGCCAGCTTTCTTGGTTCATGGAATTCTCCAGGCAAGTGTGCTGAAGTGGGTTGCCATGCTCTTCTCCAAGTTTGGGGGGAGTAGCAATGGATATACAGCCAGAGATGCAGGAGTGTGTGTGAAGGAATCAGACTGAAGGAGCAGCGTATAAAAAGGAAACATATCCGAGAGATGGGGCAATATGCACATTAAGGCTGTTGTGTGATTCAGTCTGGCCAGACTAGAGAGTGCAGGAAACAGAGTCAAGAGAGAAAAAGTAGCAGTGGTAGGAAGGAATGTCTATCATGTTTACATTCACAGTGATGGGAGGTAGAAAGGTTTCTGAGCAGGTGAATATCATAATCAGAGCTACATTTACAGGAAGATGAATCTGTCTGCAGTGTGACCACAGATTTAGAGCAGGAGGCCATTGAAGAGGAAAGGAAATCAGTTAACAGCCAGTGTGCATAAGCTGTCTCAGTCAATTCAGTCACTCAGTTATGTCCGACTCTTTGTGGCCCCTTGGAATGCAGCACGCCAGGCTTCCCTGTCCATCACCAACTCCTGGAGCTTACTTAAACTCATGTCCATCGAGTCAGTGATGCCATCCAACCATCTCATCCTCTGTTGTCCCCTTCTCCTCCTGCCTTCAGTCTTTCCCAGCATCAGGGTCTTTTCCAATGAGTCAGTTCTTTGCATCAGGTGGCCAAAGTATTGGAGCTTCAGCTTCAGCATCAGTCCTTCCAATGAATACTCAGGACTGATTTTCTTGAGAACTGACTAGTTGGATCTCCTTGCAGTCCAAGGCACTCTCAAGAGTCTTCTCCAACACCACAGTTTAAAAGCATCAATTCTTGGGTGCTCAACTTTCTTTATAGTTCAACTCTCACATCCATACATGACTACTGAAAAAAACAGCTTTGACTAGATGGACTTTTGTCAGCAAAGTAATGTCTCTGTTTTTTAATATGCTGTCTATAGGTTGGTCATAGCCTTTTTTTTTCCAACGAGCAAGCATCTTTTAATTTCATGGCTGCAGTCACCATCTGCAGTGGTTCTGGAGCCCAAGAAAATAGTCTCTCACTGTTTCCATTGTTTCCCATCTTTTTGCAGTCTAGACAAGAAATAAACTGGCCCTCTTAGGATATTGGCAATGGAAATAGAAAACAGCAATAACACAGAAGTGACAATGAGGAAGCAGTTTTATTAATAAGCTTCAACAACTGATGAGATGAATAAACGAGGAAGATGAAGATGACTGTGTGACTTTAATTGGCTGATGTTTGGTGATGTGATTGACAAAGACTGGTAAATCAGAGAGGGTAACTATTAAGGAGGAAAGAAGAGGCAACAAATCTGGTTTTATTATGTTACAATAATTATTATTTACCGAGTAGGAACATTTATCTTTGTTTCAAGTCAAAACAATTATTTCTTTGTAAAGATTTAGGATTAGACATTGAAGTATTAGTATTTATCTCAATTTAGATGTATTTCTCCCACTAAATATATAATGAAAATTTGCAGTAAGCTGGTTTCAGAGAATGAAATGAGGGATATTAAAAGGAGGGATAATGATAGTACATAATTATAAATTATTAATTGGAGATGATAAATATACTGTCCCAATACACAAGGAAACTGGAGGGTCAGAGTGAAAAGGACAGCTCCTGCCTAGTGTTTGCCCCCTTTCCTCCAGTTATGTTCCTAGTCAATATATGCAACATGGATTTTTCTATCCCCTGCCTCCTGTAGCCAGGCTTTGCTCTGAAGTAATTAGCTGGAACCTTAGGAAAAACAAAATAGGCTCCTGACTTGTTTCCCATCTGCAGCAGGCATGGTGCTACACCAGCTGATACTTCTAGACAAAGGGAGGGGCTGAGCTCAAAAGCTCACTGCACTGTTGGTGAGAATGTGAATGCATGCCACTCCTGGGCATATATTTGGAGAAAACCACGCTATGAAAAGATACATGCACCCCTGTGTTCACAGCAGCACTATTTGTAATAGCCAAGACACGAAAACAACCACGCTGTCCACCAGCAGGTGAGTGGATAAAGAAGATGTGGCGTGTGCCCCCAATGGCATACTACTCAGCCATGGAAAAGGAAATGATGTCTGCAGACTGTCGCACCACGTGAAGCAAGCTCGAAAGACACGCATGCTGTCACTTGTGTGCAGAATCTAAAACATGACACAAATGAACTTATCCCCAAAACAAAAATCGTGTCACAAACATAGAAAACAAATGTATGGTTTCTAAAGGGGACGGAGGAGGGGGAGAAGTCGATTAGGAGTTTGGGACTAATATATACACACTACTATTTATAAAACAGATAACCAACAAAGGTTCATAGTACAGGACAGGGAAATATATTCCATATCTTATATCAACCTATAGTGGAAAAGAATCTGAACATGCATACATACATATAGACACACTTTTGAATTATTAAAAAAAAATATATATATATATAACTGAATCAATTGCTGTACTCCTGAAACTAACACAACATAGTAAATTATACTTCAAAAAAACAATGGGTTTCCCTGGTGATCGGTGGTAAAGAATCCACCTGCCAGTGCAGGGACATAGATTCTGTTCTTGGTCAGGAAGATCCCACATGCTTCGGAGCAACTAAGCCTGTGCTCCACAACCACTGAGCCTGTGCTCCAGAGCCTGGGGACTGCAACTACCAAGCCCAGGCACCGCAACTACTGAAGCCTTTGTGCCCTAGAGCCCGTGCTCCACAAGAGAAGCCACCCAGGTGAGAAGCCCATGCACCACAACTCAAGAGTAGCCCCTGCTCCCTGCAGCTGCAGAAAAGACCCAGAGCAGCCAGTGAATAAATAAACATTTTTAAATGGTTAACAAAATAAAATAAATGAAGGGGGCATGTGTCCTCAAGCAACCATCTGGAAAAAAAAAAAAGCCCACTGCAAATTGAGAGTCTATGAAAATAATCAACAGCTGAATAAAGGGTGTCAAAAGATGCAGACTTCAAGCTTTAAAGTAAGTAAGTCCTGGGGATGTAATGTACAGCATATACATGGTGATTATGGTTAAGAGTACTGTATTACATATTTAAAAATTGCTAAGAGGGTAGGTCTTAAAAGCTCTCATTGCAAGAAAAAAAAGTTTTGTGCAACTGTGTGTGCTGACCGATGCTAACTATATTGTGATGATCATTTTGTAATATATAGAAATATCAAATTATTATTTTGTACAGTTTAAACTAATATAATGTTACATATTCATCATATTTCAAGTTTTGAAAAAGGAAAATGGCCAAAGCAGTGGGTCAGGCATTCATTCCTGATACTAGCGACATATTGAGACCTGGTGGAAGGCAGTTTCCACCTGCCATTGGCACGGGTTAAAAATACTGGTGTTCCCTCATCCCCCCGTCTCAGAATTGACTTGCGGTAATTCGAGCTATTTGGGTTATGGTACCAGGCTGCATCTGAAGGCAGGGGCAGTTTGTCCTGGCCGAGGTCAGCAGTGTGTGTGTTTGCTCTATCTGTCCTGGAAGTGGTTGCATCACGCCGCCTCCCGGGCCCTCTCCCTCCTCCTAGCGACGGTCAATGCTTCACTAGCCTTTGCAGAGAGTTGGCTTCCCAGGACGAGCATTGAGCTGGGCCAGCAAGGCGGAGCTTAGCCCCGTGTGCAGAATCTAGTAACCTGACTGAACATTGGTCCGGGGCCAGGATGAGGAAGAGACGGGAAAGACGTTCCGCCCTTCTGGTAAGAAGGCCCCGTGATCGGCTTCAGCCACTGGCGGTCCTACCGTCCTTGGAGCTTAAATAAAGGGACAACTGAAGCCCCGAGAGTCACAGTTCTGACCTTCCAGGCTCGGAGCCCCGGGTCCGCCGACACCATGAGTTGGTCCTCGCACCCTACGAGTGTAATCTTCTACATTCTTTCATTGCTTTCTTCAGCATGCCTGGCAGTAAGTGTGCTGTTTACAAAACGTATGTTTTACATGGAAAGCTTGAAAATAAGAAAATTTCTGCTAAGCAAGTGAGATTTCTCTGTTTTCCTCCTCTAGTACGTTGCTACCCGAGACAATTGCTGCATCTTAGATGAAAGATTTGTAAGTTACTTTTATGTTTCTCTCTGTGTTTGAACTGGACTTGGGCAGAGAAATTTTTATTCCTTATAAGAGATTCTTTAGCAAATATCATTTGACAGTTTAGACTTTTTAAAAACATAGTCTAGGTTTTACCTGTTTTTATTTATCAGGATTTTTTAATCACACTGTTGTATTTTCAGGGTAGTTATTGCCCAACTACCTGTGGAATTGCAGACTTCCTGTCTAATTACCAAACCAGTGTAGACAAGGATCTACGAAATTTGGAAGGCATCTTCTATCAGGTTGAGAACAAAACATCAGAAGCCACAGAGCTGGTCAAAGCAATCAAGATCAGCTATAACCCTGATGAACCGTCAAAGCCAAGTGAGACTCTAACTGCCACTGACTGAGAGAGTCATCTATGAAGTGCTTTTGCTGTTATTTTAGTGGTTCTGTTTGCTTATGTATTTTTATATCTCTGATCCCATATTACAGGTAACATAGAGAGTGCTACCAAGAATTACAAGAGAATGATGGAAGAAATTATGAAATATGAAACACTGATATCAAACCATGAATCAACAATTCGGTAAGCATTTTTTTTGTTTTAGCTTGCTTTCCAAGACTGAGCTGGGGTTTATTCAGTATGCCAAACTTCAGTAGAAGTAATCTTTTTATCTTTTTCTAGCTGTAGTATCTAATTGGTGTGATGCCTGACCATCTTGAAAGGGATAGAAGTAGGCAATATGAGTTGTATTGGATTGTGATCACTTTTTAATAATCATGTGGGAGAAAGATGCTTTAGACATCTTCAAACGCCTTGTGACCGTATTTGCCAAACTGTTTGTCCTCACTCCAATTTGTCTTACAACATAAATTCAAACTGATGGGCATTTGAGTGTTGAAAATAAAATTCTTTTTATAAAAATGTCAACAAATGGGTGGTGAGGAATTTGTGAGCAGAGACATAGGAATGATCTTGGTAAATCATATTGAAAGGTAGAGCAGAAAAAAAGAACCTGCCGTAAGAGACAAGATTGTGTGACAGACACTGTCGAGCTGCCTGTTGCACGGAACCTGCAATCAGGTATTGTCCTCCCTTCTCTTGAAAGTAAAATGTCTCTGTTAACAACTTCCCAGGCTCCTGTAGACTTCCTGAACACTGAGTCTCAGACACAATTTTAGTTTCTTCCTCAATTGTTATCCTAAATTATTCTAAAAGTAGCAGAAGAAATTGAGATAAATGGTGGCTGAGGAGAAGTGGCCCAGAAGGGATTTATCGCCTTTTTGGTATCAGAGGGATACTATTAGTATCATTATTGTCATTATTATTGGCAATATGATTTGCATTATTATTGCCCATCGTTAAGACTGAAGGAGACTATAGTGCAGAAAACGTCCAAAGTGCAGTAGAGAAAAAAGTGGTCAAATAGTCTGTCTATCCAGAACCTCAGAGACAAGAGTCTTTGTGCATAATAGTTCTCTGTCATTTCAGAATATGGACAAGTAGTCCTGTGAGGAACTACAAAAGCAGGATTTCTCATTTTCCCCAGCTTTTTTCTGAAGCTGTGTAAACAGAAACATTAAGAAGAAGGGGAAAATATCTGTTGTTTTCTTTTATATAAGATAATACCCCAGATACTTTTCCCATGTAAGTTATAGACTGAAGTCCATAAATAGATCTTCAGTTAAATCCACAAGTGAAAAGAAATAGTGCTTCAGCATGTGTGAATTTCTAAACAGAGCTTTTCCTTCCCTAAGAATATTGTCCTAAGAATCATCACCATGTTGTCTTAATCAGGCTCATCACTTGTGTTCTTTGTTATCTGTTGCCTTTTATGCAGAAACGAAAATCAGAATGATCACTTACAGTGATATGGTTTATTGGCAAGGACTTTGTTATTTTCTTTTCCAAAAAGCTTAGAATTTTAATTCACCTCAATTTATTAACATCATTTTAAACTTTTTCCAAGAATGGAGTAATTTGTCAGGAAATAATTCTTGAGAAAATAAGGTGGTATTTCTAAAAGAATATACAACATTATTCATCTGAAAAGAATAATCTGTTATCTACTTTGCTTGTAGATTTTTGCAAGAAATATATAACTCAAACAATCAAAAAATCATTAACCTAAAACAGAAAGTGGGCCAGCTTGAAGAACAGTGTCAAGAGCCTTGTCAAGATACAGTGAAAATACATGATGTAACTGGGAGAGGTAAGTGAAAGGTTTATATTGAGATTAAGTTCATCAGAGCAGATATAAAAAGTAAAGGAGATTATATATATTAGAATGTATGCAAATACACTGGACAGTGTCTAGCCATTAAATATAAACAGTCTAATTGCTTAGACTTTTCTTGAGTAGCTGAAAATTTACTTTGAAAGGAATAATGATTGAGAAATAAGAAAATACTTCTCAGGATATGAATAGTTTCTGACATGTTAAAATTTTCAAGGCTGACACAATCTTACCTGGATTTCAAACCACCATAAAAATTTCTTCTTTTACAGATTGCCAAGATGTTGCCAATAAGGGGGCCAAAGAGAGTGGACTTTACTTTATCAGACCTCTGAAAGCTAAGCAGCAGTTCTTAGTCTACTGTGAAATTGATGGGTCTGGAAATGGATGGACTGTGTTTCAGAAGGTATTTTTCCCTCCCCCTGTGTATTTAATAGACACCTAATTGTTCTGCCATATGCCAGATACTTTTCCAAGCACCTTGTAAGCATTAATTCAGTGACACTCACAACTTTCCATTGTGCTGGTTTTGGCCTGCTTATTCCTGTTTACAGAGAAGGAAACTTGGCACAAGAGGCTAAATAACTCGCCCAAGGTCACATGACTAATAAGTAACAGAGTCAGGATATAGTCTGATTTCACTCTGTACTGAGATAGGTTCTCTACTATGCTGGCCCTGCTGTAGGAGATTCACGATGGCACGTGATCACAATCTCATAGTGACAGAGGGACCTCTCGATATTTACATCAAGACCTAGGGCTGCCCATCACAAGAAGATGGTGTCCCCCAGGGGGTGCAGTCAGGCTGTTCCATGACCAGGCCCCTCTGTAGCCTTTGCCAGCCCCAGGCATCACTGCAAATCCTCTTGCATTCTGTTTACCTTTGACCATTGTTACAGCTAAGGCTGCAGGGGGCACTCAGAGCAAGTGAGTGATGGGAGCTTAGCTGGTAGACACAGGCTGAGCAATCGGCTGACCTTTTCAACCATCAGTACAAGAATCAGCGACGTCAAGCTGATGTTCTGAAGTCCTCTAGGAGTCTTTTAAAAACTACTACTAGATTACAATTTATCATGTGCCAGGCCCTCTTCTAGGGTACTTTTACATTCTCTGGTGTAATCCCTGAAACTACCCTGAGAAGTAAGCATCATTATTCCTATTTAAGAGACAGGTGAGCAAGCTTAGGCAGCTAGCCCAGGGTCACTTGTAAATGATGAAATCATAGCCTCCATATTTTGGACAAACTGGCTATAATGTTTTCCTTATGTGCACTGATAATACATTCTCTCCTTTCGCCCGTGCAATTGTGTAATTAGAGGCTTGATGGCAGTGTGGATTTCAAGAAAAACTGGATTCAATATAAAGAAGGGTTTGGACATCTGTCTCCTACTGGAAACACAGAATTTTGGCTGGGAAATGAGAAGATTCATTTAATAAGCACACAGTCTACCATCCCTTATGTATTAAGAATACAGTTGGAGGACTGGAATGGCAGAACCAGGTACTATCAAGAGGGCTTCTAACTTTTGTTGTAGAGATACCCTGGAGTAGGCACTTTCTAGCTCTCAGCAGAATAATGGGGAAAACAGTCTGGCAGATGTGAAGAGCACATTCAACTATGTTCCCCAGAAGTCAGTTTGGCTCTTGGGCAGTCCAGGGCACTAGGTCCCATTCAGGCAGGATCTGAGTGTTCTGTTGTAATCCACTTACCCTGGAATTATACAAAACAATAGCTAATATTTCCTGAGCATTTATGTACCATAAATTGCACATGAAATGATAACTTAAATCCAAATAGCTCATGAGGCAGGAATTATTATTAATTCCATTTTACAGATTAACTTTTCCAAGGTTGCATCCACTGGATTTAAACTCAGGTAGTTCACCTCTTATAACCCACCTTCTTAAGCTGCTATCCTGGATGGAAAGTAATCTAGCTTTTTAAGATTTCCCAGTGTTTAATGACTTGGAATCAAATCCAGGAGCTACCTTACAATGAAATCAGCTGACACCTTTGGTGAGCTAGAGTTCCTTCTATGCACAGAGCTGTCTGGGCACTTTAAGTGTTGTATACCTCATTGAAATTGAAAACAATATCCAACCCTCTTGTTATGTCTATGACATGATGAAATATAGTCTGTGCCCAAATGTATATTTTTACTTTTAAAATTTTTAACCAGAAAGTATAATACCATAGTCAGTAGAGCTTCTCCTATGAGAACATCCCCCATTTCCTAAGTCCTGGAGATCAGGGAAGCTCAATATTTTCTGGAAATCTCTGTTTATGCACCAAGGCCCATTCTTCCCTGCCCTCCATAGAATTCTGGCTTTCATGTACAATTATTTTCCAGGGGAGATTCTCTCTCTGACCCTACAGTTCATGTTTTGTGGGCTACACAGGAATCACTCCTTTTATGTGATGCTCAAGGAAATTCTCCTTGCCACTCCCACATTTCCTTCAGAAAGAAAAAACCCTCTAGATGGTATGAGTGACTAGTGGAACTATGGCTCCTTTCAGCTTGCTGCATTAATTAATGGCCACTCACTTTCAGATAATTAATGTGGTTTATGAGAACTGTATGTACATGCTACATACTGAGATAAAAGGGAAAAATGTGAAATTAGGTTCATCCATATATCTGGGTTAGATATTAGGATACTGTAGGCAAAAAGCACTCAGGATAGCTGAGGTTTTTAGTTTTCCCTTGGATGTCCTGAAAGCTTCTAGACCCATCCTGGGTGGTGCTGATGACCTTGAGACTGTTTCCCATACCTGTTATCCCATGCCAGATTTGTGAAAAATTTTGTTCAGTGACCACAGTTCAGACTTATGAAGCAAAGTTTAAAATTCCTAACAACTGTCCTATGAAAGAAGGAACTTCTGAGATGACTTATAAGGCTCAGGGTCTAAGATCTCTATTCCCATCTTTGTAGCACTGCAGATTATGCTTCATTCAAGGTGACGGGTGAAAATGACAAATACCGCCTGACATATGCTTACTTCATTGGTGGAGATGCTGGAGACGCATTTGATGGCTATGATTTTGGCGATGATTCTAGTGACAAGTTTTTCACATCCCATAATGGCATGCAGTTCAGTACTTGGGACAATGACAATGATAAGTTTGATGGCAACTGTGCTGAACAGGATGGATCTGGTTGGTGGATGAACAAATGTCACGCTGGCCATCTCAATGGAGTTTATTATCAAGGTATGGCTTTCTCTCTTAATACATGAATTTGTGTGTGATCTATATTTTTAAAAAATTAAATACAAGTAAGAAATAATTAGTAAAGATATTGGGAGCTTGCTATATAGTTCTTTATTTTAAGCCAGAATTGGATAATTCTAGCTTATACGTGAAATTGGTCCCTCTATAGGAAATCCACCTGCTGCAAACTATGCAGTGATATTCATGATGCTTCCATCCAGGTTGATACTTTGGGTTATGGTGTCTCCTCTAGTCTTACCCTATATATTATCTGCATGGACTAACATTGCCATGTCTATGCTGTTAACACAGTAGCCTGGCTCAGCTTCCCATGAGCTGTGTGTCAGATAGAATCAGTGAGCAGTGTCTAGAGGAATTAAGTGAAGGGCGGGGATATATTGGCAAGTCTACAGGTCCATGAAAGTTGGAGAAGAATCCAGCCTGAGGAGTGTAGATACTTATTTTAGCACGAGGGAGGGCAAGCTATAGTTTGCCCTAAGGATGGAGTAGTTCTGAGCACTAGTTTTACTTACTGACAAACTATTGGAATACCCCAACAGGTATGCATGGGGAAGTCCTCACCCAATAAAATGAGCAATCTTACCTTCTTAGGGCACTGTCCTAGCCAAGAGGTGACTTGGAGTCCTCTTAAAACTACATACATTTACCTTTCGGTTTTCACAATAAGTTTTTGAAACCTAACTTATCTTTGCACCAACAAACCATGCAATTAGAAAAAAAATTCTCAAGGAAGGTGCCAGGCAAGAATACTGGAGTGGGTTGCCATGCCCTCCTCTAGGGGATCTTCCTGATGCAGAGATCAAACCCAAATCTCTTCCGTCTTCTGCATTGGCAGGCGGGATCTTTACCACTGTGTCACCTGGGAAGCCCAATATTTTCCAGTACAATTGTGATTTCAGATGACCTGTATCCAACCGATGAGGAATTATGACTGCCATTCTAACCTGTTTTCAGGAAGAGGGTCCATAATAGCGGAACCTAGCATGACTTAGCTTAGGGAGAGAGACCAACTAGGGAAATGCAGGAATCTAGCCCTGTTAGCAGTGGATACGTTTGAATTAAGAGTGTGGCCAGAAAACACAATACAGACGTATGGTTTGTCTAATAAATAAGTTTATGTCAATTGTAAATCTAGAATTTGAGTCTCTACGGATATTTTCAGTTAGTAGATAGCACTATAAATCTGATGTAAATGACAGTGGCCTTCATAACAGACAGCTCTTTATGGACTGTCTGAGGGGAGGAGATTCCAGAGTGGTGATACGCAGATCTGTGGTTTGTTTCAGGTGGCACTTACTCAAAATCATCTACTCCTAATGGTTATGATAATGGCATTATTTGGGCCACTTGGAAATCCAGGTGGTATTCCATGAAGAAAACCACCATGAAGATAATCCCATTTAACAGACTTGCCATTGATGGACAGCAGCACCATCTGGGGGGAGCCAAAAAGGTCGGAGTGGAACATCACGTTGAAATAGAATACGACTAAGCCATTTTACCTTGAGCTATTCATTCTGTTAACCCACAAAGTTGCAGAAACTTTCCTGAACTTTCCTCCTCGTTTTCTCTTACCATATTTATTAATTTTAAGTCTTTCTTTAAGGATATTTAGCCCTGAATGGCAATTAAAACTCACTTTGAACTGTATTTCCAAGTTACTAAACACAGAGTTATTATAAATTTGTCTATTTGATGAGATAATATTTTAGCTTATTTCCTAAATATATAATAAATTCATTGTGATATTGTACATTTTAATGATCACACATAATTGTGTCTTTGTGATTTTTTAAATTATTTTAAAAATAGTTCAGTATCTACTAATATAACAGGAGCAGACTTTAGGAATTCAAATGCCTAAGTATTTCATTACCTCTAAATCATTCCTATTTAATTATTCTTTTTTAATGGAGATAATTATATCTTTTTAATGTATTTTTTGTTTTGATCATAGGCTGGAGACGTATAAAAGACCATTTCAAAAGTGATTTACTTTTTTAAAGAACTTTATCTGAAAAGAAAAAGATAATATTTTTCCTATGGGACAATGGACTTGCAAAGCCTCACTTCATTTTAAGAGTAAAAAGAACCTATGTTGAAAACTCCACTAACAGTTTTATGCCGGTGATAATTTATCTACATACCATTTCAATAAATATTTTGTTTCCTAAGACTAGATATGTGGTACCTTTTATTGATCATTAAAAACCATCACTTTCCTTCAATTTAATACAGTTAGGCAATCATCAGTAGTTGCTTAGTCCTCACTTTTTGCTCAACATTACCTGACTCTTGGGGAGTTACAAAGGCAATAGAAATCATGGCTTTTGCCCTCCAGGGCTTATAAGACAAATACAGAAATATACAGAATCCCAAATGACAAAGCTTGATATAAAAACACAAACACAAGTCACAGTCACACAATGGTTGATGGTACCTGAAATGCAGCTGGAGACAAGGCTGTCTGGGGATTCTCTCAGCAAAGCCCTTGAGCTCCAGGCTCCTGTGGCCAAATGTGGGCCCTTAGAGAGAACTGCAACTCAGAGCACATAGCTCCAGGGAGCAATCTGCCCAGCCCCTCACTGCTGGACAAGTTAAGTGGAATGAAGCCATTATTGCAATAACCGGAGATCAAGAATCTCCAGTTTCGGTAAGGAACAGCTGCGTCTCATAAGCTGGTATAAGGCTGACTGTAAAAAGTGACTCCTTTTAGGCAGGGGAAGATCTGGTTGTTCTGAAGTCCTGAGGATTGACTTTGGATTCCCTTCCCTTTCACAGTTTCTTTCCTAATTCTCTCACTTCTTTGTTTTCATGAATCTTGATTTTAAAAGCATCCTATCGAAGAGATAAACAGTAAGTCAACTTATAGGTATACAATCAAATACTTGTGAGACTTTGGGGAAATAGTAACAAGATTGATTGTCTGTAGCACTCATTCACGTATGCATGAAGCATTCTTTCAACTATTTATCGAGTGCCTTCATTGTACCAGCCCCTGCGCTGGCCATAGTAGCATCCTCCTTTCTCCCAGTACTGTTCTGTTCCATCTAGTTCTCAAGTTCCAGAAGCCAAGAGTAAGTCTTCCTTATTCCTCCCTCCCTGCATCATCAAGTCTGTCAAATCTACCTCCTGAATATTTACTATAGTCATTTCCTTCTCTATACTCACTGCCAGCATTCTAGTTGGGAAATATATCTCTTGCCAGGATAATGACAATTGCCTCCTTCTTGTATTCAACATGCTCCCAATCTTACCTGTTTCCAACTCATCATGCTCCAAACCACCTCTAATACAGAATGCATACAATCTACCCTTGAGAATATTCAAATCCTTTGGGTGAGCTATTTGATCATAGAACAGTTGTGTGAATATTAATAAGTTTTAGTATAACAATATCACTCCAGGGATTTATCTGAAGGAAATTACTTTTGAAAAAGAAAATAGCTCTATGCAGAAATGTAAATAATTATTTAAATATTAAATAAATACTTATTAGCAGTGGGAAATTTAGAAAATATTAACATTGGAAAAATGAACAAGCAAGGTGATTTATTAGTACAATGATTACAATGAATGCAATGATTACATAAGTATAATATCTCTGTATGAACATAGAAGCATTTACTAAATAATATGTGAAACTTTAAGATGAAAAACAACTTTACAGTGAGAAGTATGGAAAAGTACATTTGCATATACATCTTGAGTAGAATGTAGTCTTGACATACTTGCCTTATTTGTATATTGTTCTCCTCCAACTGATCTATAAAACTTAAGAAAATGCTAAACAAAATAAATATACAGGTCCAAAAGTTTCTGATTTTCTCATGATCACTTTTCCAATGCTTCTCCTCAAATATCAATTATAACATTTTTTCATAAACATTTGGAGCCCCTGTTTTTGGAGTGTCCAGAGTACATACATGGTCTGCATGTTGGGTAATTCAGGATTGATTGATGGGAAGGGGCTTCTAGCTTTCTTCAATACCTCTTCACGGGCTTCCCTGGTAGCTCAGATGGTAAAGCGTCTGCCTACAATGTAGGACACCCAGGTTTGATCCTGGGTTGGGAAGATCCGATGGAGAAGGAAATGGCAACCCACTCCAGTATTCTTGCCTAGAGATTCTCAGGGATGGAGGAGCCTGGGGGGCTACAGTTCATGGGTTTGCAAAGAGTCAGACACAACTGAGCGACTTCACTTTATACCTCTTCACTATTTGTCTTGTTATGTGCTGTGCTTAGTGTCTGACTTTGCGACTCCATGGACTATAGCCCACCAGGCTCCTCTATCCATGGGGATCCTCCAGGCAAGAATACTGGAGTGAGTTGCCATGCCCTCCTCCAGAGGGTCTTCCCAGCCCAGGGATGGAGCCCAAGTCTTTACAAACAAAATATTGTTAGTTTTGTTTCCAAGGTGGTTCAGTGGTAAAGAATCTACTTGCCAATGCAGAAACCACAGGAGACGGAGGTTTGCTCCTTGGGTTGGGAAGATCCCCTGGAGGAGGAAATTGGCAAGCCACTCCAGGATTCTTGCCTGGAGAATCCTCATGGACAGAGGAGCTTGGTGGGTTAAGTCCATGGGGTCAAAAAGAGCTGGACAGATTGAGTAACTGAGCAAAACCACAAATTATTAATAGTTCTCTAGTTAGTTTAAAATTCAGTTACATAGAGATAAACAGATGAATTTCAAATTTTTACTTGTTTGGTTATTAATATTCAGCGGTGAACACCAAAGTGTTCAGTTCAGTCACTCAGTCGTGTTCAACTCTTTGAGACCCCATGGTCTGCAGTGGGCTTCCCTGTCCATCACCAACTCCTGAAGCTTGTTCAAACTCATAGCTTAAGAAATAAAACAAGACATATAATTATAGACTCAATTGGATTCAATTCAGTTCAGTTCCATCGCTCAGTCATGTCTGACTCTTTGCAACCCCATGAATTGCAGCACACCAGGCCTCCCTGTCCATGACCAACTCTCAGAGTTTACCCAAACCCATGTCCATCGAGTCAGTGATGCCATCCAGCCATCTCATCCTTTGTGGTCCCCTTCTCCTCCTGCCCTCAATCCCTCCAGCATCAGAGTCTTTTCCAATGAGTCAACACTTCACATGAGGTGGCCAAAGTACTAGAGCTTCAGCTTTAGCATTATTCCTTCCAAAGAACACCCAGGTCTGATCTCCTTTAGAATGGACTGGTTGGATCTCCTTGCAGTCCAAGGGACTCTCAAGAGTCTCCTCCAACACCACAGTTCAAAAGCATCAATTCTTTGGCACTCAGCTTTCTTCACAGTCCAACTCTCACATCCATACATGACTACTGGAAAAAACCATAGCCTTGACTAGACGGACCTTTGTTGGCAAAGTAATGTCTCTGCTTCTCAATATGCTATCTAGGTTGGTCATAACTTTCCTTCCAAGGAGTAAGTGTCTTTTAATTTCATGGCTGCAGTCATCATCTGCAGTGATTTTGGAGCCAAAAAAAAAAAGTCTGACACTGTTTCCCCATCTATTTCCCATGAAGTGATGGGACCAGATGCCATGATCTTCATTTGCTAAATGTTGAGCTTTAAGCCAACTTTTTCACTCTCCTCTTTCACTTTCACCAAGAGGCTTTTTAGTTCTTTTCACTTTCTGCCATAAAGGCGGTGTCATTTGCATATCTGAGGTTATTGATATTTCTCCCGGCAATCTTGATTCCAGCTTGTGCTTCCTCCAGCCCAGCATTTCTCATGATGTACTCTGCATAGAAGTTAAATAAGCAGGGTGACAATATACAGCCTTGACGTACTCCTTTTCCTATTTGGAACCAGTCTGTTGTTCCATGTCCAATTCTAACTGTTGCTTCCTGACCTGCATACAGATTTCTCAAGAGGCAGGTTAGATGGTCTGGTATTCCCATCTCTTTCAGAATTTTCCACAGTTTATTGTGATCCACACAGTCAAAGGCTTTGGCATAGTCAATAAAGCAGAAATAGATGCTTTTCTGGAACTCTCTTGCTTTTTCCACGATCTAGCAGATGTTGGCAATTTGATCTCTGGCTCCTCTGCCTTTTCTAAAACCAGCTTGAACATCAGGAAGTTCACAGTTCACGTATTGCTAAAGCCTGGCTTGGAGAATTTTGAGCATTACTTTACTAGCATGTGAGATGAGTGCAATTGTGCGGTAGTTTGAGCATTCTTTGGCATTGCCTTTCTTTGGGATTGGAATGAAAACTGACCTTTTCCAGTCCTGTGGTCACTACTGAGTTATCCAAATTTGCTGGCATATTAAGTGCAGCACTTTCACAGCATCATCTTTCAGGATTTGAAATAACTCAACTGGAATGCCATCACCTCCACTAGCTTTGTTTGTAGTGATGCTTTCTAAGGCTCACTTGACTTCCCTTTCCAGGATGTCTGGCTCTAGGTGAGTGATCACACTATCATGATGATCTGGGTCGTGAAAATCTTTTTTGTACAGTTCTTCTGTTTATTCTTGCCACCTCTTCTTAATATCTTCTGCTTCCGTTAGGTCCATACAATTTCTGTCCTTTATTTTGCCCATCTTTACATGAAAATTTCCCCTGGTATCTCTAATTTTCTTGAAGAGATCTCTAGTCTTTCCCTTTCTGTTGTTTTCCTCTATTTTATGTCTCCACAAATAGAAATGAGAGGATTATCTTGATAACTCAATTTTTTTAAAAATATACTTTTAGGTGAAACAAAGAGTTTGTAGCATCCTAGGGACGGATTACTTTTCTACACAACTCAAGTCACAGATTCCACAAGCTTTCCCCTCACTTTCCAGGCATACAAAACTCAGGTCACTGCAAAGCAGGGAGGTGGCTAAGTACAAAGCAGATGTGTACAGCCACATACTTTGAAGAAAACACTCAGGGAAGCTTCTAAAAAGGAAGGTATTGATACAGATGCACCGATACTATGATTTCTGATCATGAACTACAAGGCAGAGTTCTTTAATCAGCAGACAAGAGCAATACTTTATTGAACAATATCAAGAGTTTTAAATATACCTCTTAAGTTCCTTGGGCTTCCCTCATGGCTCAGCGGTAAGGAATCTGCCTGCAATTCAGTTAAAATAAATAGAAAATATAAGCTAAGGATAAAGAGACCTAGAGTGTGGGAAAGACAATCATATACCTTTTTAGTGTGTGTGTGTGTGTGTGTGTGTGTGTGTGTGCTCCAGAGGCAGAAATTGAGTTGTGCTCAGTTGCTCAGTCGTGTTTGGACTCTGCGATGCCGTGGACCGCAACCCCACCAGGCTTCTTTGTCCATGGACTTTTCCAGGCAAAACTACACTGGAGTGGGTTGCCATTTCCTCCTTCAGGGGATCTTCCCAACCCAGGGATGGAACCCTCACTGGGAGGCAGATTCTTTACCACTGCACCGTCTGGGCACCCCAAAGTTGAATTAGTCATGCTTCTAGCATGACTAATTCACACACATCTGTGACAGGTCACTCTGATTTATTGAGTCTCTTTCATTCAAATTTCCTTTTTTTCTCTTTACTCCTTATAATAAACAACCATTGTAATAGACTTGGTGTGTGTTTCTTCATTTGTACATATTCTTTTGTGCTATGCATTTAAAATTATATAAATGGCATTGTGCTGTAAATCAGTGTGACTTAGAATGCTGATCCCCAAATTTTTTGTTACAAGTCAGCAGTACGATAAGCAAAAAAATTGAGAATTAGTGTAGAAATGTTTCTCCTATATTTTGTATGTGATGATTATATTTATTCAAATGTAATTATATGCCTTTGGAATCTAATAATAAAAAATTGACCTATATTTTGTATATCCTTGCTTTTTTACACTTTGTTTTACTAATAATTATTTTTATTGCATTTTATGGTCTAATAGGCCTGTGACTCATTAGAAATTTAATGAAGCTGGTCCTTTACCACAATTTGAGAAGCACTACTAAGGTCTTTATTGTGCTTACCGCTTTTTCCATTCAGCATTGTTAAGCTCTATCTACAATCTGAGTATTTGGTAACTTCTCTTAATCTCCTTTTGATTCCAAGTCTTACAAAGTGAATATTATTTGACCCCAAAGCTGGTGATTTTTAAAACTGTATTTTTAATTAATATCTAAGTTCATTTCATTATGATCAAAGAACATAATTTTGATGATCTTATTCTTGAGACAGAGTTCACAAATTACTTTGGGACAAAGGAATTATCAGACAAGTAATGCTCCCATGTACCTAAATCAAAACCACTCTCCAATAATGATCTGCTTTCAAGAAGAGCATTAATATTTTTCCTTTAATAAGGAAAATGAACTAAAGATAGATAAGGATTAGCCTTGTAAACACAAGTTTTGGCTTAAATGGCTAATCTTGAGCACTGATAGTAGGGGTGACTGCTGGCTGGTACAGCATACTTCTGTAGCAGGTTTGAAAGCCTTTGGGGAAGGCTGGATGGTGAAATTTCAAGCTCTTGTTAATCTCAGTTTCACTGGGAAATAGTTGAAAGCCCAAGTAGATAAATTCAGATCATGACATATAATCAGGTCTACAACTGGCTCAAAATTGTCTTTTCCAAATCCCAAATCCAGTATTCTTGGCCCTCTCTCCCATTTCCCAAGTCCTAATCTAGGTTTGCTTTTGCTGGTAACAAAGCATGAAGTAAGCCAAGGTAGATGGGAACCCTCCCTGAATAAATCTGTATGTTGACCCTTCTTAAATAAACAGAGTAGGGCAGATTCTACTCTGCAATGAATGTGACCTCTTTCAAATCCCCAGGGATGACTAACTAGTTAAAGTGTGACTTAGAAAAAAAATGACCTAACATTTAAGTGACCTTGTACTGAAAATGTTCTCCTTCCTAATTTGCTCTTTTTATACCACAAAGCTATGGGAAGGGTCAAATGAGATCATATATGAAACTGCTCCAGAGACAAAGACAAAATTGAATTGCTTTGTGCTGTTAAGATTGGTATTGTTGCATGAGATTTGAATCTAATGTTGGTTAAGTTTGGAAACATAATCTTAAAACTTTAACTTTTTGACCCATATATTTTAATAAATTTTAAATTTCCAAATTATTTTTTATTTGCAGAAAAGAAGATACGACAGAGAGTCCCCTATCTCTATCACCCAGTTCCTTTAATGTTAAGCATCTGATATCACCAAAGCTTGTTTGTCAAAACTTAAGAAACCAATCCTAGTAGTTACTCTTACCTAACTTCCATGCTTTATTCAGATTTCATCAGTTTTTACACTAATGCCCTTTTTTCTGTTCCAGGGTCTGATCTGGGATACACTACGTTTAGTTGTCTTATCTCCTTAGTCAGTTTTGGCAACAGTTTCTTAGTCTTTCCCTATTGTTTATGAACTTGACTGTTTAGAGAAATATACCGTGGTATACTTGTCAATTTGGGTTTCAATGCTCCATACTTTTTTTTGTTGACTTTTGTCTAAGCAAAATTTTACCCAAATGCCTTCTTTTTTTTTTATTATAAAATTGTCCATTAAAAGTAGAAGAATCATGAAGAAGTAAATCAGTCTTAATAATTAAATTAAACCATAATTTTCATAAATTCCTGGCTATGGAAAGTCTAAATACCTTACAGATACTCTTTTCCCAGACCTCAATACATGACTATTAAATAAATACCAACTGATAGATCATGTTTGCTATATTTAATAGAAGAACCACAGTGAAATCAGAGAAGTGTGCCAAATTAAATGAATTTAAGCTGTATGAGGTTGAGATGAATTCATGTTGTTGATATTAACACATCACTTGATTATTCACCTGAATAATGGTTTTACTTTTCAAAAATACCATTTATACCTTAATACACAGTCAACAAAAAATGATATATCCAGCAAAATTTAGCTAAGTACATTGTAAGTAAAATTGATTAATCTTGAAAAATGAATTATTTAATTGATAATATAGTTAAAAGGGCTTCCCTGGTGGCTTAGTTGGTAGCATCCACCTGCAGTGCAGGAGACTGCTTGCAATCCAGGAGACCTGGGTTCAAAACCAAAGGAAATGAAGCACTGGCCACACTTAAGGGACCACACTTTCACCTCTCTCTCTCACACACACTCCTCAAGCATACATATATACACAGCACACACACACACAATGACTTAGGGGAAACTTGATTAAAAGCACATAAGTAAAAGACCATGAAAATCATGCATAAGGACAAAAAAATAAAATGATTATTTTATTATTGGAACATTATGAAATTTAATTCCAAAAATGCTGAAACATATTCAGTTAAATGGCTATTAATCTGGGGGTAGTTTAATTTAAAAAACAAAGTAGATTCCTTTCATAAATAGAGAGATTAAAGAGAAACACACTGTGATGGAATCAGGAATGATCAAAACTCTTTTTTTCCATCCTCACTTTCATAAGTGTAGCTCAGAATCATTTCTGTGTATTTAAGGAAATTCTCATCTTCTTTCTACAGCTGTAACTTTCAGGAAAACCATCTGCAGTCAGAGTATTGATGAGTTCTGAAAGTAAAAAGCCCATTAGTCACTTTCAGATAGATCGTGATACTAATCTATTCACCTTTCACAGTAACCAGATTGGTTAAAAACAAGCTTTTGCAATTTTGCTTGAAATTCAGGAGACAAGGAGAGAAAATAAGATACACAAAGCTAAGTAGCCTTGCCAACCTTTTCCAGTAAATCCTTTACAGATCAGTCACTGCTGTCAAAACCCAAGGCAAAAAAACAAAAAACCTGAGCCAGAGGTGCCAAAAGAGTAGTATAAGTGCCAGGATCTCTTATATTTTGGTAATTTAGACATTTCAAAATATAGAAATTAATTGTGCTACTTTCCAATTATGCACTAAATACTATTTTAACAAAATATTTCCTGTCAAAGTACCATTATGTTCTTGTTATTAGGAGACTAATAAAGATACATATTCATACAAGTGTTTGTGCTAAAAGATGTATTTTTTAAGAGGTAACTTTCATTTTTAGACATAAACTAAATCTGATATTTTAAGGAATACTTTATAAAAAATATGACAGAAAGTAATGCAGAAACACTATTTCAATCTCTGTGTTCAAAAGTACTTTGAACTTACCTCATGGAGTTTTTTCCATTGTTTTGTATCAGATTAAACCGACTGAAATTGAGACATTAATCATTTTGATCTACAAAAATGGCAATTTTATATGGTTTAACTTCTTAGCTGCACATGTATCTATTTGTTCTCCACCTGCAAGCGACCTGAATGTACCAGACTGGACATTATTTGCCTTTCCATCTCAGGAACATAGCATGCAGGACTGGCGAATGGAAGATATACAGTGAATGTTTATTATTCTCAAACAAATGAATAAATGCACGGAACTCAGAATTTAATACATCTGAAATAAACTGGTGAAGGAAGGGATGTCCTCCTTTCCGGGATGTAGCCCCAGTAAGGACAAATACCCCTTTCAGAAGAAAGCAGAGGGTTGCTTTATT
Organism: Ovis canadensis; assembly: GCF_042477335.2. Lineage (NCBI taxonomy): Eukaryota > Metazoa > Chordata > Mammalia > Artiodactyla > Bovidae > Ovis > Ovis canadensis. Next base: position 13,253,076 of record NC_091261.1, read on the forward strand.
TTGCTTCATTTGTATTTTAAAGTTATGCTTTTACAAGGGCAAATATCTAGATGGCTGGCTATGTATTATACCCTCCTATATAAATTTTAATGTGTGCATATAGTTTAAAAGTGAAACATAATTACAGTTATAGAATTTCTACTCTTTTTACATACATTATATATCATACAAATAGGAACTATTATAGTCCTGCCAGGTGTGATGGCATAACATATATGTGGATTCTGTATTTAGATACTTATAATTTGTGGAAAATTATATTAATGAAGGAAACATTTATCTCATCAGAGCTAAAGAAAATAGACTATAGTAATCTGTGGGGAAAATGCAATACAGAGTGGTTTTGGCTTAAGAAATTGGAAAATTCTCAATTTTTTCCCCATTTTTACTCCTGTAAAGATATCCTTATTGTCATATGATTTTATGGCAAAACCAATACAATATTGTAAAGTAATTAACCTCCAATTAAGATAAGTTAATTAATTGAAAAATTATACTCCTATATATTGTACAACATAGGAATATAGCCAATATTTTATAATAAATGTAAATGGCTATAATCTTTAAAAATTGTGAAACAATATGTTGTGTATCTGAAACACATAATATTGGACATCATCTACACCTCAATAAAAAAATGATATGCCTTGTATAATTCACTGCCTATTCACCTCCATGCCTTTCTGTCTAAGCAAAACCTGCTTCTCCATGGCTGATAACAAGGCTTGTTCATGAGATAAAGAGGGCTTCCCAGGTGGTGCTACTAATAAAGAACCTACCTGCCAAGGCAGAATATATAAGAGACGCTGGTTTGATCCCTGGGTAGGGAAGATTCCCTGGAGGAGAGCACAGCAACCCATTCCAATATTCTTGCTTGAAGAATCCCATGGACAGAGGAGCTTGGCATAGGGTCCATAGGGTTGCAAAGAGTCAGATATGACTAAAGAAACTTAGCACGCACATGAGATAAAGAACCTAGCCTGGTGTTCATTTTCGCAGTGCCAGGCTGAAGAGTCCCCCAGAAGTGCTTGGTTAGGGAACTCTGGTACTGGAGAGATAACACAGGAACTTTCTATTTATACTTAATAGTACTTACTCTACGCCTGGCATTGTAGTAGGCAGTGTGCCTCAGCTTCAGAAACATAGTGTGGAAGAGACAAAAAATAAACAACTTTCCCATCTATACTGTCCAGTAGTGATAAAAGAAAATGAATGAAAACCAACTCAGGTTAAAAAAAAAAGCATGTGAGGGTGGCTGCCCTTTAGGTAGGGTGGTCAAAAGAGGCCTCTCCAAAAAGGTGTTATCTGAGCAGAGCCCTAGATGAAGCAAGGGAGTGAGACGTGCAGACACCTGAAGGAGCCATGGAATAGCAACGAGGGTGCCCCAGGTGCTGCTTGGAAATGGCTGGACACGGCACCAGAGTGCTGGCATTCAGCCAAACTGGTTTCTTTTAGTTTACTTTCAATCAGATTCTGTCTAACCAAGTCATCTGAAGTTCACCAGATCACTCTCTGGGAACTTTTTCCATATTCCATGCTCACCTCCAAGAAAGACACTTTGGGCAGAGGAAAACATCTAGGGAAGTCAGTCTTGGGTCCTACATATTCCTGGCATTTTGCTAGTTCAACCACTGTAGACAAGTGTCACCCAGTTTTCCATGGAATCATTGCCCTCCGGAATCCAGATAAGGCTCCAAGGCTCTCTCTGAGCTCTGCGGCTGCCTCTAGAAACCCGAGAAAGCCACATCAGTGGTGAGCCTGGTCAGACAAAGAAGCTTCCATGGAGCAGGTGGTGTGGGAAGGCTCTGCCTTGTACCAGGACTCTCACACAATCACACCAGGCTTCACACACCCACAGAGCCTGAAGAGACAGTGGTCACAACAGTGGAGTTCATGTATGCTTTCTTGTTTGGTGAAGTCCCATACCTTTTGAGGAAAATATAAAGATCAATAAAATATGTCAGTTCTCCAGTTTATGATTTAATGGATGAGATGGATAATGTTCCTGTAGTACTAAATATTATGAGTGGTACATGGTCTAAGGAAGTATGAAAAAATAAGAGGCAGATTTCAATTGGAGACATGAAATCAGGTACTATGTAAAGTGTCCAACAAAGTGCCCAGCATGTAGTAAACACTCAATAATTTTTGGTTATTATACTACGATCAGGATTGGCTTCATATAGGAAGCAGCATTTGAGACAAGGTAGGATTGGCAGACATATCATAGGATGCCCAGTTAAATATATATTTCAAATAAACAACAATAATAAATTTTTAGTCTATGTCCAAATACTGAATGGGACACACTAACACTAAAATATATTTGCTGTTTATCCGACATTCAAATTTAACTGGGCATCCTCATCTTTTATTTGCTAAATCTGGTAACTCCTTAGAAAAGAAAATTCAATAAAGAGCAGGGAAATAAATTAGCAGGTCCAAAGTTACAGAAACCGGAAAGAAATAATAGTTTCATTGCATTTTATGTTTTCCAATAATTGTTCACACTTACTACTGAGTACTTACTATGTGGCAATCTGAGGGCTTTACAAAGATTAACTTATTTATTCTTCATAAAAATGTGTGGTAAGTTATCACTAGGAGGAATCTGAGGCATAAAGAAGTGGAGTACTTTGTCCAAAAGCAGAGCTGGGAAATGGTGTAGCTGGGATTATGAATCTAGGATATTTGGCTTCAGGGGCTGCCTGTCCTAACCATTCTGGATAAAGGGAAGTCATCTCTGCTCACAGTAAGCTTACTGAAGCCCTTCAGGATCAGTTCATCGTCATAGTCAGTCAAAAGTCAGATCCACCAACCATCATTCCTATGTAAACTGAAACCTCAGTTGTCAAATCTCTACCTCCTGGTGGGCTATGGCTAGCCTGCCTCTGCCACCCTCTGTATTCTTTCAAGTACTCCAATAGTAGGTCCTCCCATGTTCCCCCTTGCATTTCCAAAGTCACCATGTTCCTGGAATGTGGAATTTTCCACGAACTGGGCTACCTTTGCAATAGCTTATCAGAAGCAAACAAGCTTGGGGAATTGAGCAAGAAATTCTAGGACAACAACCTTACAGAAGGAGCGAGGGATGCAGGGTGCATGTTGACTGTCTCAATGGGACAAAGATAATGATTAATCAGACCTCCTGCAGATTTAAATAGGATGGGGCCTGGAAGAGGAGGCAGTCTTCCTTTCTTTCAGCTGGGTGCTTCTCTTGAGTCAGACCTACCCACGGCAGAGATGTTTTCCGTGAGGGACCTCTGCCTGGTCCTGAGTTTGGTGGGTGCAATTCAGGTATGGCCTCTATTTCCTTTTCTCTTTCTCCCTGGTGTTTATTCTACAAAGAGCTTGCAGGTCTGAGTCAGCTATGTGTATATCATCACACACTGCTGGCTTTATAAACTGTAGCCTGTGGAGGCAAGTTCCCAGATAGGACTGACATCTCAAGAATACAGGGAATATGATCCTAAGAGAGAGACTTAGCTGGACCCAAGTGTATAAATTCACAGGGGGAAGCTTCTGCACCTGTACCTTGGTTTTATATTGTTTGTTTGTTTTAAAGAGAAGAAATCTTTGCTATCTTTGTTGCTGTAAAGCCTTGGGATTGCTAGCTAACAGAACATTCTTATGATAAGAATTTTTAACCTAATTATTAATTTGTATTTGCCCATAACATGCAGAGCAATGGTTTAATGTAGCTTTTCTAAGAGTTTGTTTTGTGTTTAAGACAAAAGAAAATTAGCTATTTTTTAAAACAAATTACACAGTAAAATCAGAAGAGATTAATTGATAAAGCAATATGCTTTTGGAAGAAATTGTATGCTTTTAAGATAATCACAAATATTGCAATAATTCCTAAAGTTTGACTACAAGGTTCTACACAAAAGAAGAGAAACTTCATTCAACAATACTTTTGAAACACAATTAATCTTATGAAAACATCATAAATCTGTTCTAAAAATTCAGTTACTTCCAGGCCGTGAACTATGCTGGTTTATTTCTTTCTCTTTACTACTTATAAACCCTACCAGAGTAGAAGAAACTAAAGAGTATTTCTAACATAATTTTCTCCCATACAGTAAGCAACAAATAACCATTTTTTTAGGAAATAAGACTAACATCACTTGCTAAAGTTATATTTTGCATAATGCATAAATTTCATTTATTTCTCCACTATTGGCATAAATATTTAATTTTCACCTGTTTTTATTATCTTGTCATTTTATTCCAAAGTACGTCTAAATTTATAATTTTATTTTTTAAAACAAAAAGATTGTGCTTGTTCCTTTAAATAAATCTCTCTTGATTGCTTGAATTCACATTACTATTATTGGTTTTTTTTTTAATGAGACAGAAAATACTAACTAATTATAAAAATAAACTACTGAGGGCTTTCCTAGTGGCTCAGTGGTAAAGAATCCACCTGCCATTGCAGGAGATGCAAGAAAGGCAGGTTCAATCCCTAGTCTGGGAAGATCCCACATGCCGCAGAGCAACTAAGCCCATGCTCCAGAGCTATTGAGCCTGTGCTCTAAAGCCTGGGAACCACAACTACTGCAGCCCGAAAGCCCTAGGGTCTGTTCTCCGCAACAAGAGAACCCACGACCATGCACACCGTAAGTGGAGAGGATTCCCAAAACTAGAGAAAAGCCAGCACAGAGAAAATAAATAAATTAAATGATAACAAAAATAAACTACTGAGATTAAGACAGTCGGAAAACTCCCTGCAAGTCGGTGGTACAAAATAAAAATAGTTAAAACCTAAAATCAACATTGATGTATTAAGTTATACCACCTTGTTGGAAGAATATTTATATATCCTATTTCACTCATTGATACCAATAGAAAATTTTTTTAAATTTTTATTTCCAATTATAAGATGTTCAAAAAAAGTTGCCAATCTTGGACCTTCTTTTTTTTCTTTCAGTATACTTTTCATTTCAAATAAAAGAAATTATTATGTGAGTAACCCTAAAAGCATTTCTGAGTCTGAATTGTCCACATATGTGTCCTCAGTATATGGTTGTTTAAATTTTGGACCCATAAGGTCATTGTAGATATTCGAAGGAGACACAGACCTGAAGTGTAGGTTTTTTCCTATTAAAACAGGAGTTAGAGGAGAGAGAACTCTTGAGTTTCTCCATTATTTTTCTATCTCCAGATATGAACGAAAATGTAAATTTTAACTGTTTGTTGATTCAAGTAATTTTTCTTTAATAACAGATCCTTTAAAACTCCTAACATTTACGAAAGGTTTGATTAGTGTCAAACACAGTTAAGGTTCGTACACTAATCTCCTTTAACCTCACAACTGCACAAAATGGGCCTTAAGGATTTTCATCCAAAAGATAAGAAAACTGAAGCTTATAGAGCCCCTTGGATCCCTTGGTCAGGATTTATAGGCATGCCAGTGTCTCCTCTTTATCTGCTTAAAGATCACCTCTCTTTTTTGTGTGTGTTATCGTTAAAGACAGCAGATGATAGTGATCCTGTCGGCGGTGAATTTTTAGCTGAAGGAGGAGGGGTGCGTGGCCCAAGACTTGTGGAAAAACAGCAATCTACCTGCAAAGAGACAGGCTGGCCCTTCTGCGCTGATGAAGACTGGGTGAGCCATGGGCACGGGGACTGGGGCAGGAGTGCCCTTCCCTGGGCACATGGATTGACTCTGGACAGTCCTTCCTGGCCTGCTGGCAAGTGCATGCAAGCTGCCACTTCAGGTCACTGAAAACTCGTCCAGTAGCAAATAACCTGATCAACCTACATAGCGAATAAAAGAAGACAAGGAGAAAAGAACCTAGTCCTGAGAGCACTGCTTAAATTACCTCCCAGGCTCTGGGTCATTGGTGGGATTAACAGATTGGATTTTAGCTGCATGTTCAGACAAGTACTAGGAACCTGAGTATCAGGGCCTCCAGATTTCATGGGTCCTAATCTATGGTTAAGCGGACCCTGGTCTCTGACTAGCCCTCTGAAACTACTTTTAGGTCAAGAAATGATCTGAAGAGGAGAATAGTGGGAGCTCACGGAAACCTGCAAAATTTTACTGGTTCTGAGAGACAGACTCTTTTATTAATTTTTAAAAATTTACTGAAGTGTAGTTGATTTACAATATTATTTTAATTTCTATTACATAGCAAAGTGACTCAGTAATACATATGTGTATTCTTTGTCACACCCTTTTCCATTATGATTTATCACAGGATATTGACTATACTCCCTAGTGCTATACAGTAGGGCTTTGCTGTTTATCCATCTTGCATGTACTAATTTACATCTGCTAATCCTAGACTCCCAATCCATCCCTCCTCCACCCTCCCTCCCCCTTGGCACCCATAAGTCCGTTTCTGAGAGATAGACTCTTAATTTTTCCTCCTTGTTTCCAGGGTGAAAAATGCCCTTCTGGCTGCAGGATGAAAGGACTGATTGATGAAGTCAATCAAGATTTTACAGGCAGAATAAATAAACTAAGAGATTCACTATTTAATTATCAGAAGACCAATAAGGACTCTAATACATTGACCAAGAACATAGTGGAAATTTTGAGAGGGGATTTTGCCAAAGCTAACAGTAAGTATTACAGTTAGTGCATACAACAAAAACAACAAAAATCAGAAATAGATAGGCTGTCTTCCTGTAACAACTGTGATTTTATTCCAGGATACTTTACATAGAAACACTATCTTTATGATATCCCTGAATTTTAAGGAGGGGCCTTGTTTTAGTCATTTTTATCATGTAAAACAAGATAGTTTAGCATTATTTTAGGTCACAAAGTCAGTCAGAATTTTGGACTGAAGAATAGAATTTAAGTGTGTTCTTTTTTAAGAGTATATTCTGCAAATAAGATGAGCCCAACATTTTGAGTAGATATTTCTGTTTCTGCCTTACAAAGAAAGGTACTGAGAGGTCAAGGGACTTGCCCAAAGGCACAAAGCTCTCATGTGGTGGGGCTGGGAGTGCAATTCAGACTCCACGGAGCTTCTTAGGAAGTGTTTTGCTTTTTTAAAAATATGGAGTCATGTTGTCTCTTTCTCCCAGGCCTAGCACTAAGTCTCATTAGGACCAGGAAACCAGACTTGCTCTGGGCATGGACAGCAAGTTTAGAAAGAGACTGCAGCTCATGAAACCTTGCCTTCACTCTTTATATCATTGGGAGACTCAACTAATTAATTTTATGGTGCAAGAGCAACTGGCAAGTGAATGATCCTGCTGACTTATTAAAAAAAGAAAGTTTACAAACAATTTCAAACCTATAGCTGGGAAGAAAACCTTTCCAGTAAGAAAATCCAAGAATATATTCAAGTTCCTTGATTAAGGATATAATGAAATAATTGGAATGTGATTAAACATTATTTTATCTCAATTATACTTTTAAATTTTCAGAGATTTATTTGAAGTGAGTGAAGTGACGTCACTCAGTCGTGTCCGACTCTTTGTGACCCCATGGACTGTACCTTCCAGGCTCCTCTGTCCATGGGATTTTTCAGGCAATAGTACTGGAGTGGATTGCCATTTCCTTTTCCAGGGGATCTTCCCAACCCAGGGATTGAACCCAGGTCTCCCGCATTGTAGACAGATGCTTTACCAGACTGTACCTTAATTAATATTCATGTATGACTACAGGATATTGCCCAAATATCAAACACCTAATAGATTTGAAAATCACAAATTAAATGTTTAGAGTAGAAACTATTATAGAAGTAAAATGGGGAATATCCATAAGCAAATTGCCTTCTTTTTCTGACTAACACAAGCAAATCACTCAGCAGCTACTTCAGTATCCATATTTTCCATTTCAGACAATGATAATACATTTAACCAAGTATCAGAAGATCTGAGAAGCAGAATTGAGATCCTAAGGCGCAAAGTCATAGAGCAAGCACAACATATCAACCTTCTGCAGAAAAATGTCAAGAATCAACTGGTAGATATGAAACGATTGGAGGTGAGTAACTATGTGGCTCTGACTTCAGATTTCCTTGTTTTTGAGTAGCAAGGAAAGGAAGGCAATAGTCATTCATTAAATGCCTACTTTACGTAGAGCAATGTGTTATAGCTATTATCTACCTACAAAGTAGGTATTATGGATCCTCTCTACAGATGAAAAAACAAGCTCAGTGCTATTAAGTAAAATTTTCAAGGGCATGTAAAGTGGTAATTTCAAAACCAAATATTCAGCCTTTGCTTGTCTTATTCCAAGCCCTGCTTGTCCCTGACATCACCGTGTCTCTGAGTCTTCAGCTTCAGTCTCACAGAGGATCACATCATTAATGTTTCCTTTGGAGGGAATAGCACTTTCCTCTTGATCTATTCTAAGATAAATCCAGATAGTTCCTATTGTTTGTCCTGGCCAGCCTTACAATACCCAAGTTCTCTTCCACTGAGGATGGTTGGTAGGTCTCCAAGTCAAACAAGTGAAACCAGTTTCCAAAAAGTAAGTTAATTACTAAGAACTCAACAGACAGTTTATTTACAGCTACCTCTTTTTTTTTTTATCTTTTCCCCCTCTCTCTAGGTGGACATTGATATTAAGATCCGATCTTGCAAAGGGTCATGCAGTAGAGCTTTAGAACATAAGGTAGATCTGGAGGACTATAAAAATCAGCAGAAGCAACTTGAACAGGTTATTGCCATAAACTTACTTCCCTCTAGAGACACTCAATACTTATCACTGATAAAAATGAGTGCAGTTACAGGCCCTGTACCCAGAGAGTTAAAGAGCCAGCTTCGAGAGGCCCCTCCAGAATGGAAGGCACTGCTGGAAATGCAGCAGATGAAAATGGTGTTGGAAAATTTCGGTGGCGATGGACATGCCAGAGGAGACTCTGTATCTCACAGAACAGGATTAGGACCAGAAAGTCCCAGGAAGCCTGGAACCGGTAGTATCGGAAATGTGAACCCTGGGAGCTACGGACCTGGAAGTAGTGGCACTTGGAGCCCCGGCCACCCCGAGCCCGGAAGTGCTGGCACCTGGAACACCGGCCGCCCCGAGCCCGGAAGTGCTGGCACCTGGAACACCGGCCGCCCCGAGCCCGGAAGTGCTGGCACCTGGAACACCGGCCGCCCCGAGCCCGGAAGTGCTGGCACCTGGAACACCGGCCGCCCCGAGCCCGGAAGTGCTGGCACCTGGAACACCGGCCGCCCCGAGCCCGGAAGTGCTGGCACCTGGAACACCGGCCGCCCCGAGCCCGGAAGTGCTGGCACCTGGAACATCGGCAGCCCCGAGCCCGGAAGTGTTGGCATTCGGAATACTGGAAGCTCTGGATCTTCAAGTTTTAGGCCAGATAGCTCAGGTCATGGGGGGAACATTAGGCCTTCCAGTCCAGACTGGGGCACCTTTAGAGAGGAAGGAAGTGTAAGCTCAGGGACAAAGAAAGAGTTCCACACAGGTAAACTTGTCAGTGCTAAAGGAGAAAAAGAGCTTCTCATCGGTAATGAGAAGGTCAGCTCTGGTCACGCAACTACCACTCGTCGTTCATGCTCTAAAGTCATTACAAAGACTGTCACAAATGCCGAAGGTCACACAGAAACGACCAAAGAAGTGGTCAAGTCTGAAGATGGTTCTGACTGTGGTGACGCAGACTTTGACTGGGACCATACTTTTTCTACGAGGGGTAACCTAGAGGATTTCTTTCATAGAAACAGTGATGGTTTCTTCACCCATAAGTTACACGAGTTTGACGGTAAGACACGCTTAGAATCCGATGTTCCAGACTTAAGGGAAATTGGCTCTTCCGGTAGTAAAACTTCAGCTCACAGCAAACAGTTTCTAAGCAGTAGCACAACTATCAGCAGAGGTGGCTCTGCGCTTGAAAGCAAGAACTTTAAAATGGCAGATGAGGCCGAAAGCATAGAGGATCTTGGCATTAAAGGAGCACATGCCACCAAGACAGGCCACGCTAAAGCTCGTCCTGCCAGAGGTATCCACACTTCTCCTTTGGGGGAGCCTTCCCTGACCCCCTAGACTAAGTTGATTACTCCTGCCACGTGTCTCCCATAGCACCTTTTACTTCTTTCTTAGTCCTCTATCCTGCTTAATTGAAATTACATGGTTTTGTGTGTGTGTGTGTGTGTGTGCGCGCGCGCGCGTGTGCGCATGCTAGACTGTAAGTTCCATGGGGGCAGGGACTTTGTCTCTCATGTTCATTTCTGTATTCCCAAATGCCTAACAGTGTGGAATCAGCATTCAATAAATACATGTTATATGAATTAATTAATTAATCCCTCGAACTCAATTTTAAATTTGTTTATTCAAATTCTTTTACCACTCAGAATGTATGCTGTTGGAAATTGTCACTGACATTAGTCATATTTTTAGTGTATGGCTCAGGTGACATTGAGGTCAGGGTAAAAATAAGTGATATTAGTACTAAATGCTAAAGATATCTTTGCTGATTACTTGCCATTAATCAGTATGTGGAAGTGAAATTACAAATTCATTGAGAAAAAGCCCCCTTGCAATTTGTACATATAAATGCTATTGACTTGCATAAGTTCCATCCCTGTGTAAGCACATCCTTTCTCTATAAAGAGAAGGAAGAATGGAAGGAAGGGAGGGAAAGAAGCCAGTTATTTTCATTTAATCTAGGCCATTTAACTTTGTAAAGTTAAATGAGAGAAATTTCTTCCAACCAGCTTAATTTTTTTTTTTTTAGACTGTTATGATGTCCTCCAAACACATCCTTCAGGTGCCCAAAGTGGCATTTTCAGTATCAAGCTACCAGGATCCAGTAAAATTTTTTCTGTTTATTGCGATCAAGAGACCGGTTTGGGAGGATGGCTTTTGATCCAGCAAAGAATGGATGGATCACTGAATTTTAACCGAACCTGGCAAGACTACAAGAGAGGTTTCGGCAGCCTAAATGACAAGGGAGAAGGAGAATTCTGGCTAGGCAATGAATACCTCCACTTACTAACCCTGAGGGGCTCCATCCTTAGGGTTGAATTAGAAGACTGGGCTGGGAAAGGGGCTTATGCAGAATATCACTTGAGAGTAGGCTCTGAGGCAGAGGACTATGCCCTGGAGGTCTCCTCTTACAAGGGCACAGCAGGTGATGCGCTGATTGAGGGTTCTGTGGAGGAAGGGACAGAGTACACTTCTCACACTGGCATGCGGTTCAGCACCTTCGACAGGGATGCAGACAAGTGGGAAGACAACTGCGCTGAAGTCTACGGAGGAGGCTGGTGGTACAACAACTGCCAGGCAGCCAATCTCAATGGCATCTACTATCCTGGCGGCTCCTATGACCCCAGGGACAACAGTCCCTATGAGATTGAGAATGGTGTGGTCTGGGTCCCCTTCAGAGGTGCAGATTATTCTCTCAGGGCTGTTCGTATGAAAATCCGGCCCCTTGTGACACAATAGGCTGAAGGAGTGGAAGTGAGAGGACTCTATTTAGTGAAGAAGAGAAAAAATTAAGGAAGAGAAAGGAGTTGAGATTCTTTACAGCCTACTAAAAATTCTCAGGTGCTATTTTATTATTCTTTGTATTGTAGCTAAATGTAACTGAGACATAGTAGTGTTTATAAAATAAAGCTATATGAGTTTTTAATCTTTAAAATAGTTCCATGGGCTTTAAAATTTGTATTAAAATGCACCAAGGGACACACAGCACATCAGTAAGAGGAAGTGAGGTGGAAGGTCCTCTATGCAACACTTAAGGGTGTAGTTTTGAGAATGTCTCCATTTCATACCACCCGAAGTCACAGGGTCATTGTAAAGCAAAAAGTAGCTTCATCTATTCTACTTGAATTATTTTAAACCAATATCTTAAGTTGCAAATCACTGGACTGAACAATGGCTGGCCTTTGTTTAGGAATTTACAAATTACTATGTACATTAATCTCCTCTGTTGGCAAGCAAATCCAGCAAGGCAGAAGGAGCATTCTTTCCTAATAGAAATAGAAACCTATCTACTTTTTAAGACTTCCAATGAAGACCTTAATGCACCTTAAAATTTTTCCCCAGAGTCTAACCAATTTCCTTCAGAAAATACATGGAAAAAAGCATTTAAAATCTTTTAAATATTTACAAGTAGTCCAAACACATTGAACTTAACACCTTAATAAAAAATCCCCACAGTTTTCATTTCACTTCATTTTTCACCAATCATAAAGTATGTTCTGTGATGTATTACTTATTAAAGTGAGACAATTTTTGAAACCACCTCAATATGATCTGTATAAATATAGTCATACATTCAATCTATTTACATTGGTCAGTATTTTATTTGATCTAAGTTGCATCTTTGGTGGCCTTGGCTCCTGGCCCCAATTTTTAACTCACATTTTCTTCTAGTGAGAACCACTTGCCACTTACCCTTGAACATGTATTAAAATATCACAAGCATATTGGGATCCCAGTACATTGCTGTCACTTGCATAAAGTTTCCATCCCAAAGAAAATGCATCCTTTCTCCTAGGAAGGGATGAGGGGAAGGAAGGATGGGAGGGAGAGAGGGAGAAGAAGGAGGGAGGGAGGAGGGGTAGGAAAAAGGAAAGGGCTCTGGGCGGTGCCTGGGGAAGTGGAAAAAAGGTAAGCAAAACAGCTTGCAAATGAGTCACATATAATGGTCCAATATTCTTGCATTTCCTTATGTGCTGCTGAAAATCCTTGCTACAAATAAGTGACTCCCTCCGAATCTTTATATAGATGGCTAAGAGCTTCTTCAGAATTTAAAAATATTTTCATTTATTTCAGACATTAGTGTGTCATATTATTTCTAAGTCTACCTTCTTAGATATATCTACCCACACATCTGCCTACACACAATTTGAGTTGGAAGTAGAAATATTTTATTTTCCAGAATATCACACTATTAGGGACAGAATTGATCCCCAAGTCAAAGTGACTTTGACTGTGAAGGGCCATTTTCTCCATCTGCCTCTTTAAGCTGTATTTCTCTCTTGCTTTCTGGTATTCCACACCCTCCTGTCTTACCTCTCTCAGTCTGTAATTTGCAATTCCTGCTCAGATCACTCCTTAAATGTAGGAGTTTTTCATTGCAACAACTTTAGTGCTCATTTTTATCAGTTGGAATTAGGTTTGACACATGTGGCTTAAATAAGACAGAAACCTCTACAGAAATATGCCCCCATGAAATCTTGGGGAAACCATCATCCTAATAGATAACTTTCACCCTCAAGTTTACCTCGTGGCCCAAATATTTTGTCTTGGGCCGTCTGGAGGAGGAGAGACAGAGGAGAAAGAGTTAGCTTGTCTCTTTTAAGGAACTTTCCAGGATGTCCCATAGAGCACATCCACTATGTCGCATAAGTCACAAAGACTAGCCAAGCTGCCAGAAGGATCAAGATTCCTTGCTTATTTGCTGGGGTACAAAACTATCCCGATTAAAATTAGGAAGACAGGGAGGATAGAGGTTAGGAGAAGCAGTTAGCAATCATAGCCAGACCATTGTTTCTCACTCTGCAAGTGTTTTCTCCTTAGATAATTTGACAATTGCTACAGCTCCAGTTACCATCAATAAGTTGTTGATAACTTAATCTAATCTATATTTTTCAACTACTACTGAACACATTCAGTTAAATATTTCTCATTAATCTAAGATTAACCAATTACTTTCCCATCAAAACCTATTGTCTCACCCTAGTTCTAATTTTAGTCATAGACCTCACTAGCCCTCCTGTTTCTTAATCTAGAAAAATTAGTCTCAGCTTCTATGCTTCCTTTCAATCAATTATCCAGTCTACTCCTAAATCATCTTCTACTCTCAAAATGGTCATTATTGCAACACTTTTATGCTCTTATGTTATCTCATGTTAATCTTTTCTCTTTCAAGCTGTTTAACAGTCTGTTAACCTCACACCTTACTGCCATTCTTAATTTTTTTTAATTGAAGTACAGTTAATTTACAAAATGTTGTGTTAGTATCAGGTATACAGGAAAGTGATTTATATGTATATACATATACACATATATATGTATTATGAAAAGGAATAAATATATCATTTTTGTATTCTTTTCAATCATAGGTTATTAAAAGATATTGAATATAGTTCCCTGTGCTATATAATAGTATCTTGTTTTATATATATTTTATATATACTACTATATATATGTTAATCCCAAACTTCTTATTTATCTATCTCCCCTCATCCCCTTTGATAACAGTAAGTTTATTTTTTGTCTTTGAATCTATTTCTATTTTGTAAATAAATTAATTTGCATCAATGTTTTAGATTCCACATATAAGCAATATCATGTAACATTTGTCTTTCTCTGTCTGATTTACTTAATTTAGTATGATAATCTCTGGGTCCCTCCGTGTGGCTGCAAATGGCATTATTTATTTTTAATGGTTGAGTAATATTCCATTATACAAATTAGAGATACCAAGGGAACATTTCATTCAAAGATGGGTACAATAGAAGACAGAAATGGCAAGGACCTAAAAGAAGCAAACTATATTAGGAAAATGTGGCAAGAATACACAGAAGAACTATACATTAAAAGTCTTAATGATCTGGATAACCAAATTGTTGTGGTCTCTCATCTAGAGCCAGACATCCTGGAGTCTGAAGTAAAGTGGGTCTTAGGAACCATCACTATGAACAAACTTGGTGCAAGTGATGGAATTTCAGCTAAGCTATTTATTCCAAATCCTAAAAGATGATGCTGTTAAAATGCTGCATTCTTTTTGCCAGCCAATATGGAAGACTCAGCAGTGGCCACAGGACTGGAAAAGGTCAATTTTAATTCCAATCCCCAAAAGGGCAATGCTGAAGAATGTTCAGCATTTGAAGAGTGAACACCGACATTTTAGGAATCAGTAAATTAAAATGGCCTGGAATGGGCGAATTTAACTCAGATGATCATTGTATTTACTATTCTGGGCAAGAATTCCTTTGAAGAAATGGAGTAGCGATCATAGGCAACAAAAGAAAGAGTCCAAAATGCAATACTTGGGTGCAATCTCAAAAATGACAGAATGATCTCTGTTCATTTCCAAGGCAAATCATTCAATATCACAGTAATACAAGTCTATGCCCTGACCCGTAAGGCTGAAGAAGCTGAACAGTTCTATGAAGACCTACAAGACCTTCTAGAACTAACACCCCAAAAGGATGTCTCTTTCATTATTAGGGACTGGAATGAAAAGTAGGAATTCAAGAGATACCTGGAGTAACAGGCAAATTTAGCCTTGGAGTACAAAACGAAACAAGTCAAGGGCTAACAGAGTTTTGCCAAAAGAATGCACTGGTCATAGGAAAAAAAAAGACAACTCTTCCAACAATACAAGAGACAATTCTATACATGGATATCACCAGATGGTCAATACCGAAACCACATTGATTATATTCTTTGCAGCCAAAGATGGAACCTCTATACAGTCAGCAAAACCAAGACCGGGAGCTGAGTGTGGCTCAGATCATGCCAAATTCAGACTTAAACTGAAGAAAGTAGGGAAAACCACTAGACCATTCAGATATGACCTAAATCAAATCCCTTATGATTATAGAGTGAAAGTGACAAGTAGATTCAAAGGATTAGATCTGATAGAGTATCTGAGGAAATATGGGTGGAGGTTGATGATACTGTACAGGAGGCAGTGATCAAGACCATCCAAAGAAAAAGAAATGCAAAAAATAAAAACCAAAATGATTGTCTGAGGAGCCCTTACAAGTAAGAAAAGAAGAAAAGGTAAAGGTACAGGAAAAAGGAGGATATACCCACTTGAATGCAGAGTTCCAAAGAATAGCAAGGAGAGATAAGCAAGCCTTCCTCAATGATCAATGCAAAGAAATAGAGTAAAACAACAGAATGGAAAAGACTGAAGATCTCTTCAAAAAAATTAAAGATAACTGTCATGCGAAAATGGGCACAATAAAGGATAAAAATGGTATGGACATAACAGAAGCAGAAGATATTAAGAAGAGGTGGCAAGGATACACAGAAGGACTACAAAAAAGATCTTCATGACCCAGATAACCACGATGATGTGATCACTCACCTAAAGCCAGACAACCTGGAATGTGAAGTCAAGTGGGCCATAGGAAGCATCACTACAAACAAATTTAGTGGAGGTGATAGAATTCCAGTGGAGCTATTGCAAATCCTGAAAGATGATGCTGTGAAAGTGCTGCACTCAATATGCCAGCAAATTTGGAAAACTCAGCAGTACTAGAGGTCTAGAAAACGTCAGTTTTCATTCCAATCCCAAAGAAAGGCAATGCCAAAGAATGCTCAAACTGTCGCACAATTGCACTCATCTCACACGCTAGTAAAGTAATGCTCAAAATTCTCCAAGCCAGGCTTCATCATTATGTGAACCGTGAACTTCCAGATGTTCAAGCTGGTTTTAGAAAAGGCAGAAGAACCAGAGATCAAACTGCCAACATTCGTTGGATTATCGAAAAAGCAAGAGAGTTCCAGAAAAACATCTACTTCTTCCTTATTGACTATGCCAAAGCATCTGAGTGTGTGGATCACAACAAACTGTGGAAAATTCTTAAAGAGATTGGAATACCAGACCACCTTACCTGCCTCCTGAGAAATCTGTATGCACATCAGGAAGCAACAGTGAGAACTGGATATGGAACAACAGATTTGTTCCAAATTGGGATAGGAGTATGTCAAGACTGTATATAGTCACCCTGCTTATTTAACTTCTATGCAGAGTACATCATGTGAAATGCTGGGCTAGATTAATCATAAGCTGGAATCAAGATTGCCAGGAGAAATATCAATAACCTCAGATACACAGATGACACCGCAATTATGGTAGAAAGTGAAGAAGCACTAAAGAGCCTCTTGATGAAAGTGAAAGAGGAGAGTGAAAAAGTTGACTTAAAAGTCAACATTCAGAAAACCAGGATCATGGCATCCAGTTCCATCACTTCAGGGCAAATAGATGGGAAAACAATGGAAACAGTGAGAGACTTGATTTTGGGGGCTCCAAAATCACTGCAGATGGTGACTGTAGCCATGAAATTAAAAGACGCTTGCTCCTTGGAAGAAAAGCTATGTCCAACCTAGACAGCATATTAAAAAGCAGAGATGTTACTTTGCTGAAAAAGGCCTGTCTAGTCAAAGCTATGGTTTTCCAGTTATCATGTATGAATGTGAGAGCTGGACTATAAAGAAAGCTGAACATTGAAGAACTGATGCTTTTGAACTGTGGTATTGGAGAAGTCTCTTGAGAGTCCCTTGGACTACAAGGATATCCAACCAGTCAATCCTCAAGGAAATCAGTCCTGAATATTCATTGGAAGGACTGATGTTTGGCCTGATGCAAATAACTGACTCATTCGAAAAGACCTTGATGCTGGGAAAGAATGAAGATGGGAGAAGAGGATGACAAAGGATGAGATAGTTGGATGGCATCACTGACTTGATGGACATGAGTCTGAGCAATCTCTGGGATTTGGTGATGGACATGGAAGACTGGCATGATGCAGTCCATGGGTTCACAAAGAATCAGACACGACTGAGTGACTGAACTGAGCTGAAATGAAAAATATTCAAACTACCACACAACTGTGCTCATTTCACATGCTAGCAAGTAATGCTCAAAATCCTTCAACCTAGGCTTCAACAGTATGTGAACTGAGAACTTCCAGATGTACAAACTGAATTTTGAAAAGGTAGAGGAACCAGAAATAAAATTGCCAACACCCACTGGATCATAGAGAAAGCAAGGAATATCAGGAAAACATCTACATCTGCTTCATAGACTTTGCAAAATCCTTTAACTGCATGGACTACAACAAACTGTGGAAAATTCAAGAGATGGAAATATCAGATTACGTTACCTGACTCCTGAGAAACCTGTATGCACGTCAGAAGGAACAGTTAAAACTGGACATGGAACAACAGACTGGTTCAAAATTGAGAAAGGAGTATGTCAAGGCTGTGCATTGTTACCTGCTTATTTAACTCATATGCAGAGTATATCATGCAAAATTCTGGGCTGGATAAACCTACAAGCTGGAATCAAGACTGTCAAGAGAAATATCAGTAGCCTCAGATATGCAGATAATACCATCTTAATGGCAGAGTGAAGAGAAAGTAAACAGCCTCTTGATGAGAGTGAAAGAGGAGAGTGAAAAGCTGGCTTGAAACAACATTCAAAAAAATAAGATCATAGCATCCAATCCCATCACTTCATGGCAAATAGATGGAGAAAAGTGGAAACAGTGGTAGATTTTATTTTCTTAGACTCCAAAATCACTGCAGTCGGTTACTAAGCCATGGAATTAAAAGATGCTTGTTCCTTGGAAGAAATGCTATGACAAACCTAGACAGTGTATTAAAAAGCAGGGATACCATTTTGCTGACAAAGGTCCGTATAGTCAAAGCTATAGTTTTGCCAGTAGTCATGTGTGCCCTGAGAGCTGGACCATAAAGAATGCTGAGTGCTGAAGAAATGCTGCTTTCAAATTGTGGTTCTGGAGAGGACTCTTGAGAGTCCCGTGGACAGCAAGAAGATCAAACTAGTCAATCAAAAAGGAAATCAACCCTGAATATTCATTGGAAGGCCTGATGCTGAGGCTGAAGCTACAATATCTTGGCCACCTGATGCCAAGAGCCAGCTCATAGGAAAAGACCCTGATACTGTGAAAGACTGAGGGCAGAAAGAGAAGGGAGGCAACAAAGGACAAGATGGATGGATGGCATCATGAGTACTCAATGAACATGAGTTTGAGCAAACTCCCGGAGATAGTGAAGGACAGGGAAGCCTGGTGTGCTGTAGTCTGTGGGGTTGCAAAGTGTTGAACACTTAGTGACTGAACAAATTTTATATATATATATACACACACATACATATACATTCCATGCCTTCTTTATCCATTCCTCTGTTAATAGATGTATTTCAGGTTGCTTCCATGTCTTGGTTATTGTAAATAATGCTAGTATGAGCATTGAGGTGCATGTATCTTTTTGAGTTGGAGTTTTTTTTTCCAAACGTATGCCCAGGAATATGATTGCTAGGTCATACAGTAACTCTATTTTTAGTTTTTCTTCTTTTGAGGCAAGGAATATGATTTTATTCAGATTCTGGCTGACTGAGAAGATAGCAGACTAATGTCTCAAAATAACCATCTTCTATTTTTAGTTTTTTAAGGCATCTGAAACAACAGACTGGTTCCAAATAGGAAAAGGAGTACGTCAAGGCTGTATATTGTCACCCTGCTTATTTAACTTCTATGCAGAGTACATCATGAGAAACGCTGGACTGGAAGAAACACAAGCTGGAATCAAGATTGCCAGGAGAAATATCAATAACCTCAGATATGCAGATAACACCACCCTTATGGCAGAAAGTGAAGAGGAGCTAAAAAGCCTGTTGATGAAAGTGAAAGAGGAGAGTGAAAAAGTTGGCTTAAAGCTCAACATTCAGAAAATGAAGATCATGGCATCCGGTCCCATCAGTTCATGGGAAATAGATGGGGAAACAGTGGAAACAGTGTCAGACTTTATTTTTGGGGGCTCCAAAATCACCACAGACGGTGACTGTAGCCATGAAATTAAAAGACGCTTACTCCTTGGTAGAAAAGTTATGACCAACTTAGATAGTATATTCAAAAGCAGAGACATTACTTTGCCGACTAAGGTCCGTCTAGTCAAGGCTATGGTTTTTCCAGTAGTCATGTATGGATGTGAGAGTTGGACTGTGAAGAAGGCTAAGCGCCGAAGAATTGATGCGTTTGAAGTGTGATGTTGGAGAAGACTCTTGAGAGTCCCTTGGACTGCAAGGAGATCAGCCCTGGGATTTCTATGGAAGGAATGATGCTAAAGCTGAAACTCCAGTACTTTGGCCACCTCATGCGAAGTGTTGACTCATTGGAAAAGACTCTGATGCTGGGAGGGATCAGGGGCAGGAGGAGAAGGGGACGACAGAGGATGAGATGGCTAGATGGCATCACTGACTCGATGGACGTGAGTCTGAGTGAACTCTGGGAGTTGGTGATGGACAGGGAGGCCTGGTGTGCTGCGATTCATGGAGTCACAAAGAGTCGGACATGACTGAGTGACTGAACTGAACTGAACTGAACTGAATGATTAGTGATGGAGGCTTCCCAGGTGGCTCAGATGGTAAAGAATTTGCCTGCAATGCATGAGAGCTGGGTCAGAAAGATCCCCTGGAAAAGGGAATGGGAACCCATTCCAATATTCTTGCCTAGAGAATTCCATGGACAGAGGAGCCTGGTGGGCCACAGTCCGTGGGGTCGCAAAGAATCAGAATGATTAATGATATTCAGAATCTTTTCACGTGCCTATTAACCATCTGTATGTCTTCTCAAGGGAAATGTCTAAGCTTCCTGCATTTTGAGGGGATTAGTTTGTTTAATTTTTGATATTAAGCTGTATAAGGTATGTGTATCTTTTGGAAATTAATCTCTTGTGAGTAGCATAGTTTGCAATATTTTCTCCCAGTCCATAGGTTATGTTTTACCCCATTCTTTTGCTTATTCATCCTCCACAAAGTTACCTTAAAGAAAATAGAACCAATCATATTTTCTCCTGCTTAAGGCCTTAAGATTGGGTTAAAATCCTTCATCTTTTCATGTAAGCTGTTTCTCTTTTGGTGTCTATAGCCATTAACTTCACACTGCAGTTACATTGAATCTCTCACTCATTTTGGGATACCAGCTCCTTTAATGATTCTGTGTCTTTCCCTATGTTGCCTAGAAACCTTCCCTTCATCCCTTAAAATATAGCTCAGTAATGTTCCTTCTGTAACCACTTCCTTCATGCCCATCAGAGAACATAAAACCAGGAATTGTTTTCTGGGCCCTTATAACTTTTGTTCCTATCTCAAAATTAAAAGACCATTTCTAACTTTGCCATATTTCATTATGTTATAATGGCATCAGATGTGAATTCTCTTAAGCCAGTGCACTTTTCTGTAGTATCTCTTGCTCTGAATAAGAATGTATCACCTAATGTATGATTACATTAGGATACATATGGATTTTTTAGTTTCTTTAAATATTTTTATCATTTTTTCTTTTACATTTAAATATTTTGTTAACCTCAAATTCACTTTAA
The DNA here is from genome assembly GCF_042477335.2 of Ovis canadensis. NCBI lineage: Eukaryota > Metazoa > Chordata > Mammalia > Artiodactyla > Bovidae > Ovis > Ovis canadensis. Next base: position 13,274,092 of record NC_091261.1, read on the forward strand.
TATGTTGTGAAGGTCTACTTTGGTTTTCTTGTAGATAGTTAGCCAGTTATGCTGAGGTCATTTATTAAACCATTCTTTGCCAGAGGAATTGAAATGGTAGTTTTATTAAATAAAGTCTCTTTGAATCTGTTTATAGACTTTCTCCAGTGCTTACAGTGCCTTGGTCATCTTCAAAGTGTAGCTTTTGGACGAAGTATTCTCCCTCTTACCCTTCACTATTTTTCTTTTTGTCTAGAAAATTCCAACTTCTGTATTTATTTCTTTTGTTTGTTCTATGGGCTATTTAGAAAAGCCTTTCTTAGTTTCCAATTAGATACATTTTTAGGGAGTTAAGGTGAGGTGTCTTTTTTATTCTATAACCCTGACCTCATGTAGAATTGATGAGTCAGCTTTTAGTTATTACTTTCCACATATTTAATAAACTACTTAGTTTAACCAATTCTTTCACTCTGTTTCAGAATTAAGATATTCTTTGTTGACAAGTACATATTTAATTTTTGTGATTGTTTCATAGGCAAAAAGAAGAATCTATATATTTACACTTATAGGTTACAAAATTTTATATTACCAAGTTTGTTGATGTTAATATTTAAATATTCTGTATCTTTTCTTATTTTATGTAATTAAAGTATCATATTTTGAAATATGTACATGTATGCATGAACATATCTTATGTGCTGCCTGTGTGTATACAATCAGATTACACTCAGTGGTTTTGTGTATGTGTGTTACATTTTCTGTTTTGGAAATTTTGCTTTGTGTGACTGGACCTTTTATTATATAATACATGAAAGTTTATGACTGTTATATCTTCTCTGTGAATTATACTTTTAAATCATTATTTAAGGTTTCTCTTTTACCTATTTTATCTCTTTAGGATCGAGATCCACCTTGTTAAATATTAATATTGCCATTACTCCCCAATTTCTTTTTCTTTGCATTTATATATATCTTTACAAGCCATTTTATTTTTAACATTATGACTCTATTTGGAAGATTTCCCTAAAATAATAATGTATTTTTAACCAACTTTATTTTTTAACTGTATTATTGTTCCTTTGTTTAATTTTTTGCACGTTGCTACTTTATTTCCAAACTTTTCATCACTTAATTTAGAAGAATTGTTTTACAATTGATGAATTTTTAGAAACAATTTTGTTTTACATTGACTCTTAAAATTTTCTTGTTTCCTCTTTCTTTAACTTCTGCTGCTTCCTCCTCTCTCTCCCGCTACCCCAATCAAACTCCCGCTTAATCTGCAGGTTCTGTTAGATTAACCATTTCAAAATAACCTATAGTAAATGAAAGAATGAATAAATGAATATGAATCTGAAAGTTTTGCCAGGGAAGTACATGATTTTTAAATACATCTGCTATAGAGGAAAATACTGAATTAGGGGTTTTGATCCTGAGTAAGAAATCTAAAAGCTATCCAGTTCAGTTCAGTTCAGTTCAGTCACTCAGTCATGTCCAACTCTTTGCAACCCCATGAATCGTAGCATGCCAGGCCTCCCTGTCCATCACCAATTCCTGGAGTTCACTCAGACTCACGTCCATCGAGTCAGTGATGCCATCCAGCCACCTCATCCTCTGTCATCCCCTTCTCCTCCTGCCCCCAATCCCTCCCAGCATCAGAGTCTTTTCCAATGAGTACTGTTCGCATGAGGTGGCCAAAGTACTGGAGTTTCAGCTTTAGCATCATTTCATTTTTATCAAAAAATTATTTAAATTTGACTCATATATTCTATTAATATTTACATACTTATTTTCAGTGTATGGAAACTTTTTAGAATAAAGTATTATACTTTAATAAAATAATACAGTAATATTTTAAATTTATAATTACTAGAGTTCCTTTGGGTTTTCCAGGTTTCTCAGTGGTAAAAAACCCACCTGCCAATGCAAGAGACATAAGAAATGTGGGTTTGATCCCTAGGTCAGGAAGATCCCCTGGAGGAGGGCATAGCAACCCACTCCAGTATTCTTGCCTAGAGAATACTACAGACAGAAGAGATTGGCGGGCTATAGTCCATACGGTCGCAAAGAATCAGTCACGATGGAAGCGACTTAGCATGCATGCAGAGTTCCTTATTAAAGATGAGAACGCTCTATTAATAGATTTTTTGATGAGAAAATAGTAATTTAGGGAGGTTAAATACTGTGATGATATGAAGCACATGTGGAGATGCAGCTCGTAGCAGTGTTCTTCCAGGCTCTAACCATCTAAGTTGCCCACAGAATTTACTTATTGAATATTTATTTATTTATTTGGTTGCACCAGGTCTTAGTTGCAGCATGTGGGATCCTTGATCTTAGGTGCAGCACGCAAACTTTTAGTTGTAGTGTGGAGGGATCCAGATCCCTGACTAGGTATTGAACCCAAGTCCTCCCACGTTAGGACCTCGGAGTCTTAGCCACTGGACGACTGGGGAAGTCCCACCCATATAATTTATTATAAGTTCTAGGATAATGATACTATACTTCATAGATAAACATCAGAATATTGCAAAGAGCATTTAATTTCAATTATTTTCCCAGTAGTATTACTGTCTGTAACAGGTTCCCCTTATAATCAACAAAATACATTTCCAAGTTAGCCAATACCAGAGGGCAATGGCACCACACTCCAGTACTCTTGCCTGGAAAATCCCACGGGCCCAGGAGCCTGGTGGGCTGCAGTCCATGGGGTCGCTAAGAGTTGGACATGACTGAGTGACTTCATTTTCACATTTCACTTTCATGCATTGGAGAAGGAAATGGCAGCCCACTCCAGTGTTCTTGCCTGGAGAATCCCAGGGATGGGGGAGCCTGGTGGGCTGCTGTCTATGGGTTCGCACAGAGTCGGACATGACTGAGGCAACTTAGCAGCAGCAGCAGAGGTGCAATTGGAGAATCAGGAGAAGACCCATCCAACCAAGCTGATCATTAATCTCAAATCATGTCCAGGAGGGCCTGAAGGAAAAAAAAGAAAAAACACCACATTAATATAAGTATATGCAGGATACAAAAATTATAAGCTAAGTATTTGTTATACTTGAACGAAGTAATGCAACATTTCCTATTTGCTGAAACAACTTGAGATAAAGCAACATTTAGATTTTGGTGAAGATTACACAAATTGCTTGTGGCTTCCCAGGTGGGACTAGTAGTAAAGAACCCACCTGCCAGTTCCGGAGACATAAGAGACATGGGTTTGATCCCTGGTTTGGGAAGATCTCCTGGAGGAGGACGTGGCAACCCACTCTGGTATTCTTTCCTGGAGAATCCCATGGATTCTGGGATCCATGGCAGGAGCCTGGCAGTCTATGGTTCATAGGGTCATAAAGAGTTGGACACAACTGAAGCAACTGAGCATGCACACGTGCACACAGATTGCTTGTAGGTAATGGAATTGACATGGAAACCATTTTGGAGATATCACATTTTATTTATTTATACATTTATTAATTCACCTAGATCCTCTTTTTAGTTGAATCCCAAATACTTTTATAAATCTCATTTATGGAGAAAAATCTATAATTAATTCAGGGCAAGGTTCAGTTCAGTTCAACCGCTTAGTCATGTCCAACTCTTTGAGACCCCATGGACTGCAGCATGCCAGGCCTCTCTGCCCATCACCAACTCCCGGAGTTTACTCAAACTCGTGTCCATTGAGTCAGTGATGCCATCACCGTCTCATCCTCTGTTGTCCCCTACTCCTCCTGCCTTCACTCTTTCCCAGCATCAGCATCTTTTTCAGTGAATCAGTTCTTCGCATCGGGTGGGCAAAGTATTGGAGTTTCAGCTTCAGCATCAGTCCTTCAATGAATATCCAGGACTGATTTCCTCTAGGATGGACTGGTTTGATCTCCTGGCAGTCCAAGGGACTCCCAACAGTCTTATTTGACACCACAGTTCAAAAGCATCAGTTCTTTCGCACTCAGCTTTCTCTATAGTCCAACTTTCACATCCATACATGACTACTGGAAAAACTATAGCTTTGACTAGATGGACCTTTGTTGGCAAAGTAATGTCTCTGCTTCTTAATATGCTGTCTAGGTTGGTCATAACTTTTCTTCCAAGGAGCAACTGTCTTAATTTCATGGCTGCAGTCACCATCTGCAGTGATTTTGGATCCCCCCAAAATAAAGTCTACCGCTGTTTCCACTGTTTCCCTATTTTCCATGAAGTGATGGGACCAGATGCCATGATCTTGGTTTTCTGAATGTTGACTTTCAGGCCAACTTTTTCACTCTCCTCTTTCACTTCCATCAAGAGGCTCTTTAGTTTTTCTTCACTTTCTGCAAGGTGGCAGGGCCTGAAAGATCACAGAAGGTATGGTAAGGAATTTGCACCTGGAGAAGAGAGGCAAATTAATCATCATCTGAGAGTTGGACATTCTGTTTTCCATTTCCACATAGTAAAAGCAACACTTCAAAACCACAGAGGCAAGAAAATTTAAGACACTCTGCCTGGTTTGAGCTGAGAAATGGCCAGTGATCTCTCTCTTCATCAGCTCATTGCCCAGGGTGGCTGCATGTTGATTGCATCAGGGCGTTCTGGAAAACATTTGCTAAATCCACCTTTGACTCATCTGCAATAGGTCTATGACCTTAGGTTTGTATGCCTACATAAGCGCTTGCAAAACTGCATTAAAAATATCTCCTTTTAAGAGATAAAGCAAATGTAGCAAACAATTGTTTAATCTAGGTGAAGGGCACAGAGGTATTCATTTAACTGTTCTTATAATTTATTTGTAAAACTGAAACTTGTCGAATAAAATGTTGTTGGAGAAATAAATATAATTCAGTGAAAAGACAAAGCCAAAAAACACATCACCTGTTGTTAGGAAAGAAATGGTGCAATGGTTACTATTCATACCAGTTAAAACAATTTGCATGAGCGTAAGACCCAGTGTAATCACCTAGGAAATAAACTACTTGAATAAATAGTGGGTAATGTCATGCTCCTGCTTGCTGTCTTACATACCTAAAGAACAGTTAAAAATTCATATAAAAGATGATTCTCCTCATAGAAAATTTGGGAAAGGACCTAAAAAGAAACCCTCAAAAGAAGATAGTCAATGGTCATTAAACATTTTAAAATCTTGTAGTTGCACTAGTAATTAAATGTGTGAAACTTAAAACAATTGTCAATATTTTAATCACCATTCAGCATTCATGAAGGAGGAGAAAATAAAAATGCAAACTCCTCTAATTCTGTGTGCCAAAGGTAAATCAGTACAATCTTTATGGAGAGCTATTTGGCAATATTGGAATTTAAAAGCACTTAGAATGCCAAAATCCTTTATTTTCTCTAGAAATTCTGCTTCTAGGAATTTATTCTAGAAGGAAGTAGATAAAAACTTATAGATGATACAGATTATATTTTACATGCAAAAAATATGCTAATCACAGCATTGTCCTTATTAGAACAAGGTCAGAAAAATCTAAATGTCAAATGAGAGACATTTGTTTTAAAAAAAATGAGTATGTTGCACATGATGGAATATCATATGGCCATTAAAAATCATATTATAGAAAATTATAGAAGAATATTAAGTAACATGAAAAAATTTCTATGACCCAATGTGAAAACTTCAAGTTCTAAAACATGCACAGGATAACAACAACAACAAAAATCTATCAAGATATTAATTGCTTCCATGTTGAGTGCTGAAATTATAAATGATCCTACTTTTTTCTGTATTTCACAAAACATCTAAAGTAATACATTCTACTTTCATTATTTAAAACCATAATTAGGGTCTTCTCTGGATGTTCAGTGATTGTGACTCTGCACTTCAAATGCAGGGAGAGCAAGTTCGATTGATCCCTGGTCAGAGAACTAAGATCCCACATGCAAATATGTGTGGCCAAAAAAAAAAAGCAACAACCCACAATTGATGTTAAAATAAACAGAGCTTATTCCATTTCCTAGGTTTAGCCATAACACACCAACACACTGTGACTTGGTGCAGAGCTGCATGGCAGAGGAAACTCAAGGAGGGATCATCAAATCACATGGACAGTGTGGGGGATGGATGGTGCTCAGAACCACAGCTTCAGCTCTAGGTACAAAAAGGTAGGTAGCATCTCTCATTTGTTTCTACGCCTCAGAAAAACTGAAAGTCCAACTAAAGAATTACCTGAGACTGATAGATACCAGAGTAGAAATAGTGGTTCTAGTATTTGGGGATCATGTTGCTAAACCCAAACTGGGTCTTAAACATAGGCAGTGGTTATCCGTGAAGTCACGTAATCTCAAAGATGACCTCTTTCTCTAAATATTGCCTCATAGTCACCACTTGAGTGGAAAAAGTGCTAGATAAGAAAGACAGGAGTCTCTGGAGAATGCAAACATAGCCTGACTCACTTGTTCTGAAGTCCAGCCACTGATCAGAATCTCTTAGGGTCATTTATTTAAAAATATACATTTTTACAATCTTTTCATGTAGGGACTTTGATGCAATAAACCTAGGTTGAGACCAGGAACTCTGTGTTTTAAATAAGTTCTGCAGGTTTACATGATCATTGTACATGGTATTTTGGTGTGCAATGGTTAAACAGAAGTGTTGGTTCAACTACTGTGGTTTGTGATATGTTAGATAATCCATGTTTTTGCCTCACATATGTTTATTTTAAAAAACAAGCCTTCAGTTATATTAGTTATCTGTTTTTCCTTGGTTCCTAAATGCAGAGGAACGGAAAGTTTACATCCCAAGTGCATATATCCTTCATAACTCTAATGAACTATATATGCTGTGCTGGGTTTAGTCACTCAGTTGTGTCCGACTCTTTGTGACCCCATGGACTGTAGCTCGCCTGGCTCCTTTGTCCATGGGGATTCTCCAGGCAAGAATACAATACTGGAGTGAGTTGCCATGCCCTCCTCAATTTGTTCTATACTTTCAGTCTTAATTGTATAAGAAATATGTTATAGTTCTCATGCCAAAATATGAGATTATTAATTTCAATTCATTTTTTTATTATCTTCATAAAAGTCGTGAGCTAAAGTTTTTAGATACTGTTTTATATACTCTAACTAGGGGACACTACCTTTTGACTGTATTTACAATTTTAAAACTTGAATGGGCAAAAATCAGATATGTAACATTTCTTACCAAATGATACCTTCAGTTCAGTTCAGTTCAGTCGCTCAGTCGTGTCCGACTCTTTGCAACCCCATGAATCGCAGCACACCAGGCCTCCCTGTCCATCACCAACTCCCGGAGTTCACTCAAACTCACGTCCATCGAGTCAGTGATGCCATCCAGCCATCTCATCCTCTGTCATCCCCTTCTCGTCCCGCCCCTAATCCCTCCCAGCATCAGGTTCTTTTTCAATGAGTCAACTCTTCGCATAAGAATGCTTATTTCTTTCTAGATAAATATTACGTATTACCTAGGTGTGATCTCCATGTACAAGTACATTAACTAAGAATTGATCATAGGAGTATCTCCTTTAGTGGGTTTTAATCTGTGGCTTTACTTTAAACTCTAGGAATTCACTCAGTCTTGAGTACATAAGGGGATTGAACAAAGGTCTGAGGGATATTGTACCTCCCCATCCTTTATTCCGTGGGCTTTTGCTATCCTCGGTCTTGCTTAAAGAGGTCTACTTTCAAGTATTTTGCATATTGAGTTTCTATGTGTACCTTTTTTTGGAAAATGTGTTCTACATTATAAAAGGTCTATCCAAGATCTAAGAAAATCCTAAAGGAAATCAGCCCCAAATATTCATTGAAAGGACTGATGGTTAAGGGGAAGCTACAATATTTTGGCCACCTGATTTGAAGCTCTGACTCATTGGAAAAGACCCCGATGTTGGGAAAGATTGAGGGCAGGATGAGAAGGGAACAACAGAGGGTGAGATGGTTGGATGGCATCACCAACTCAATGGATATGAGTTTGAGCAAACTCTGGGAGACAGTGAAGGACAGGGAAGCCCGGTGAGCTGCAGTCCATTGGGTCACACAGAGTCAGATGTGACTTAACAACTGAACAATAAGGTCTTAATAATATAAGATTTATATATTTTAATATATATAAATTTATATATTATATATTTATAAATTTATTAAAATCTCAAAGATTAATAAGAGCTCATTATTAGCAAAGGAGAAAGATATGTAGCCCTAACAAATGACATTTAAAGTAAGCCTTGAAAATGAACAGCAATTTGTCATTTGACAAAGATACTGTTTGTATCTTTGAGGAAAGATACCGTTGACAACAGGAGCATAATATAAAGGGGCTTGCCCTTTCCTGGCATGGTGAGAAATTCACTGTGACAAGAATGCAGATGTATGGTGAAAGGGGGCAGGGGCAGAAGACAGTGCTGAGACCAAGTAACAAACCATTTTCACTCCCAGCTAAGAAGCCTGGATTTTAACATTTAGATAACAACCAGCTAACATTAAGTAGGAAAGTAACTTGGTCAGAATTTTCTATGTTTAGCACAATTTTCTATTTTTAGCACACTTAATATACTGTTATATTAATTTATTATAACAGTAACATCTTGAATATAGGTAGGTATGGGACAGAACTTATGGCAGGGAACCTGGATAAAAGGTAAGGTTGGCTATGATGAGGAGTTAAGAGAGTGATGGCATTGCCATGATAGAAATGAACATTTGCTTAGATGCAGAGATGAAAAAGATGGGCTTCGGATGAATGCTTCCATGAAAATCAGTGGCAATGACACTGCAAGAGGGAAGGAAGCCAGAGGGTCAGAGGGTTGTCCCAGGGCCGATGGAGAATACAAAGGGAAAGAAAATTTGAGTTGACATACTCATTTCCCAAGAAGTGGAAAGAAGAGAAATCCACTACTGTTTTAGTTCTGCTGTGACCATGTGTAAAACAAAAACCCAATTGAGGCCAGTAGGCCAAATTTCCAGGGGCAAATGCTGCTTGTTACCTCACTGTTTCCCTCAAAAAACAAATGGAGAAGACTTGACCGTGACTGTGCTCTTGGTCTCTCTGATCCACAAGTCTACCCCCCTGCAGAGCAGTGACTTTTCGTGAAGCAGAGTGGGACGCTGCACCTTCAGGGTGCCACTGTCAGCTCGTTAGCTGCTTGAGGTTGTGAATGCTGCTCTTTGCTCACAGGTTCGAAGCCTAGCTCAGTGACCATGTGGATTACAAAATAAGACAACATTAATTTACTGTAACATAAACTGGTTTAATGAATAAATCTTTTTGAGTTTTCTGTGATAGCTCTTACATAAAGAGAGGTTCAAAGTGAATTTTAAACACATGATTTTACTTAACCTCAATTTCTCTTCCTAATTTGAAATTTCTCACAATCCACTGGAATGGAAATTATGAACACTGACTGTCCACAATTATCCTTTTAGTTACTTCTTTGTACACAATGGAAATGACAAATATGAAAGAAAACCATATGCTGTTTTTAATGTCATTTGTCCTAAAAACTTTTTCTGAAAACTCACACCAACTACATTTTGATAGCTTTAGGGAGATATAAGGTATGAAAAAAAAAATTCTGATAACATGATATACAAAAATGTTATTACATGTGGAAGAATAATACTCTGTGTGGGGGGTACTATTGCTCTGGGAAGTAAGGCCTGATCTTCATGGACATCTTCTTCATCGAGTACCAGGAGCCCTGCCAGTTCATCCACACCACTCCATCGTCTGTGCCGTGCTTTGCCATGTCCCAGGTGTACGCTCCACCCCAGTAGTATCTGCCATTGGGATTGGCTGCGTGACATCGGTTATACCACCATCCACCACCATCCTCTTTAGAACACTGCTTTGTGGGATCTGTAGTTTTCCTGAAAGGCAATTTGTTTGGAGTTATTACAATTGCAGTGCTCTCAAGTTAATTCTTTGCAAAGCCCACAGAGGAGTGCTGGGTGCAATATTCCTTCCCTCTGATTCTATATGGAAAGTCACAATAATGCACCAAGGGCTTTCTGTGCCCTATAGTGAGAAAGGGAGATAATTGGGCCCATGAGGCAAATTCACTATTCGTTACGTTATCCTGAAATGATAGCTTTCAGATCTCTTAGTGTTACAGATTCTTAGAAAACAAAATGGAGGTTTCAAAAGACACAGTCCATGATAGACATACAGAAATCTAAGTACTCACTACTTAGAAAGTAACTGGGCTCAAATTACAGTTGTATCTTTTATGGTTATGTAATGTTGGGTAAATTACTTAATCTTGCTACTCTTCATGTGTGAAATGAGGACAGCAGTGGCAGAAGTGTTTCAGACAGAGCTTAGTACAGTGCTGGCACACAGGAACTACCCAAGAAACAAGAGTCACTAATCATGTTTGCTGTCATTAATGACTGCAGGCAGCAACATGAGCCGGGGCACTGAAAGCAGGAGAGAAGCAGCAGCACATACCAGCCGTCGTTGTCTCTGTCGTACGTGCTGAAGAACATGCTGTTGTGGATGGTCATGGTCCGGTTTTCTCCAACCAGTTGAGAAGCCCCTTCTATGAGGGCATTGCCAGCTGTTCCTCTGTATTTGCTCACTGAGAGCTGATATTTGTTGGCCTCATTCTGTACAGTAAATCCTTCATAGATTGCCATCACCTTATCGCCTTTCCAGTCCTCCATTTCAATCAAAAGCTTTGTGGGTCCCATATTGGTAAGCTGGCTAATTTTGTCATTTCCAAGCCAATACTCACCTAAAGGAAAAAGAAAATAAAATCTCACCAAAAATAAAAACTTTGAAAGCAAAAACTGCCTTTCCCCTCTTATCATTAGCTCTTATGCTCCTTTTGTAAATTCTTCTTAACCTCCTAAAACTCCTAAAAGCAAACTACCAACACTATATTTTTTAAATGGAAAAAAATCTAAATAAAGAATGATCTTATTTTGTACTCCCAGTTGTTACCTGGTATACCACAGTATTTCTTCCCTTCTGCATTGGTTGCAATATTTCCAAATCCTTGTTTATATGGATCCCATTTCCTGCCAAAGTCAACACTACCATCTTGACGGTTCTGAATTACTGTCCATCCTTTGGTTGAAAGAAAAAAAATAACACATATTAACCAATAACAAATAATGTGCCTTTGGGGGGCAATGTCTGCTTTCCTTGCCCATTTAATTTATGCCCACTGATATTTAGTGCCCTTAAATAGACATAACAAGGAAATGTGAAAGGAAAACGTGCAAACTCTTTGGAAACTGCAAGTGCTTTATCTTTTACCCAAAACTGTGAATCAGAAATATTTTATAACTTCTAAAATATCAGATTGAATTCCAAATCAAATGGCTCATTGTTAGTTTTGTTAAAGCTAGGTTTTATTTCCTGGCATTTTATGGTATCAAAATAATTTCAGCATAATAGTCAAAAGCTATCAAACACGTACCTCCTTTTTCTGTTTTCATATCACAGTATACTCTATATGGTTTGCTAGAATCCTCAGGCTGAATGAGGTACATTTCAGATGTTTCACCTCCATTCCTGATGATTTCCTCACATTCTGCAACCGTAAGAGAACAAGTTATATTTAGGGACTACAATATCATTACTTTGCATTTAGTCACCAAGTTTGTAAGATAACTGATTACTAAAGAATGTTTTATTTTAGACATTTGAGGATAAATGTTACAGAGACTGAAGCTTCCTCTTACTAAAAATCACACTCGGTTTCAAGAAATCCAATCTTCCAAGGGAGTGAGAAAGCCCTTCTTCACCTTTTGTGTCCTGATATCCATAAACTTCCAGAACACATGTGATGGAGAAATCCCTACATCTATCCATGGTTCCCATCTATTCAAGCAAGTATGTACATTACACCCATTGTGCTACCAGCATCATTACGCTGCTTCCTACTCTTCAAAAGCTGGCAAGTGCATTAGGTATACTGGGGATATCTTCATGATGTGCTGGGATGTACTTAGGATCTTTTGGGGAAAATCCACTGAACTCGTTTTAGTTCTCTTATTTTCAGAGAGTGTGAATTCTTTCGTAACCTTCTAGAAATATGTTTTAACTAGTTACCTTTGCCAGACACCACAGGAATATTGCAAGTCACAGTACATGGGGTGCGGCAGTATTCCATCTGAGTTGAGACATCCGATTCTAATTTTTGTATTTTGCTTCTCAAATCTTCCAGAATTGAACGGAGCACACGAAGCTTAGTTGGGATATTACTGTTCACAGTCTCATGTATATATAACTGGTGCTTTTCCAGATGTGAGGAGTACTCATTTACTACATTTTCATTATCTGGAAAAATGAAATTGTGTAGGAATGTTCAGCATTTTCTCTTGACAAAAAAACTAAATGTATTCAACTATGCAATCATGATTTTGATTTTGAGAATAAACTAGCCTCGGGCATTGGGCAGTCATGATATGTAGTTGCACTTAGGGAAAATTATTTGGTCCATGGCATACATAAATTAACATATAGTCTAGTCATTACACTAGTAATTTACTTTAGATTAAGGTAAAAATTAAGCCTAATGATATATTCAATAAGTTGTTTATTTATTTCTTTGATAAGGAAAAGAGGAGAAAGCAGTACTTAGGCCTTCTATCTCAGAAGTTCAACATCTTATAAAGTAGATACACTTAATTTACTTATCCATCGCACATAACTGCAGCAGAAATACAAAAGAAATATGCAAGAGAAATGCCATGATTCTTTGAAACAATGTCCAGATTTGGGTAGGCTATTCTCTGAGACACCTATGCCTGGTTCAGTCACTAGCTGATTCCTAACCACCAGACCAACAGCACTCAAAATTCAGATCTCAAATTTCAAACGATGGGATCATTATTTGCAATTCAACTGAAGATATCATAGACACATACATCTAAAATGTCAAAGGTTAAATCTATAAATGCTAAATTTTTACTCTGTGAATATATTATCTTCAGAGTCATAAGTTTCTTATTGAATAAAAATAAGGACTCACAGTAAAAATGTTCATAGAAAATCATCCTTGCTGATGCTAGACTTGGAGTTAGAGTTGAATAGTGCTTACATAACAAGCTGCAGGCAAAGATGCCTAAGTGAGGACCTTGGGGTAATCAGGCTCATACTGAACTACCCAGGCTCATCTAGTGACTTGGATCTTCTCAGAACTGTGCATTCCCATAGCACTCTGACAGTTTCAATTTTGTAATAGAATCAAACAGAAACCACAAGGATATCTACCTTTTACTTGATTCTGCCTTTGTTTCCATATGTTTTTTAGCTGAGTTATATATTCAAAGGTGGAAGAAGAGGTCTGGGAAACAGACTCCACATTATTACGTAAATCTTCTACACTCTTTCGGACTGGTCGTTCCTGTTTTACCAAAGTATCTTGCAACTGACATCCTGTAGGACACAACACACCCTATATACAAAGAAAATAGCCACCATAAGATGTAGGATTGAGGTATTTGCAAAACAAGCACATAGTGAAAATTCAATGATAACTTTCACCAATATAAAAACTTGCAATTTGATTTTCTTTATATAAGACTAGAAGTTCTAGACTCACCATTATAATTCTCTGAAGATTAAAAATAATCCTTACCATAGAACAAAGGTAATTAGGTATGAAAGTATTACCACCTGAACAAAGTGGGCAAGTACGAAGGAGAGGCAACATCCTGTCCTGATTTGTAATCTTGGTTGCAGATCAAAGGAAACTAGAAAAGCACCCTTAGCCCAAAGCCCAGTAAGTTTCTGTTCTGTATTTACATCCAAAAGAAGCAAGCAAAATGACAGTGATGGTAACGTGGGTCAGTGCTCATCAGGACGGCACATGAATGCGGCTTTCTCCACATGGGAGGCCCATGGCGGACAGAGCCACGTGTGCACCCACCAGGTCTGGGTCCGCGTGCAGGCAGCCATCAGCATCAGGGGGCTTTCTCTCCACTTTCTTCTGGCGCGCAGTTTCTGTGACGGGACGAGGCCGATAGCCACCTCCGCTGATGGGAGGGGGCACAGGTCTCAGGCTGGGGGCCTCTTCCCTCCTCTTGTCATAGGGCCGATGACCGCGGGCATCCAAAGGTAACTTCAGGGGGCCAGGCAGAAATAAAATGAAGAGTGTTGCAGAAAACTTGAGATGTAGTATCCCAACAGTCTCATTTTATAACTTAGGTTACTAAATGATGATTTCCTTAAGGATCATCAACTGACTAGCTATTGTCGGTAAATCAATAGGTTCCCCAGGTCTCTTCAATACGAGCAGAAAGAAAAACAGTGCAAAGAGCTATTGTACCTGGAGGAGTTTTAAAAAGAGTCCTTAAAAAAAAGTTGCATCAGATAATGAATAGCAATGAACTCAGATTCCTGAAATCTATACATTAGAACACACAAAATACTATGAAATCTATACTGTCAGGATGAATAAACGTTCTCAAGCCACTTGGATTACTAAATTCCAGTAATTATTTATTACTTTTAATTTTTACGAATTGATTATTTCACTAGCTCTTAGTTAATAATACTTCAGTGGCAATATAGATGTATTAAAAACAAATGTATTTGTAATAAGACACCAATTGACTCTAACACGTTTGTAAAGGAATAAGGTATTCTGGAGCCAGACTACTTGGTCTCAAGTCCTGACCCACACCACTTTCTAGTTCTAAAGACTGAGGGTGAATTACTTTATCTCTAAAACAAAGGTAGTCATAGTATCTGCTATATAAGATGATTTTAAGTATTAAATGACTTATTGCATGTGCACCCTTAGAAGAGTGCCTGGCACATATTAATTTCTCATTATTATCTTTATTGCAATCACACATAACAGTAACAGATACTATAGTATAAATGGCTTTTCCACTATTAACTCCAATCTTGTCTTCTATTAACAAAATTGTCAAATCATTCTCATGAAGTTTCTTACATGACTGCTTTATCAAATGCCATGATTTCTCATTTAAAATAATTATTTCATTTAAATAATTCTTAGTTTATGTGCATTGCAATTAAATTATTTGCAAATTAAAAATATAACATTAAAAGATGGTGAAGTAGAAAATATGCAATACAATGCAAAAGTGCTGGCCTGGATTAACTTTCTTATCATCATATGGTCTTTGTCAGTAATTACACCTTTCAGGTATAGAAGGAAATGGCAACCCACTCCAGTATTCTAGCCTGGAGAATTCCATGGACAGAGGAGCCTGGCAGGCTATACAGCCCATGGGGTTGCAGAGTCAGACACGACTTAACAACTAAACCACCACCACCGCCACCACACCTTTCATTTTCAGGGTTTAATTAAAAATTAACAAAGGACTACATTTGTACCAGAGACTAAGCTCTCTAGCTATCTTGTGGGTCTAGAGGTCATTGAATGACTGTATTTGGAATTTTACTATCATTTATTCAGTAAGAGACAATACATTTAGTAGGAGAGTGCTAGGCTTTAAACCTGGGCAGATTGGTTCCAGATTCCCCTGCTTAACTTCTGAAATTAAACTACAGTATGTTATGTGTAATTGCAATAAAAATAATAATGTATGAAGATTTGTAGGAAATATATATTTTGAAGATATGGTCGTAGTCAAAGATGGTCTGTTCTAACAGAAATTTTATGAAATGTGATTCATCTGTTTATTACAAATAAAATTATAACAGAAGAAAAACACTTTCTTTTAGAGTATCATTAGAAAGGTAGCAATGGTGATCTAGCTTTACTAGAGAAAAGGAAATGAAAACTGTTTAAAAGAAATTATATGGATATTTAGGTTTATGAAGACCACTTATTGAAATAACTAAAACTAGAAAATCCAGTTGGAAGGATAAAAAAGTAAACTATCTCTGTAGATTAGTCAGCGAGAAGGAATGTAAAAGTGCTTAGCCTACTGCTTCATTAAAGTTGATTCTTACACATTCTTTACATTTTTCTTACCTAACTCAATTAACCATATAACTATCTTTTTATATGTCTACTTTGATAATTAAAAGGAGCTATATATTATTTCAGGAGCTATATATTAGGTTCCATTTAAATTCAACAAATGATCCAAAATGAATCATTTCATTTAATTACTTCATTCACTGTGTACTTTTATTTCTAGTGTGGCAGATACTGTGTTATATACAAGTAATTAGATTAGGAGTCATCTGATAATAAAATTTAAATTCTTAAAAGTGTCATTTTTCTAAATGTATTTTTGTATTTTGACATCTCCAAGCCAGTAGGAGTGATACTTGAGGCAAAACTATTCTATGAATGAATAAACTAAATGGAGTGCTATATTTCATAACCATTAACAATAACAATATATAAATTTTTCAGTAAAAAAACAATTTTTAATCTTATATCACAGAATGTGACCTGTTTTACTTTTAGATTTAGTTCACAATTTTCATTTACCAATAGCCAAGAACCTCAGGAGCTATATATTACCTTCCTTCACCAAAGAGCTACCCAGAAATTACAGCTTTTTTCTTTTAAAATACTGCTCTTTTATTTTATAGTCTGTGAAATTTTCAAGTTTTCAACTAAATGAAAATCATACTACTCAGGACAACAACAATCAGGAAAAGCACATCTTACCTTAGCTCTGTTATCGTCTACCTGTGAAAATAAAGATGATAAAGCAGAAAATGAGAAATCATTATTTTGTTTTTATGTAAGAAATACTATACAACATTCTTTAACTAAAATAGGTCCTAGAAATTAACAATTCAATTTCATGACTAAAATCAATGTGAATTTCGTTAAAATAAATATTCAGGTAAGATTATGATTTGGTTATATTTTATATTAATAGTATTAGTAAGAATATAATAATATGTAAAAGTCACCTCATCATAGTCAAGATATCCGGCCTGAACTATACAAGCACACAGAAGTAGCAGTAATAGATGTTTCATGGTTTTAAATTTTTGGAAGTTCCAAGAAATCATCCTTTGCTTTGGACTTAACTGAGAGATCTTCAATCCTATATATACCTGAATCCTGTGTTAGCTATCCCTTTTCAAGTGGTTACCTTCCTTAGTTAACATTTAATTTTTTGGTTTACTTGTTGACTGAGCCATTTTATCCCTTAAGCAACATCTTCCCAGCAAGACTTATTTACTTGTCATACAATCGTTCTCTGTTGGCCAAGTTTTAGTAATACCAAAGTTCCTTAGTTCATTTAATTGGACAACATGATGGGAAATAGGGAAATTCCTAAAAGAGCTGTGTATTACATTTCCTGTGAAATAACGTGGATGCTACACAGGCTCCCAAAGAAAGTGTGAAGAAAAAAATACTTTTAATCTGAGCACAAAATATTGGACCTACTTCCAAGCACCCACTAACACTGTGAATTCACTAAACGCTTACCATAAATGTTGTTTGGAGGTAATCCTGTAATTTAGTTTTTGAAAAGGCCACTTAACTCAAGAATTACAGTACCATATGTTCATCTTATCTTTCAGACATTAATCAGAATAGCAAAATTAATATTCATGCCTTATGCTACGATAGACAAACATCAAAAAGAAAATGTAGTTGTTTTTTGCTCTAACCAGTTTTCATATTTTGTTCTTTATTGATACATTAAAACTTTCAAATAATTGTAAACTGTATTAAAATGATTAGTAGATTACAGATTCCTAAATGAAAATCATTATTATGGTGACTGGATAGATATTTAAAATTTATTTTTATATTATCTTTAAAACAATTATTTTAACATTAGTGAAGCCTTCATTTAAAGTGAAAAGAAAGTGAAAGTCTCTCAGTCGTGTTCGATCTATCAGGGAAGCCTTCATTTACCTATTTTAAATATAAGTTCAGACACTAAATGTGTCCCATTTCCTTTCATGATTTCCTATACGCTAACAAATGCATCTCTCTTATCTTTTCATTTTTTTGCAGTCTTACAAGAATCAATAGGAAAACCAAAGCCAACAGCATAAATCCTAGCAAGTGTGCTGCTTTACAGCATTTTCTGGACTTTTTGGTATGGAAAGTGAAACCTTTGTCATTCAATTTTAAGTGATTTTATTAAAAAGACCCAGGTTTGGATTTGAAGAGTATGTTTTAAATAATGCTTGGAAATGGACTGCTGATAATGGAATGAGACACACTAAATTTCTTTCTTCTCTGGATAGCTTAAGCTGCATTCCTAAATCTTTTAAACTCAGATTTATAGAATCAAAGTATTAAGTTTAAAATAAGAAAAACAGTTGAATGAATTATTCCAAATTTACATCTCATTCATTGGGTTTCCCTGGTGGCTCAGATGGTAAAGAATCCACCTTCAACACCAGGGACCTGGGTTCGAGCCCTGTGTTGGGAAGATCCCCTGGCATGAGAAGGGCACGGCAACTCACTCCAGTATTCTTGCTTGGAGAATCCCCATGGACAGAGGAGCCTGGTGTGCTGCAGTCCATAGGGTCACAAAGAGTTGTACATGACTGAGAGACATTCTTAGAAGAATACACACTCTGAGGAAATCAGATGTATGTATCTGCATGTTAATTAGAGTAAGATGCAATAATACTTTCCTTCAAAATATAACTGACAAAAAGACCATTTTAACCATCTGGACAGGGTTTTAATGATGTCAGACTTTTACTGATTTAAAACAACTATGTTAAGAAAACTAAAAATTTTTTTTTGAGGTAACATTATCACATTATTACTTCACTTTCAAACACTGACATTACATCAACTAGCAGTAGAACAATTATTTAATTTCCAGAGGTCTGTTAATTTTTAAAATTCCTTCTATTATATCACAGTATCTTGTACAACATTAAAGTGAAAATTCGTTTACAGTCTCACTTTTCTGTTCTGTTCTGACAGGCATTCTCACCATCATCACCAGGAAAGTGAAGGAAGCTACTAAAATTTACATTCCATAAGACTGAGACTGAACACTCATTCCACAAATAGCTCTTGAGGGCTTTCTATGTGACAAGCAGTGTAATAGAAGATGAGGATACACTGGTGAATAAGAAAGACATAGTAGGCATTTGATTAAAAAAATCATAGAATGAATGAGTGAACTATCTTTTCATTGAAACAGGCCTCAAATGCCAAGTTCTAATAATCACTTTTTTACTTTAAGTTCTAAAAATGATGAAACTGAGGCTCAGAGGTTAAGTAAAGAACTCAAGGTGTACTGGTACCAGGATTTGATCCATGTCTGTCTAATTAGTTCACACTCTGTGCCCATTACAACATATTGCCCAACAAAATGCAAACATGGTAAAGAAATGGCCCAGGTTTGCTGTTGTTGAATTGGCTAGCCATTTTTTCTTGAAACTATAGTGTCTCAGACTCCCATCCTTATTTTCTCTTACATTTTCACTGTACTATGCGAGTGTGGGTTGGATATTCATATGTGTGTGAGAGGCATGACTGATGGAGTGGTAATAACTATGAGTTTAAGCCTAGTTATTGCTAGAGTTTTCATAGTTTTATACAGCTATACTAACACTCTAAAGTGTGTAATATTACACAGTAAATTACTATAGTTTCAATGAGAAGAAATACATTTGCAGAGATTCTGCTTACTAAAATACTTCTTTAAAAAAAAAAAAACGTTGATGCCATTGGTGGAGGAGGAAGGGAGTACTATTTGTGCAGTTATACTTTTAGATCAATAGTGCAGGGTTCTTTGTAGTAGCTGATCCCCTTATGTAAGTCAAGGGCAGTAAATCAGTGACAGAGAAAACAGAAATAATCCACCCTGCCCAGCAGCTCTCTGGCAAGAAGGGTGGACTTGCCGGCACCGATAGTCAATGAATTTGTCCTTGATACTTTTACAATTCAAGTCAGGCTCAGTAACAGCACACAAGGCAATCTGCATACATCAAATGTTTATAGAGCACCTACCTTGTGCTAGAGGCCAAGGATACTTTGGTCACCAAAATGGACAAGCACCCTGTCCTCATGAAGCTTTGTATTTAGAAAGGAAAGGAAAGTCGCTCAATCGTGTCCGACTCTCATGGACTGTAGCCTACCAGGCTCCTCTGTCCATGGGATTTTCCAGGCAATGGTACTGGAGTGGATTGCCATTTCCTTCTCCAGTGGATCTTCCTGACCCAGGGATCGAACCCATGTCTCCCGCATTGTAGACAGACACTTCACCGTCTGAACCACTAGGGAAGTCCTTGTGTTTCAAGGGGTAGACAAAAATTTAAAAAAAAAAAACTGCTTATATGTGCTGAACTTGAAACCTTGTGCCAAAGCAGGGGAAATGTGGAGCTTTGGGAACAGTAACTTACAGACCCAAACCTTCTCCCCAGGGAAAAATGACTTCAAAAGGCTTTTGGACTTGAAACTTGTCGTTTGAGTTACTATATAGTTATATCAGACACCTGGCACATAATCAGTTCAGTTCAGCCGCTCAGTTGTGTCCGACTCTTTGCAAACCCATGAATCACAGCATGCCAGGCCTCCCTGTCCATCACCAACTCCTGGAGTTTATGCAAACTCATGTCCATCAAGTCGGTGATACCTTCCAGCCATCTCATCCTCTGTCGTCCCCTTCTCCTCTGGGCCCCAATCCCTCTGAGCATCAGGGTCATTTCGGAAGAGTCAAGTCTTCACATGATAGGTTTTGACAAATAATAATATACATTGAACTAGTTTGTGAACATAGAATGAGTGAATAGTTGAATGAACAAAATTAAATACTGATTATCTTTGTTTAAACTATTCTCCAAGCCAGGCTTCAGCAATATATGAACCATGAACTTCCAGATGTTCAAGCTGGTTTTAGAAAAGGCAGAGGAATCAGAGATCAAATTGCCAACATCCGCTGGATTGTCAAAAAAGCAAGAGTTCCAGAAAAAACATCTATTTCTGCTTTTATTGACTATGCCAAAGCCTTTGACTGTGTGGATCACAATACACTGTGGAAAATTCTGAAAGAGATGGGAATACCAGACCACCTGACCTGCCTCTTGAGAAACCTGTATGCAGGACAGGAAGCAACAGTTAGAACTGGACGTGAAACAACAGACTGGTTCCAAATAGGAAAAGGAGTACGTCAAGGCTGTATATTGTCACCTTGCTTATTTAATTTCTATGCAGAGTACATCATGAGAAACACTGGGCTGGAAGAAGCACAGGCTGGAATCAAGATTGCAGGGAGAAATATCAATAACCTCAGATATGCAGATGACACTACCCTTACGGAGGAAAGTGAAGAGGACCTAACGAGCCTCTTGATGAAAGTGAAAGAGGAGAGTGAAAAAGTTGGCTTAAAAATCAACATTCAGAAAATGAAGATCATGGCATCTGGTCCCATCACTTCATGGGAAGTAGATGGGGAAACAGTGGAAACAGTGTCAGAATTTATTTTTCTGGGCTCCAAAATAACTGCAGATGGTGACTGCAGCCTTGAAATTAAAAGACGCTTACTCCTTGGAAGGTAAGTTATGACCAACCTAGATAGCATATTCAAAAACAGAGACATTACTTTGCCAACAAAGGTCCATCTAGTCAAGGCTATGGTTTTTCCAGTAGTCATGTATCAGTGTGAGAAATGGACTGTGAATAAAGCTGAGCGCTGAAGAATTGATGCTTTTGAACTGTGGTGTTGGAGAAGACTCTTGAGAGTCCCTTGGACTGCAAGGAGATGCAACCAGTCCATCCTAAAGGAGATCAGTCCTGGGTGTTCTTTGGAAGGAATGATGCTAAAGCTGAAGCTGCAATATTTTG
The DNA here is from genome assembly GCF_042477335.2 of Ovis canadensis. Classification (NCBI taxonomy): domain Eukaryota; kingdom Metazoa; phylum Chordata; class Mammalia; order Artiodactyla; family Bovidae; genus Ovis; species Ovis canadensis. The sequence goes on from NC_091261.1 coordinate 13,295,697, forward strand.
GCCACCTTATGCGAAGATTTGATTCATTGGCAAAGACCCTGATGCTGGGAGGGATTGGGAGCAGGAGGAGAAGGGGACGACAGAGGTTGAGATGGCTGGAAGGCATCACCGACTCAATGGACATGAGTTGCGTAAACTCCGGGAGTTGGTGTTGGACAGGGAGGCCTGGCGTGCTGCGATTCATGGGGTCACAAAGAGTTGGACATGACTGAGTGACTGAACTGAACAGAACTGAATGTCCTTTTAAATAGTAACACCCCCTCCCCCATTATCTTTCAGTAAGTTAGGCTGAAATGGCTTCTGGGGTCTGCTGAACTATTTCAAAGGGAAAGTTAAGATCAACTGATTGTAATCAACCTGGCTTTATTTTTTTTTTTAAGAAAAGCATAAATTGTGCATTAAAAAGAGAAGCTGTGTTTTCAAACAACTCAATAAATCACTTAAAGTTTTATATATTAAGTATATATAAAAGTATCAGCACTAAAACTCTAGAAAATGAAAAAAAAATTACTTGGAGTATTTTATAACATTAACAATTTTTTTCATTATTTAATAACAATGTCTTGAATTAATTAATAGTATTTTCAAACTTCACTGGTGGTGCAGTCAATAGGAATCTGCCTGTCAATCCAGGGGACACAGTTTTGATCCCTGATCCAGGAAGACTGCACATGCACAGAGCAACTAAGCCTGTGGGCCATACCTTCTGAGCCTGAGCCCTAGAGCCTGAGTGCTGCAGCTACTGAAGCCGGCATGCCTGACAGCCTGTGCTCTGCACCGAGAGAACCCGGTGCACTGAAGAGCCGCCCCACACACCACATCTAGAGCAAGCCCATGCAAAGCAACGAAGACACAGTGCAGCCAAAAATAAACAAAAATTAACAGTATTTCCTGTAAAATGTGCCCAAGATTAGATCAATGATAACAGACATTTATAAATTTGAATCTTCATAAGATATATTTTCATTAATTAAAATCTTTTTATGCCTTTTCATTTTTCTCATGTCTTGAATATTTTTTCATTTCTCATTGCTATAAATGAGATCTTTCCCCCATCATATGTTTTAGCTGCATATATACAAGTTACTGACTTTTAATATAGAATAAAGGGATCTCCTATATTGGTGAATTAAAAACAAAAAAGAGCTCAACTAATAAAGGGATACTTCCCTTAAAATTTGTACTATAGGCTTCATCCAAACAGACTTAATAGTATCCATTAATAAAGTATTCACCATGAGCACTTTTGCAAACAATCCTTCTACATTTATGAAGAGCAGCACTGACCTCTACTGCTCAAGTAAGGCAGCTCTGGGTATCAGCCAGGACAGGGGTGGTTTTTTTGTTTTGATTTTTATTGGAGTACAACGTTGTGTAAGTTTCAGGTGTACATCAAAGTGAATCGGTTATTTATACACATATGTCCATTCTTTTTAGATTATTTTTCCCATATAGGCTGTTACAGAGTATTGAGTAGAGTTCCCTGTGCTCTACAGTAGGTCCTTCTTAGTTATCTATTTTACTTCCTGGTAACCATAAGTCTATTTTCTCCATCTGTAACTCTATTTCTATTTTGTAGGTAAGTTCATTTGTACCGTTTGTTTGATTCCACATATAAGTGACAGCACATATTTGTGTTTCTCTATCTGACATCACTCGGTACAATCTCTTCACCCAGGCAATCACTAGGTCCATCTATGTTGCTCCAAATGGCATTATTTTGTTCTTTCTTATGGCTAATATTCCATTGTATATATGTACCATGTCTTCTTCAAATATGTTGCCATAGATATATTAGAATCTTGTTTTCTTTTCTGTAATTTTATTGCCCTGTAAAATCATTTTTTAATATAATTACTTATATCTATAGGTAAGTTATACTCTGATTTATTTTCCAAATATATATTTTATATTACAGCATTTCCTTGCAAGGGCTGCTATTAGTGACCACTGTTATTGAAAGTCAGTTCTTTAGGCCAAGTGAAGTGTTAGTCGCTCAGTTCAGTTCAGTCGCTCAGTCATGTCCAACTCTCTGCGCCCCCATGTATCACAGCATGCCAGGCCTCCCTGTCCATCACCATCTCCCAGAGTTCACTCAGACTCACGTCCATCGAGTCAGTGATGCCATCCAGCCATCTCATCCTCGGGCGTCCCCTTCTTCTCCTGATCCCAATCCCTCCCAGCACCAGAGTCTTTTCCAATGAGTCAACTCCTGGCATGAGGAGGCCAAAGTACTGGAGTTTCAGCTTTAGCATCATTCCTTCCAAAGAAATCCCAGGGCTGATCTCCTTCAGAATGGACTGGTTGGATCTCCTTGCAGTCCAAGGGACTCTCAAGAGTCTTCTCCAAAACCACAGTTCAAAAGCATCAATTCTTCGGCACTCAGCCTTCTTCATAGTCCAACTCTCACATCCATACATGACCACTGGGAGAACCATAGCCTTGATTAGCCGGACCTTAGTCAGCAAAGTAATGTCTTTGTTTTTGAATATGCTATCTAGGTTGGTCATAGCTTTTCTTCCAAGGAGTAAGCGTCTTTTAATTTCATGGCTGCAGTCACCATCTGCAGTGATTTTGGAGTCCAAAAAAATTAAGCCTGACACTGTTTCCCCATCTATTTCCCATGAAGTGATGGGACCGGATGCCATGATCTTCATTTTCTGAATGTTGAGCTTTAAGCCAACTTTTTCACTCTCCTCTTTCACTTTCATCAAGAGGCTCTTTAGTTCCTCTTCACTACCTATTCTTTGCGACCGCATGGACTATATGTAGCTGGCCAGACTCTTCTGTCCATGCAATTCTCCAGCCAAGAATACTGGAGTGTGTAGCCATTCCCTTCTCCAGGGGATCTTCCTGACTCATGGATTGACCCAAATCTCCTTTATCACAGGCAGATTCTTTTACCGTGTGACCCACCAGGGAAATGCCCTTAAAGCCAAACTTACACTCAAACTCAGAGATGACTGTATTTTCAAATACATGTATGATCTTAACGTTTATAATTAATTAAAAATTAATTTCTAAATGAGATGAACAACTCACATTGCTATACTTTGATAGATTTTTCTCCCTGTTAAAGCGGGGTGCTCTGGTGAAAAGATCTGCAGAAAGTGACTATGGTTAAAGAACAGGAGAGCCAGTAAAACGTTCGCCTATTCAAATTTGCAAATATCCAGTTCCATCAATTTTTCTTCTTACCTAGTAATATAGGTACAACAATCACAAACTGCAGTCTACCTGGGTATAAAACAAAATGCCCATCTTTTGGCACCAGTCTGTATATATTAATACATAAAAATGCCTTGTCTTCAGTTGTGGTTTTTTTCTACCAACTTTGGCCAACTGTACTCTGGCATTGTTGAAGCCACATTTATCACTGGACAACTAGCAAACAAGAGTTATGCCAAGAGTTTTGAGAGATTAAAATTTTTAAAAACCTGTATTAGTGGAAAATAAAGGAAATGGCCAAGAATTCTGAGAGACTTAAAAAAAAAAAAACTATGGAAAATAAATTTGAGATGTTGCCACATGCTATTAAAACCAAAATTTTTTGCAAAATTTCTCAAATTGAAACTGTTCCAACAAGTGCTTAATGGACAGCATAAGTGGAATTGTTTCTGGGCGCCAAGAATACAAAGACGTCTAAAGGCTTTCAGCCGAACTGAGTGAAATAGCGCAATCTGGCCACTTATATCACGGAGGCGCCCCCTCAAAGAAGGCAAGAGCTTGTAAGAGCCTTCCCGCGCTCTCCGGAAGTTCCCTAGAACTGTTGGTTTGTCTGAAGAAATCGTTTTACCATTCCAGAGAACAAAGGGCAAGCAACCACAACCGTAAACCAAAGTATTTAAGGCTGTGAGTAAGAAAACGTTTCTGTGAGCAGAAAACGTTACTATCTCAAGATTTCTGCAAGAGCAAGTGAAACACGCCCTCACGCGACTCCAGCATCTTCCGCTTTGCCGTCCAGAAGCTCCTCCCCAGAGGCGGCCGGGGAAGAGCCCGTTGCTTCACCTCGGAAGGCCTGCGAGCGCCTCGTGCGCCTGCGCGGGGCCGTGCGTCACATCCGGGCCAGGAAGCGCAATTCCGGAAGGGGCTGAGCAGTCGTGGCGGCGGTTTCTGTCCTGTCTGTTGAGTAGTGCTTCTTCCCTGCTGGAGCGCCTGTATAGACGGCGGAGCCATGGTCGAGGTAAAGTGACACTTGGGTGCTCAGGGGCCGTCTGCTTCTGGATTGTTTTTCTTTGGCGGCGGGCGTGGGCGATCGAGGGTTTGGGAGTGTGGGAACTGGAGAGAGTAGTGGCTGCGAAGGGAGGCTGTTTGGCCGAGACCGGGTGGTCTCGTAAGGTTTTCTGGAGGAAGAGAAACCAGAGTTGTGAAGTGAAGCGAAAGTCGCTCAGTTGTGTCCGACTCTTTGCGACCCCATGGACCATACAGTCCATAGAATTCTCCAGGCCAGAATGCTGAAGTGGGTAGCCTTTCCCTTCTCCAAGAGGATCTTCCCAACCCAGGGATCGAACCCAGGTCTCCCGCATTGCGGGTGGATTCTCTACCAGCTGAGCCAAAGGGAAGCCCAGGGAATACTGGCGTGGGTAGGAGTGGGTAGCCTTTCCCTTCTCCAGCAGATCTTCCCGACTCAGGAATCGAGCCGGGGTCTCCTGCATTGCAGGCGGGGTTTTTTTTTTGTTTGTTTGTTTGTTTGTTTGTTTTACCAACTGAGCTGTGAGGGAAGGCCTTCCAGGCGGGAAGCCTGAGGCAGTTACTCCAGTTTTCACGCGGTCCTTGGGTACGGAGTTCGTCACGGAGGCGGGGCATTTATTGAACATCGATGTTTGACCACAGGTACTCGCCGTCTGCTCGGTAGTCAGTGACTCTATGTCCTCACTGGTGGTCTCCTCTCATTTCACTTTGTCTCCTATTTAAGCTCTTTTCCGGGAAAACCTGCCATTCTTGAATTTTTGCATTTCCCCCTAACTATCATTCTGTTAGCAAGCTCTGTTCATCTCATCTCAGAATTCTGGGCTCTTTGTCTAGGCCCACTGTCCTCACCTGAATTCAGACCGCATCATCTTCCACCAGCTGATGCATTTGCTTTTAGGTGGTCGGTCTTTTTGCTTCCGCGTTTGTCATCCCTCTCCCTTCCGCACCAAATTGATCTGTTTAAAACCTAAGTTGATCCAGCTTTTCTTCTTGCATGAGACTTTAGTGGCCCTATGTAAAACTAGAGCAAAAATGCACACTGCTGCAGTGGTATAAAAAACAACTTACTGGGACCTGGTCTGTCCTTACAACCTCATCTTCCATCATGAGCCCTCCTTTTCGCCTAACATATACTATGTTCTACGGCTTCTGTACTGTACATTATGTACTACAGCTCCTGGCAGTATTTCAGTTACAGAACGCTTTTGTATATGGCTTTTTCTCCTTGTCTCGATTTTTTTTTTTTTTTGATTGATTGATTTTTTTCAGTTTCGCTGGGTCTTCGTTCCTGCTCTTGGGCTTTCTGCAGTTGCAAGGAAGGAGGGGCTACTCTTCATTGCGGTGCGGGACATTCTCATCGCGGTAGCTTCTCTTTGCCGAGCACAGACTCGAGGCGCATGGGCTCCTGTAGTTGTGGCGCAGGGACTTTAGTTGTTCTGTGGCCTGTGGATTCTTCCCCGACCAGGAATGGAACCTGTGTCCCCGCACTGGCAGACAGATTCTGATCTGCTGTACCACCGGAGAAGTCCTGCCTGGATTGTTCTTACCTCTATTTTGTGCAAGACTGATTCCTTCTCTGCTTAGCTGCCACCTCAGAGAGATCTTCCATAACCAGCCTAAGGTCTTGCTCTGTTCTGTCTCAGTCCCCTGCTTGTTTCCTTCATAGCAATTATTAAAATTGCTTACCCTATTTTTATCTGTTTCCTCTTGAGCACAGGGAGGTGGCTGCCTTTTCATTATTCCTTTGTTAGTTTCTAGCACAGTACCTGGCACTCATTTAATGGGAACTCATTGTTTATTGAACATATGACTGATTTCAGGCATCATTCAGTTGGTATACTTGGGGCTGTGGCCCAAGAGAAGCTTCCTCCTCTTCTCTGAACTTGTCTCCTATAGCTTGTTATAAATAGCTGTGGTGAGTGGTACAAAGTTTTACATATTTAAAGGTGTAAAGTTTATAATTAATTTGCTTCAGTTTAGATTATGATGTATGTAATTTGTAGCTAGGTATGTAATTACACTCTTTCTTTTTAGGAGGTGCAGAAGCATTCTGTACACACGCTTGTGTTCAGGTCATTGAAGAGAACCCATGACATGTTTGTGGCTGATAATGGAAAACCTGTGCCTTTGGATGAAGAGAGGTAGGGATAGTTCCCTTTCAATTGCTAGAATGTTTCAACTTTTAATAATGGGGGAAGAGAGCAGGGAGAGGGGAACATTTAAAAATTAGTGAGTCATACTAACTCTTAGGAGATCTATTAGTAATGAATGATGTTTTGGCATAATTTAAGCTGATTTAACTTTTCTTTTTGGCTTTTTACAGAAAAATTCCTATTAATTAATTGCATTTTACAAATACCCAGTAATTAGGAGAGTCCCTTTTAGGTGTTATATTTTATAATCAATCACTTTGTATGTGCTTTCAGCTTCCTGCTGCTCTCAGAGCCTTGCTGAGCTGAAATTGTACCTGGCCAGTACCTCTACTCCCATCTTTTCTCGTTAGTATGATGAAGATTCTTGAGTGGTGGCATATTTTTGGTTCTACATCTCCAGCTCCAGTCTGAGATTGCATTATGTGCAGTGTTCCTTCTTTGTCCTTTACCCTTCTTTTAAAATCTACCTAATTCCTCAAACAAGCATTTATAATTAATTAACAAAGTGGGCTGTCCTTAAAAGTAGCATAGTACTTGCATTTCTTTCTAAAATACTGAACTAAGTACTTGGATTAGTTTTAATTAGTCTTTCTAGATATATCCAAGAAAGGTTACTATAGAAACTCTTACTGTATTTTTACATTTAGACGTATGAAGGGAAGTATATTGACTCTGAGGTTTTTTAAAGGATATATTAGTTTCTATATATTTTAAAATCAGTTAGACCTTCAATAAATCAACATGAAGGTTTTTTATAATTGGTTAACAAACCGAAATATACTCAGCTTAATGGATGCTGTGTGGTAGATTGTGAACAGTGTGGAAATGCACTTGGAAATTTTTTTAAATGTTGTTTAACTTTAAAATCTTACCAGAAACTTTTTCTACATTAAGATTAGGCAAGCTTAAGCTGTTTAAAAATTTGTGTCCTAGCTATCTACATATATATATAGATGTACAATATATAATGTAAATATATTTACATTCATAAATATATTTAAAGTATTCAAAGATACATTTTTGTGTTTATAATTTTTAAATAGTCACAAACGGAAAATGGCAATCAAGCTACGTAATGAATATGGTCCTGTGTTGCATATGCCTACTTCCAAAGAAAATCTTAAAGAGAAAGTCCCTCAGAGTGCATCAGATTCATATGGACACAAACAGTACCCTGCCAATCAAGGTGAGTGTGGCTTTGTCAGAAATGTTAGGGTTTAAATGTGAATTTTAAAAATAAAAAAATGAAAATATCTTATTAGTGCTCCTCCTGGAAGGACTTATTAGAATCACAATCCTATTTAACAGCTGTACCAAGATTATAGTAAAAGTCCTGATTTCCTCATTCACCAATGGCACCCCACTCCGGTACTCTTGCCTGGAAAATCCCATGGATGGAGGAGCCTGGTAGGCTGCAGTCCATGGGGTTGCTAAGAGTCGGACACGACTGAGCAACTTCACTTTGAGTTTTCACTTTCATGCATTGGAGAAGGAAATGACAACCCACTCCGGTGTTCTTGCCTGGAGAATCCCAGGGACAGGGGGGCCTGGTGGGCTGCCATCTATGCGGTCGCACAGAGTTGGACATGACTGAAGCGATTTATCAGCAGCATAATGAGTGAGATTATTGGTTGGTGGATTTTTTTCCTTATATGAAATTGAAAAACAGTGTTTTGATGATGACAGAGATTCTTAGAATATGGAGATAGTCATAGTGGAGACTAAAGGGAAAATTCCTAACCTGTGGAGAGGGCATCTATCTGTTTTGGCTATAATTCAGAGAGGTGATATTAAGTACTAAAATCATAGTAAATAAAGATAATCCTAAGTTCCACGAGAAAACCATTTTCTTAGAAGATAAGCCTGAGTGGATTATTACTTGCCAGGATGACCTTTCTATACACCATTGCTGTGTAACAAACTTACAAGCTTTCTTGACCTCACATCAGCAAATGGCCAAGGAAATAGCTGTGTATATGTCTCCAGAAGACAAAACAAAAATGATCAACTTACCTTATTTCTGAGACTTGATTAGTTGGGAAAACTTAAGAAATCCAGCTGATAATTTAATATTATTTAATTCATTAAAAGAAATAGGGCATGTATATAAGGTAATTTTGCCAATGATGAATTTTCTTTCTCACTCATTCTTTTAGTAGGACAAGAAGTTGAATATTTGGTGACAGGTACACATCCATATCCACCAGGACCTGGTAAGTGAACTATTGTATTTGAAAATGTCTTATTGTAACTTACATTTCCACGAATGAGCCAATAATACGATCCCCATTGCCTGTAGAATATAAGATAAGCTCCATAACCAGGTATTCAGGCAGAGCATTTTAGGTAAGAATTAACATAAGTTTCATATGCAGTCATTCTGCAAACTAAATTAAGCACCTGTTTTTCATCAGGCACTGTGCTAAGAATTCAAAAGACTTTTTCCGGACTAAGATGAGCTTATTACCTGGAGGTTTAGTTAGACACATTAATATCACCAAGCTTATAAAAGTGTTGAAAATGTTAGTGTAGAAGCAGGTTTGATAGAAACATATCCTGGCTATGTTGTGTGTGTAGAGGAATGAGCACACAAGTAGAGTGGCCAGAATCACAGAGTGGAGGACACAAAGCTTAGTATATATCTAGATTCTAGTAATTTTAGAGGACAGAATTCACGACATTGAAAGCACAGGTAAATTGGTGCTTTTTGTTGTAGGAATTTACATTTACCCTTGGAAGCACTCTGTTAGTATTTGGGGAACTGCTTAATTTTTATATTTGAAAGTAGTATCCTAAGAGAATAGAGATTTAACTATTATGCATTGAATTTAACTACTATGTTGGGCTATGTTCATATCAAGCTATTTTGATTAAATACGTGAGATAAATTTGAGATGTACATTGGGCAATATTTATTACAGAAGAGTTAAAAACAAAAGACCTGCAAAACATAATAAAAATTTTTGTAATATCACCACCTGGAGATAATTACCATTTCCTTTTTGCCATGTCTTACTCTAGTTTTTTATTGTAGATGCATATAAATGAAAGCAAAGATAGATACAAAAAATAGTTTATTTTTTTCTAATTTTAACAGGGGTTGCTTTGACAGCAGACACTAAGATCCAAAGAATGCCAAGTGAATCAGCTGCACAGTCCTTAGCTGTGGCATTACCTGCTTCTCAAGCCAGGTAGGAAATACTATGCTTTTAATAGTTTACTGCTTACGTTTTTTCTCATATTTAAATTTGTTTCTTTGTAATTATGTATTATGTGACATTTTCCTTTACCAATGCTTACAGAAACTTAAAAAAGAGTCAGTCCTGCAGATGAAGTGACTGGAGGCATTGCTTACTTACAGTGTGATGGTTCTTTTTCCTCAGAGCTGATGCAAATCGTCCTGTGCCTACTGGAGGTGAATACCGACACCCCGGAGCTCCTGACCGTGCGCAGCCTGCGGGGGCGGTGAGTCTGTGTCCACCATGCTGCGGGTTTCTGACTGTGGAGCATACTGCCTGTGTCCCTTTACTCTAAGAGTCTCACCTGAAATGTTAAATGAATGAACATTTTCCTTGGAATTTTTCAAGTAAATGGCAGCCTGAAAGTGAAAGTGTTAGTCTCTCAGTCCTGTCTGACTCTTTGTGACCCCAGGGACTGTAGCCTTCCAGGCACCTCTGCCCATGGAATTTTCCAGCAATAATACCGGAATGGGTTGCCATTCTCTTCTCCAGGGGATCTTCCCAACCCAGGGAGTGAACCCAGGTCTCCTGCAATAGCAAGCAGATTCTTCCTGAGCTGTTGTTAATATTTCATAGCCCTAAAATTTAAGTTGCTAGTGAACTGACAAAAGAAATTCTGTTAATCCTGTGTCTTACTTGTATGTTGGGCATGACCGTTATTCTGATGAGGATACTGTGATGTTGCTGTTTGTTAACCAGTATTAAAAATACAAGCACTGTTGTTCTGAAGCTTGTATTAGTATTGTATTAGTATGTGTTAGATGTGAAGTGTCTTTTATTAAGCTCTCAGTTGGTTTATCCTGTTCGAGTTGAGTGCTATTAGCATCATAGTTTCATAGGCTATACAACTAGTATTTTATAAATGAGCATTTAGAAATATATTATTTGTCTGTTTGTAAGTAAATGGCAGCTGTTGTTATCGATGAAAGTAGTTGTAGAAAGAATAACTGAAAATACAGTGTGCTTTATTATGCTGTCGCTTGACGTAAGTGCAGGCCTTCCTTCCTCAGTGTGTTGTGCGGTCACTTTATGGAGTGAGTGAATTTGTAGTCCTCCCACCACATTTTTCTTTAGCCTCCATTCACAGGATCTGCCCAGACTTTCTGCCTGCTTAGGATATAACGTAAGCCTCTTGAGGGCAGGTGGTTTATGAACTTATGTTTTTTGGATGGAATGCTAGCAGTAGATGTTTATATCAGCTAGTATACCCTTATATAGTCTTGAAATACTTTTGTAGGAGATAAATAGAAGGAACTTTCAATCTCCTTTGTAATGTTAGATCAATAATGTTAAAATGTGACAAAGGCGGTAGCATTAATCCACTTACAGTTACTTAAAGAAAAATCGGAGTTTACATTGAGCACTTACCACTCTGTCATAGTCCTCAGAATCATTCTATGGGGCAGTTGCTGTTATTTGCATTTTACTAATGAGGCACAGAAATTACTTAATTTTTTACCTCAGGTCTTCAGCTGGTAATGGACAGAATTGGGTTTTGAACCCATGCACAGTGATTTGTGCTTTCAATGCTAAGGTTCTGCCTCATGAGATTTTTTTTGTGTTTTAAAGTCAAAATTAACAAACAACATATAGTTCTGATTGTAAATCTTAGACTCATTTTCTGGGTATGCAAATATTTTTCATCTTTCTTTCATTTAAGGAAAAAAACCTTTCATAAATCCCCTCTTTGACTTTCCATTTTAGAATTGATAACATGAAATTGTAGATATGATGTCTTTAATAATAATGTAATCTTTTCCTTATCTAGGTTGTTATGGAGGGTGGCAATGCCAAGAATTCTGCACTGATGGCTAAAAAAGCCCCTACAATGCCAAAACCCCAGTGGCACCCACCGTGGAAACTCTACAGAGTGAGTGAATCTGTCTGTTATTGCACTACAGGAAACATGATCACTGCTTTCCAGTTAAACAAGAGCCAAGGACTAGAATAAAGAGGAGACAGTGAATAAATATATGACAGCTGGTAGTTTGGGGTTGGGAGGAAGGGGGTTAGGTACTATCTTAAAAGGTATCTTGGAAAGTAGACTCCATTAAGTAGAAGTTATATACTTATATTTTGTATAAAATGTAGTATAAAATATTGATAGAAAGCTCCTGAATGGAGAGCACACAAGATAAATTTAGGAATGTGTTTGAGGTGTTCTTTATGAAGGTCAAGGAGAAAATCAATGCATCAGGACATTTCAAATGTACCAAATATTAATTAAAATGTAAATAGTAGGAAACATACAGCTGTACATGTTACCGTAGTATAAATAGACTTTGTTTTGATGTATAGATCTAATAAATCTTAAAGGTTATAAACTTGGTTAGCCACTACCACAATCTGGATAATTAGAAGTTCTATCAATTCACACATACCCCTGGGCTGTTTTTTATAATCACACCCTTCCCTACCCTGCCAACCATTCATCTGCTTTCTATCATTATAGTTGTGCTTTTCAGTTGTATCATAAATTTAGTACATATCTTTCGGGGCTGAGTTTCTTCACTCAGCTTACTGCTTTTAGGTTCATCTAAGTTGTGGCATGTACTAATACATTCCTTTTTATTGTCAAGCAGTAGTCCATTGTATAGATATACCACAGTTTGTATATTCATCCATTCACAAGTTGAAGATAATTTAACACTTATTTTAAAATCTAATTAGCAGTTAATCTTATAAACTTATCATTTGAGGATAGGGGTAGTGCAAGTCAGATTGGATGAAATTTAGCATAAGTATGATGACTTGAAATTGAATCAGCTTTAGCTTATGTGTAGTGAGCTTGCTCATTCTGTCCTTTTTCTTAATACAGGTGATCAGTGGGCATCTTGGCTGGGTTCGATGTATTGCTGTGGAACCTGGAAATCAGTGGTTTGTTACTGGATCTGCTGACAGAACTATAAAGGTAATAAGAAAAGAAGAAAAAAGTAAATATGATTTTTTGTTTGCCAGGTAATTTTAGTGTGTTTTAAGTTCCCTCCTCTGGGTAATGCTGTTGTAGTTCTCTATTTGTAGACCTGAGTGTGCAGTAAAATTTATTGCCTGTTAAAATAATTTGTACCAGTTAAATGTCCCAAATAAGTATCTGTTTGAGAAAGTGGTATTTAAACAACAGCTTTTTTCCAGATAGTGCATGCTGACTATCTCCAAGTAATTCCTTAATATTTTCTCCGCTTCTGATTACAAAATTAAAGCAGGCTTATCTATTAAAAAATGTGGAAAATGTAAAGGAGAATAAAAGAATGTAGACCCATACATAATCCTATTACTGTTAGATATTTGAATAAATTTATTTTTAACTTCTCTGTGTATGTGTATCTGCATTTTCTTCTGAGCATTTTTCCTGTGGTTATAAATGTGTATCTTTTAAAAATCCATGTTCAATATGTAATTCTGTCCCAGGGTTTTTTTTTTCACTTAAGTGAAAGTGAAAGTCACTCAGTTGTGTCTGACTCTTTGAGACCCCATGGACTGACCCCATGGACTATACAGTCCATGGAATTCTCCAGGCCTGAACACTGGAGTGGGTAGCCGTTCCCTTCTTCAGGGGATCTTCCCAGGCCAGGGATCAAACCCATGTTTCTTACGTTTCCAGCATTTGCAGGCGAGTTCTTTACCACTAATGGTACCTGGGATGCCCCATATACATGTGTGTGTATACATATATATATGTGTATGGTTTATTACAGGATATTGAATATAGTTCCCTGAGCCATATATTAGGACCTTGTTGTCTGTCAGTTCTACATATACTAGTTTGTATCTCTGAATCCCAAACTGCCTATCCACTCCTCCTCTGAACATCTTTTTAAGTGCTTCTATAGCATTGTTATCTTTGGATACGCTGTAGTCTGTTTTCCTACTGTTGAACATTAAAGTCTTTTAGCTTCCTCATTTTTCAGTATCATAAGCAATGCTTATGTGTAATTACTGTGGGCCTAAAGCTTTTGCAAATAGCTTTACAAATAGCTGTGAAAAGAAGAGAAGCAAAAAGCAAAGGAGAAAAGGAAAGATATAAGCATCTGAATGCAGAGTTCCAAAGATAGCAAGAAGAGATAAGAAAGCCTTCCTCAGCGATCAGTGTGAAGAAATAGAGGAAAACAACAGAGTGGGAAAGACTAGAGATCTCTTCAAGAAAATTAGAGATACCAAGGGAACATTTCATGCAAAGATGGGCTCGATAAAGGACAGAAATGGTATGGCCTTAACAGAAGCAGAAGATATTAAGAAGAGGTGGCAAGAATACACAGAAGAACTGTGCAAAAAAAGATATTCACTGTGCAAAAAAAGATATTCACTGTGCAAAAAAAAAACCCAGATAATCACGATGGTGTGATCACTCATCTAGAGCCAGACATCCTGGAATGTGAAGTCAAGTGGGCCTTAGAAAGCATCACTACAAACAAAGCTAGTGGAGATGATGGAATTCCAGTTGAGCTGTTTCAAATCGTGAAAGATGATGCTGTGAAAATGCTACACTCAATACGCCAGCAAATTTGGACAACTCAGCAGTGGCCACACGACTGGAAAAGGTCAGTTTCCATTCCAGTTCCAAAGAAAGGCAATGCCATAGAATGCTCAAAGTACTGCACAATCGCACTCATCTCATATGCTAGTAAAGTAGTGCTGAAAATTCTCCAAGCCAGGCTTCAGCAGTATGTGATCCGTGAACTTCCAGATGTTCAAGCTGGTTTTAGAAAAGGCAGAGGAACCAGGGATCAAATTGCCAACATCCACCGGATCATGGAAAAAGCAAGAGAGCTCCAGAAAAACATCTATTTCTGCTTTATTGACTATGCCAAAGCCTTTGACTGTGTGGATCACAATAAACTGTGGAAAATTCTGAAAGAGATGGGAATACCAGATCACCTGACCTGCCTGTTGAGAAACCTATATGCAGGTCAGGAAGCAACAGTTAGAACTAGACATGGAACAACAGACTGGCTCCAAATAGGAAAAGGAGTACATCAAGGCTGTATATTGTCACCCTGCTTATTTAACTTCTATGCAGAGTACATCATGAGAAACGCTGGGTTGGAAGAAGCACAAGCTGGAATCAAGATTGCCAGGAGAAATATCAGTAACCTCAGATATGAAGATGATACCACCCTTATGGCAGAAAGTGAAGAGGAACTAAAGAGCCTCTTGATGACAGTGAAGGAGAAGAGTGAAAAAGTTGGCTTAAAACTCAACATTCAGAAAACGAAGATCATGGCATCTGGTCCCATCACCTCACAGGAAATAGATGGGGAAACAGTGGAAACTGTCAGACTTTATTTTTCTGGGCTCCAAAATCACTGCAGATGGTGATTGCAGCCATGAAATTAAAAGACGCTTACTCCTTGGAAGGAAAGTTATGACCAACCTAGATAGCATATTCAAAAGCAGAGACATTACTTTGCCAACAAAGGTCCATCTAGTCAAGGCTGTGGTTTTTCCAGTGGTCATGTATAGATGCTAGAGTTGGATTGTGAAGAAAGCTGAGCACTGAAGAATTGATGCTTTTGAACTGTGGTGTTGGAGAAGACTCTTGAGAGTCCCCTGGACTGCAAGGAGATCCAACCAGTCCATTCTGCAGGAAATCAGCCCTGGGTGTTCTTTGGAAGGAATGATGCTAAAGCTGAAACTCCAGTACTTTGGCCACCTCATTCGAAGAGTTGACTCATTGGAAAAGACTCTGATACTGGGAGGGATTGGGGGCAGGAGGAGAAGGGGACGAAAGAGGATGAGATGGCTGGATGGCATCAGTGACTCGATGGATGTGAGTCTGAGTGAACTCCTGGAGTTGGTAATGGACAGGGAGGCCTGGCGTGCTGTGATTCATGGGGTCGCAAAGAGTCGGGCACAACTAGTGACTGAACTGAACTGAAAGCTTTTTCTGTATTTTAAATTTTCTGTATTGTTTTTCTGTATTTTCTGTATTGCTTTGTTCTTGTTTGCCAGAAAAAGTATTAAAAGGTCAGACATTCTTGAAGTTGATATCCAAAAGTTAAATTATTTTCCAAAATGGGTGAATTGATGCTTACAGCATATGAGAGGATCCTTTTCAGGACGTTACTTACGTTTCTTCGAAAATACCTACTAATATGATGGGCTCCCCTGGTGGCTCAGCGGTAAGGAATCCGCCTGCAGTGTAGGAGATGTGGGTTTGATCCCAGAGTTGGGAAGATCCCCTGGAGGAGGGCATAGCAACCCAGTCCAGTTTCTCGCCTGGAGAATCCCACGGACAGAGGAGCGTGGCAGGCTACAGACCATAGAGTCGCAAAGAGTTGAACGTGACTGAAGCAACTTAGCACACTAATATAAGTAGAAAGGAATATCTAATCTTTAAAAAGGAAAACTATATATAAAATTTGTAGTGAGGTTGAACTTTTTAATACTTTATTTGCTACTTTGCAGGATTTTTTTTTTAAGTTGATGCCATCCTTGACTAATTTAATACCTCAGTATTCATTCTTTGGCTCAATACCCTTTATATATTAAGGACTTTTTGTCATCTATGCAAATACCTTCCCAGTTTGAGCATGCCTTTTAATTCTCTTTCTCCTGTTTTTATTTTTGGTGATAGAGTTATTTTGCAAACTTTGATATTTTTATATGTTTTTGTCTTTCACTTTTGAAGACAATTTTCACATTAAGATTCTAAACATTTGCTTTGAAATAATCAGCAAGAATAAAATTAAGCATTTTTTGATTGCAGATCTGGGACTTGGCTAGTGGCAAGTTGAAACTCTCGTTAACTGGGCACATAAGCACAGTACGTGGTGTGATAGTGAGCACGAGGAGCCCGTACCTGTTCTCCTGTGGAGAAGACAAGCAAGTCAAATGCTGGGATCTCGAGTATAATAAGGTATGTGTGGAGTTGAGGACAGAAATCATCATGAGCCCCTGTTTATCTTCCCAGTTAGAGATATGTTAACTCTCTTCCCTTCTTTTTTAGGTTATAAGGCACTATCATGGACATCTGAGTGCCGTGTACGGCTTGGATTTGCACCCGACCATCGATGTGCTGGTGACCTGTAGCCGAGACTCAACCGCACGGGTGAGTGCACTGGAGCCCGTCTGTGCATACACGGCCTCCTGCAGGGTGCTGGCTCAATCCTGAGGTCTGTGTTTCTGGATAGAGAATTTCAAGATCCTTACTTTGACCCGTCAGTATCCCTCCTAGTCTTCATCCCCAGCTCTGTGGCCTCGCCATGTCCACTGTTGGGCGCCTGCCCCCGAAATGTGACAGGTTATTTCATTTACACACTTTCTTCATTCTATTCAGACAGGTCCACACAGTTTTCTAGTCAATTCCCATGCTTGAATTGATCTTGTTACTTGCCTGAAGATAGGAATACCTGTTTTCATTGAGGTATTGTGTGCTGTTTTTATAGATTTGGGATGTGAGAACTAAAGCCAGTGTACACACATTATCTGGACATACTAATGCGGTGGCTACAGTGAGGTGTCAGGCTGCGGAACCACAAATTATCACTGGTATGATCCATACTTCTCAAGTTTACGGTATATTCATATCAGGATGCATTATGGTTATATACTTTTTATATTTACTCTGATTCTTGCTTTGTGTTGTATATTTAGTGTTTCTGTGTGCACTTGAAATTTATTGTGGTAACATTTAATTCTGTTTTTATATCATAAGTTTTATATATCATAGAATCTTTGTATCATGTAATGTCTGACTAGAAAGTAGTGCTGTTAGATACAACTAAGTGCTGTTTTATACTTTCAAAATTAGCAGTCTAAGAAATTAATGTTAGAAGACGCACTACCCCTGACTTTTAGGACTGATCTGAGTCTTGCTTTGCTTAAAATATGGTTAATAGCAATGAATCTTCAAGACTAGAAAATAATTCCTTCCCTTGTTTTGTTCAAATAATCATGAGAGTCTTTGCCTTCCTCTCCACTAGGAATGACGTTATGCATTTGTCTTCACAGTTGTTCTGGCTCTTCAGATTAAGCGTTGATTACATTTAATAATTAAAATCAACCAGGTATTTTGAAAGAATAGAAAGCAGTTAGTCAAAGGTTGATAGGACTTTTGTTTTATATATATGTGTCTGTAGAAGAATGCTTCAGGTTTTATTATATTTACCTTTTGCATTCTTTTTTTCTGGTCTGTATTTTGGGGATTCTCCTTACAGGAAGCCATGATACTACAATACGATTATGGGATTTGGTGGCTGGAAAAACAAGAGTCACATTAACAAATCACAAAAAATCAGTCAGAGCTGTGGTTTTACATCCAAGACAGTAAGTCTGTTTTCCTAAGTAGCTTCTCTTCTTCCTTCAATTCTTAGTATAATTTAGAAATAGCAAAATTAGTACTACTTTGGTAGTCATTTAGTCATTTTTCCGACCTGTTCCATTTATGAGCTTGCATTTCCTTTATTTTCCTTGTGAAGTATTTTTCTTGTCCTCCATAAGATGAGGAAAACTTTCTACATAGTGAAAAATTATGTCAAATGAGATAATATAAATAAATCATGGTGACAGGCTGCATGTTGTAATGGAAGCTAATAGTTGCTAGATTTAAAGTTTTGGACAAAAATATTATTGGACACTGGACTGAACATAGAATAGTTAATTTCATCATGAAGAAATTAATATACATAGGAAAAAAATAGTAGGTATCATGAACATCATTCACAGAGAGATGTAGCATAACATCACAACCTGCTGTCTATAAAACCGTGTCCCCTGGTACTCCCAAGGTCTCCTGCCTATCCTCCCTCCTCACCCTCCCTGCGTTTATCTTGTCTCCTCCTTCCGATCCCTGTCTCGCTCACTCCCTTTCTTCCTCTCCCTGACTCCCTTTTCTCTTCCTCTTGCCTCTTTCTCTCCTTCTCTCACGTCTTCTCTCTCCCTTCTTCTGGCTTTCTCGTTTTCTCCAAAACACTTAAATCACCCCTTGCCCTTCATGTGAGTTTAGGGGGTTATATGTTTATTGCTTTAGCTCAGTGTAGAGCACTGGGGAAATGAGAGGAGAATATAACTTCAATCTAGGACTTATCATACATTTAAAGTAATTTAGAAATCTGATATAACTTGGAACAGATCTTTTTATCTTGATATTTTTATCTTGGTATGACGATAATATTTTGCCAAAACTACATAAATCCTGATGATACATGCAACATATAGCCATAATAAGATTTTTTTAAAATCCACCATTGTATTTAACTTTGTTTGCTTTATTATTAATTCTTTTCTTATTTCAGTTACACATTTGCATCTGGTTCTCCAGATAACATAAAACAGTGGAAATTCCCAGATGGAAGTTTCATTCAAAATCTTTCTGGTCACAATGCTATTATTAACACATTGACAGTAAAT
The DNA here is from genome assembly GCF_042477335.2 of Ovis canadensis. NCBI lineage: Eukaryota > Metazoa > Chordata > Mammalia > Artiodactyla > Bovidae > Ovis > Ovis canadensis. The sequence continues at coordinate 13,314,628 of NC_091261.1, forward strand.
TCTGATGGAGTGCTTGTATCTGGAGGTAAAGTATTTTTATGATAAATATGTTTTAGTCTCTCTTTTTTTTTAAGTGAGTAAAATTTCTAAGTCATTACACTGACGTATTAGAATAGAACTTGCCTGTTTAACATGTGTATTCATGCAAATTCATAATACATATAGCATATTTCATAGGTCAATTCTCTTTAAGTTCCCGCATTGATAAATCTAAGTTAAGGATTTATGCCAGAAATCACCTAAAGTTTGGTTGTGTGTTTTGAAGTTAAATGTCATTTTGTGGTGCTTTTTGAGATCTATAATAAATTATGAATTAAGCACAAATGAAAGTAGACAAATTGATATTAAGAGGAGCTCAAGTGCCTGTGTGTCTTTATAACTCCATGGTGCTTGGCTGATGATGGGTTCTTAATAAGTGTTTGTCAGGCTGAACTGTTGAGGGGACACTTGGTCTAACCTGTCTTTCCCTTTAAGCTGACAATGGCACTATGCATCTCTGGGACTGGAGAACTGGCTACAATTTCCAGAGGGTTCATGCAGCAGTGCAGCCTGGGTCTTTGGACAGTGAGTCAGGAATATTTGCTTGTGCTTTTGATCAGTCTGAAAGTCGATTACTAACTGCTGAAGCTGATAAAACCATAAAAGTGTACAAAGAGGATGATACAGCGGTAAGTTCTGTATTTCATAGATATTTTAAAGTAGAAAAAATCAGCTTTGCCAATTTTCCAGGCATTTTCTCATTTTAAAACTATTGAAATTATCAGGAGGGGAAATAATCTTCATAATACTAAAATATTTGTCATGTTGAATAGTGTCTGCTCGTAGATTGTTGCATTGGTTTTATTGATGACAGCAAATCCGTAGATAATTTTGATTGTATCTCAACTTTGCTTATTAGAGTTATTAAGAAAATCTTACCCTAAGAATAACAGCAAAAAAATAGATTGCTATGCAAATTAACTCTAGAATCAGAATCTTAGGTATTACTAGAATATCTAAAAACCATTAGATTTAAAATGAAACACCATAAACTGAATTTGTAGCAAATGCATTCATCCTTTATTAAATATTAAATATTATTTATCTTAATATTTATTATATAATAAATAATCAGATAGTGCCAGAAGTTCGTCACCTATCTTAAAATTGTTAAAGAACTGCTAAATGTATAATGCCAAGTAATATAATTTAGAATAAGTGCCTTATTTTTGTTAGAAAGGAACTTATTAAATATGAAGGAGATCAGTAATACTTTGTTTTAACTTACTTACTTTTCTGTTTTTAGACAGAAGAAACTCATCCAGTCAGCTGGAAGCCAGAAATTATTAAGAGAAAGAGATTTTGATGTGTTCGTTGTCATTGCAGTTTTTGTTTTTTTGTTTCGTTTTAGCTTGGCCTTGATGAGAATATCCAGTCATTTGTGCTCTGGCTAGGAATATAAAGCAAAAACTCGTGCTTGAATCATTGCATTTTCATATTTTACAATGAACTGTCCTTCCCCATGGTTTTATTTCTAAAATCAACAGTTTGCGACCCTAGGAAGTAAGGTGTAGATACCAAGCATATGTGAGTTTTTGACTGTAACTATCCTGAACAGAATGATTTGCCACTTCTATTAAAACACACCCCATTTTTTTTAACTTACAAAACTGCTTACTATAGTAGGACATGTTTCGAGGGGAGTAATCTTTCTCTTAAACCCTTAAATACTGCTATCTGTGATTGATATTTTGGGATTAAAGGATTTTGAAGTCTTACGTATGTTTACCTCACCAACAGTTTTTGAGCGCATGTTCTGCAAAGTTCTGCACTAGGTACTGTTCAGAAAGTATACAGATAAGATGTGTCTGTCCTTTAAGACTTCCACTTTTAGCAGCTTACTACAGAAATACTGTCATAGAAGTGCCAGTGAAAAACCAGGATAACACAGAGGAAGAGCCCATTTATTTTCCTTGGGAAGGATTGTGGAAGACTTCATGGAGTCAGTGGTGTTTGAGGTGAGTCTTGAGAGGTCACAGAAAGAAAGGGTATTCTAAGGCAAAGTGTGAGCTGAAAAACCAGACATATGAGAGGTGTATGTTCCAGGAACAGAGAGCTGTCTGCTGCACTTGAATGAGAACAGCTGGTGGCGGCAGGGAAAGCTTGTGTTTTGAGTTTCAGTTTTATTCCACAAGCAGTAGGTTACTAATATAGGTATCAAACCCTGGAGAAGTAACTGGAGATACCGATTGTTTGAAGCTATAGCAAGGGTTGCAGTCTTTTGCAGAGACTCCATGGAAAAGTTTAAGTTTTTGATGCCTGTGCCTCTGTCCTTAGGATCCTCATTCCCTATCAGTCAAGATAATTTGTCACACTTCACTTTCTATAGTTAGAAAACACACTTATAAGAACAATCAGTTTATAGTTTCAAATGAAGAAATTAAACCATAATTTTGAATAAGCATTTCCAAATATACGTGTCCCATCTTGCATGCTGTAGGTGGGAGTGTAGTTGTTAAGCCTTTAGGGAGGGTAGTTTTCCAGAGTATATTGAAAATGCTTGGAATCTTTGGCCAACTCTTCATTAGAAATGAAATTACTAGGAAACTGCCTAATATGAATAATCTGACAAGTATACACAGCAAGTTCATTTCACCTTTGTTCTTTAATTAAAACTAGCCCAGATGTCCTAACAATAAGGGCTTAATATGGTATTTTCAGTTTCTCTCCATTAAGAGTGAGAAATATCTCTGGAATAATAAGATGTCCAAATTTTACTGTTATATGAAAAAGGAAGTTGTACAAGCATTTTTTTTTGATAACTTGTTAATATGCTAAAAAATAATAGGAAAGTAACACCACACTGTTATCAGTGGCTTTGTGAGAGTGGAATTATCGGAGAACTTTCATGATTGGCTTCATATATTTCTATAATGTTTTAATTTTCTATAAGCATGTATTTTGTAAACTTAAATAAAAAAAACAACCCACGGCACTTGCATCCTTGAGAGATTTGAATTATGCCTTCCAACAGAAGAAAGATCATAGAGGTGAATACTGTCCAAAGCCTGGTCCAAAAGACAAGTAGAAATTGTTAGAACAAGGAGGTGAGGATGATATAGCCCTTGTTATCCTGCCTAGCAAAGCTTCCGCCTACTGTTGTTAGACACGAGTATCAAATTCTGAAGAGCATGAGAAAAGTCCATTTCCCTGCTTCATGCTGTTCTGTATTATGGTGCTATTGAATCTTCTTGCAGAAAGTTTCCACCATGGATGGTCATGAACCTCATGAAATCTTACGCAGGATTTCTTGTGTGTGCCTTTGTTCTTTGTATTTACTTGGCAAAACCTCAACCCAAGTTAAACCTGAACCTTACTGTGCCTATGCCTTGAGTACACTCAAGAAGCTGTAAACTGTTAGAGAGATAACTATGCTAGCTGAGCTCTTTTGATTTATGAGCACACACCATATGTAAACCATCAGCAGTGACCACACTCATTTCTACAAATAAAATTACGCCTTCTTTTCCAAAGGATGAACTACCCACCTACTAACAACTTTGTCGAGTATATATACAATTACTACCTTATACTCTTGCCTACTCAAGAACTTTCATAATTAACCCCTTTCTTTTTTGCAGCATAAATGCCCTTTGTGTCAAATGATGCTCATCAACAAGTATGTTGTAATTTAAATAATATATATATTTAAAATGACTATCTTAAAAATCATTAGACCAAATGTTCGCTTCTAGGTATGTACCATTTCTCTTTACCCCTTTATAACCTAACTTCTTCTCTGATTCCTCACTTCCCTTTGTCTTAACAGACTCCAATCCAAAAGTAATGAAGAGAAATGTGTTCAACATAATTCTTAGAGAGAAGAAGCTTTTAAAAAATAGTAAAAAGAATTGATAAGAAATAAATTAATGAAATAAAGATATAGAGTTAGTAGTAATAAACCTAAATGTTAATTTTTTGGTACAAAATTAAAATAGATAAAACTATTTAGATAAGAAACAGAAGAATCACAGATACCCTAATAAAAATGATAAAGGGAGGTTGGGGGAGAGAACTCTGTCCAAATCCATGCCATTTTATTTGAAAGAGTCAAATAGAATGGTAAATTTTAAATTTTCTTAAAATTTGTATATAAATTCCTATGACTATAGACATGCAAAAAACCTACACAGATTACCACAGAAGAAATAGTCTCCTATCAAAACCACCTGGACACATCACCATACTTGGGCAGATTTAGAATGAAATTCTAATTATGCACTTTAAATTTTTCTAGGACTAGATAAAAGAGAGCTTTCCTGATTTAAAGTGTGAGTATAACAAAAATATCCAAATTCAGTAAAGCACAAAGGAAATTGTAATTTTATTTTGCTTATGAATTGACATAAAAATCAGTAGTAAAGTTAAAGTTTAATAAAAGAATCAAGCTTTACATACCTAATTTACTCTAATAGTGCAAGGAAAATTTCATTAAAAAATTTTCCTATTAGGAAATAATGTAGTTCACCACATTGTTTTATATAACGAAAAAATCACGAGCATCTTCATAGAAGGTAGAGTTCAGTGTTCAAAGTCCATTTTTCATTAAATAAAAATGTTATTAAATAGGAACGCATGGATACTTTAAGAACATGGTTAAATCTAACTACCCTGCCTCAGTTGTTAACTGGGAAACACTAGAAGCATTCCTGTTAACATCAGAAACAAGGATATCCATCATAACTACATTATTAACAAATGACTGAATTATATATCTGGGAAAAGAACTGAAAACTGGTTAGATGTTAGACAACATTTTATTAAAAATAATTCAGATAAGTAAGATCATCAACTGATACGTGCAGAAAAATGATTTGACAAAATTCAAGAAAAATACCAGGTCTAAGAGAATGCTGAGGTCAGAAATTTCTTAAGGAGTCATTATTAGGAAATAATACTAAATTATTATTCATGGTGGAACACAGAGGCAGGCACAGGAATAATAAAAGGATACCTACACTCATCTTTTATTTGATATGGTTCTGGGAGTTTTAACAGGATTAAAAAATTATAGATGAGTCAAAAAGCAAGCAGTAGAAAATCACTTAAAAACTAGTGAAAGTGCCCTATAAGATGCCCACTTGTGTAAGTGCCCATACAAGATAAATATAGGACATGAAAACACAACGAGCTAGCAGTTTTATACTGTCTTAAAAATAACCACTTTGCAAATAAGACACGCACCCCAATGTTCATTACAACACTATTTACAATAGGTGGGACGTTGAAGGAACCTTGATGTACACTCACATATGAATGGATGAAAAAGTTACAGTACTTATATGCAATGTAATATTACCCGTAAAAAGGAACGAATTTGAGTCCATTCTAGTGAGCTGGATGAACCTAGATTCTGTTATACAGAGTGAAGTGAGTCAGAAAGAAAAACATCATAAATGTATATATATGGAATCTAGAAAAATGGTACTGATGAGTCTCTTTGCAGGGCAGGAATAGACAGACATAGAGAACAGACTTCTGGACAAAGCGAGGGGAGAAAGGGACAAATTGAGAGAGTAGCACTGAAGCATATATTACCATATGTAAAACAGATACCTGTGAACAAAACCTATCATATATATATATGAATACCTTTAACAAGAAATGTGGAAACTCTGTAGAGAAAAAAACTATAAAACTTGACTCAGTTCAGTTCTGTCACTCAGTCGTGTCTGACTCTGTGACCCTATGGACTCCGGAAAACCAGGCTTCCCTGTCCATCACTAACTTCCAGAGCTTGTTCAAACTCAGGTCCATCAAGTCTGTGATGCCATCCAACAGTCTCATCCTCTGTTGTTCCCTTCTCCTGCCTTCAATCTTTCCCAGCATCAGGTCTTTTTCCAAGGAATCAGTTCTTTGCATCAGGTGATCAACTCAGGTGGAGTTTGTTTCAGCATCAGTCCTTCCAGTGAACATCCAGGACTGATCTCCTTTAGGCTGGACTGGTTGGATCTCCTTGCAGTCCAAGGGACTCTGAAGAGTCTTCTCCAACACCACAATTCAAAAGCATCAATTCTTCAGTGCTCAGCTTTCTTTATGGTCCAACTCACATCCATACATTACTACTGGAAAAACCATAGCTTTGACTAGGTGGACCTTTGTTGGCAAAGTAATGTCTCTGCTTTTTAATATGCTGTCTAGTTTGGTCATAACTTTTCTTCCAAGGATCAAGCGTGGTTTCATTTCATGGTTGCAGTCACCATCTGCAGTGATTTTGAAGCCTCCAGAAATAAAGTCTCTCACCGTTTCCATTGTTCTCCATCTATTCGCCATTATAGTTTTTTGAATGTTGAGTTTCAAGTCAGTTTTTTCACTCTCGTCTCACACTTTCATCAAGAGGCTCTTTAGTTCTTTGCTTTCTGGCATAAGGGTGGTGTCATCTGCATATATGAGGTTATTGATATTTCTCCTGGCAATTTTGATTCTAGCTTGTGTTTCATCTAGCCTAGCATTCTACATGATGTACTCTGTGTAAGGTAAGGGAGTTAGAGAAGGCGAGGTTTAGAAAAAGAATGAGACCGGCACTTTACAGGAACAGATCACCTTTAATGAGGCGAGAAGGGGCAGCAGTCAGATTAGCAAGCTGCTGCACTTACCCAGGAAAAGAGTGTGTATATATAGGCATGTATGTGGAAAGTTACTATCTTAAGGGGGCCTGTTCTCCAAGATTATCAGAGTAGTTATCTCTTAAACGGCTGGGGCAAGGAATTTTGGAGATCAGCCAGAGGCTGGACTGGCTGCGAGCTGGGCATAATCAACCTTAATGTCCTTTTTTTGTCGGGGTGGGGTCGGGGGGAGGGCGGTGAGAGAGTTCTTTGTTTTGCATAGAATGGTGGGGAGGACCTTGAGTGGAGTTTTAACTCCAGGTTATTTTGAGCCATGTAACTTTCCTTTACTCTGCATATGAGTTAAATAAGCAGGGTGACAATATACAATCTTGACTTACTCCTTTCCCAAATTGGAACCAGTCCGTTGTTCCATGTCCAGTTCTAACTGTTGCTTCCTGACCTGCATATAGGTTTCTCTGGAGACAGGTAAGGTGGTCTCGTGTTCCCATCTCTCTTAAGAATTTTCCACAGTTTATTGTGATCCACACAGTCAAAGGCTTTAGCATAGTCAATATAGCAGAAGTAGATGCTTTTTTGGAACTCGCTGTTTTGATGATCCAGTGAATATTGGCAATTTTTTCTCTGGTTCCTCTGCCTTTTCTAAATCTAGCTTGAACATCTGGAATTTCTCAGTTCATGTACTGTTGAAGCCTAGCTTGGAGAATTTTGAGCAATACTTTGCTAGCATGTGAGATGAATGCAGTTGTGCAGTAATTTGAACATTCTTTGGCATTGCCTTTCTTTGGGATTGGAATGAAAACTGACCTTTTCTAGTCCTATGGCCACTGCTGAGTTTTCCAGATTTGCTGACATATTGAGTGCAGCACTTTAATAGCATCATCTTTTAGGCTTTGAAGTAGCTCAGCTGAAATTCTGTCACCTCCACTAGCTTTGTTTGTAGTGATGCTTCCTAAGACCCACTTGACTTCGCACTCCAGGATGTCTGGCTCTAGGTGAGTGATCACACCATCTTTTTTGTATAGTTCTTTTATCTTAATATCTTCTGCCTTTGTTAGGTCCACACTGTTTCTGTCCCTTATTATGCCCATCTTTGCATGAAATCTTGTAAAGCTTGATTGAAAGTTTTTAAATGAAAAGACACACCTTGACCATGGAAGAAAAGATAAATTTTAAAATATGCTGTTTCCATGAAAATTAAAGTAGGCTTATATGATCCTAATCAAATTTTCAATGAGTTTTGTTGGAAGTGTTGACAAATTGATGATCAAGTTGGGAAATACTTAAGAAACTTTTGAAAGATCAAAATGGGAGGTCCTACCAGGTATAAAAAAACATATACAGAGCATCTTCCCCTGAATAGAGGATTGACTGATATGTTTTTCAGTACGAAAAAATAGCATGTTTTAAAAAGAATATATTAGACAATGTTAATGTATAAAGATAGCCACAGAAGGACTGGCTTGGTGTTCCAGTGCTTAAGAATCTGTCTGACAATGCAGGGCATGTGGGTTGGATCCCTGGTTTGGGGAGGTTCCGCATGCTGCAGGGCAGCTAAGCCCTAGAGCCCACGCTCCGCCTGCTGCTGCTGCTAAGTCACTTCAGTCGTATCCGACTCTGTGCGACCCCATAGACGGCAGCCCACCAGGCTCCTCTGTCCCTGGGGTTCTCCAGGCAAGAGTACTGGAGTGGGTTGCCATTGCTTTCTCCGCATGCTCCGCCATGAAAGAGTAAATAGCTCAGATCGCTGCAACTGGAAAAAGCCTGCATGCAGTGAAGACCCAGGGAAGCCAAACATAAATGAGTTAATTAATTTTAACAACATAGCCACAGAATATTGGGGAAAATGTCTAGAACAATTTATAGCATGATCTTAATACAAAAAAGTCTGTATTGAAGGACATCAGTTAAACCCTTAACAGGAGTATAAAATAGAAGCTAAGTCAGTATTAAGTCTAGAAGGACATCAGTTAAACCATTAACAGGAGTATAAAATAGAAGGTAAGGTAAATCTTTTACTTTGCATTTTATTAGGAATTAGTAACTACTACTTCCAGTCAAAATATTAATAGAAAATATCAACCAGATAATTGAATCTGTTAGCTATTTCCTCACTCATACATAACTGTTCCATATCCAGACACATTCATAGGAAATGTGTTTCCACATTTGTCTTTATCTCCCAGCTCTCAAAATCCAACAGAAATTTCTAATTCCTTCAGTAAAAATTAGTTTAATAGTAACTTCTGGTGCATAGAGACAGTGGCACAGGGAATACTGTGCTGCCATTAAAAGAAAAACTGAAGTGGATTCGAACTTGCTTATGTAAGAAAAATAGCCAAAATAGAAAAAAAATTGTAAGAATATTTTAAATAAATAAAGGGTGGTGGATTGAATATATAAATCTACTTTTTCTTCTTCCCAAAACCTCACTAAAGTGACAGTAGAATTGTTTTTGTTTGTTTTAGGCGTAAAACTGTTACAGCAGGCAGGTAGCTAGCTATGGGAGAAGGCAATGGCACCCCACTCTAGTACTCTTGCCTGGAAAATCCCATGGACGGAGGAGCCTGGTAGGCTGCAGTCCATGGGATCTCTGAGGGTCAGACACAACTGAGCGACTTCACTTTCACTTTTCACTTTCATGTGTTGGAGAAGGAAGTGGCAGCCCACTCCAGTGTTCTTGCCTGGAGAATCCCAGGGATAGGGGAGCCTGGTGGGCTGCCGACTATGGGGTCGCACAGAGTCGGACACGACTGAAGTGACTTAGCAGCAGCAGCTAGCTATGAGCAGAGAAATGAGGACAGGAGCCAGGTGGCAGGAAATCAGGTAAACAGTAGGGGTTCATAGACAAAGGAAAGCAGAAAACTTCAGGCTGACAGGAAATTGCGTTAAAAGGGGTCTGAGTAGCAGACCAAAAAAAGGTGGGGAAAGGCGGGGAGCTCTTGCATTGCATCCAAATGTAAACCTTTGTTCATTGTGCTTTCTGTTGGATCAGACTGTGCTCAGTCGTTCACTTGTGTCCGACTCTGCAACCCCATATAGCCTGCCAGGCTCCTCTGTCCACGGAATTTTCCAGGCAAAAATATTGGAGTGGGTTGCCATTTCCTCCTCCAGGGGATCGTCCTGGCCCAGGGATCGAACCCACAACTCTTGGGTCTCCTGCATTGGCAGGCAGATTTTTTACTCCTACATCACCTGAGAAGGCCCATAAGATTAGTCTTATAAATAAGTATTCTTCATGCACCAATGTCCTGGCACTTCTGAACTAAATGGGGACAGAGATCCCTCCTCCCCTTGGAAAAATGGAGCTGGGATGAAAATCAGGGAAGCTGATCCCCAAACTTCTTCTTCCTCAGTGAATATTCCATCCCTGTATTTGTTTGCCCCTCAAAACCAACTTGCCAAGGAGGCCCAGGGCACCAATTCTTTACCTGTCTGCCTGATCTCCCTCTGAGACTGCATGCATGTTAACTCGCTTCAGTCCTGACTCTTCGTGACCCCATGGACTGTAGCTTGCAGACTCCTCTGTCCATCGGATTCTCCAGGAAAGAGCACTAGAGTGGGTTTCCATGCCCTCCTCCAGGACGTCTTCCTGATGCAGGGACTGAACCTGCGTCTCTTCTGTCGCCTGTGTCGGCAGGCAGGCAGGCTCTTTCCCACCCAGGAGCCCTCTGAGAGCATGTGCATGTCCTTACTCAGTATACATTTCCTTTCCTTTCTTAACCTCTTTGCTTGTCTCCAAATTCTTTCATGATGAAGAAAGAACCTCAAGTTCACCAGCAACAAAACCACAAGGGTGGGAATAAGCAACAAGAAAAAACGAAAAATTTTGGAAACAAAAAGGCATGCAGACAAATGGTAACCAACACACTAGAGAAAACAAGCTGTCAATGAATGAAGCCAAAGAGGGAAAGCTATTTTATGCAGTAGAATCAGTCCTCAAAGACTCAGAAATGGACAGTATCAACCCAGAAACTAGAATAAGGGAAGATAATTAAACAAAATGCTGACCTTTGTCATTAGAGTTGACAGGTAAAATATAGGACACCCAGATAAATGTAAAATTCAAATAAATAACTTTTCATTATAAGTGTGTTCCAAATATTACATGGGATATATCTATGATAAAAAAAGCATTCATTGCTTATTTTCAATTCACATATAGTTGACTGTCTTTTTATTTTTATTTGCTAAATCCGGCAAGCTTTACTTGGAATGGACACAGCTCCAAGTACACGTCTCTACAAAGGAAGGAGAGAGGTGTAGAGAGAACAAACACTGATTTCCTCCATCTCTCTGTCGTGTGAATTCCTGATGATGCAGTCTATTAGCAGAATCTAACTGGAAGCCAACTGGCAAAAAAAACCTAGGAAATATTGGGTTTGGGGCCCCTAGTAACAGTTACAGAGCAGAGAATAAGTAGAATTTTCGCTTAAGATACCTTTAAAAATAAAGATGAATCCTGGTGGGTTTCTTTATAAACATGCTTTTGGTTGCCTACTTTGGAGCTGTCAGTTAAGTGATGCACAATGTGTGAGCTGCGAGTTAAGTTTTATGTGGGGCAAAATGAGGACTGCAGTCTGGAGACAGCACCTCAGATAGCTCTGAGACTGCTCCAAAGAAGCAGTTGGGGAAGGCCAATATATAAGATTCTGGTGAAGGCGGAGTTCAAGTCAGTCAAGTGCTCCATTTACAACAGATTGTCTACTAGTCACAAGGAGCTGATGTCACCAAGAAGGGATTTAGTGCTTTTCTAGATATGAGGAGATGCAAGGATTGGGATCATGAAATTAGTTCCTAAAAATATCTGTCTATAAGAGCCATTTCACTGGTTTCCCTGGCACACAGAGTACCTCACTCTCCACCCTGAACTCCCTTCAGGCAGTGTTGAAGGTCAGTCAGGCAGGAGGCAATATCCTTGTTTTATTCAGTCATTGGCAAACGCTCTTGGCAAGTGCCAATTTGTAGTTGACAGAGCTCAGACATTCTGACTGCTTTTGGGGTGGGCAAAAAGTAGCAATGATAACTGGAATGTGAGGTGCCATAAAGCAAGTACCACACAGGAGTTTCCCTTGCAAAGGCCATAGAAATGCAAAAGAAGGGCGATTCATTCTGATCTGGGGCCCTTTACAGAATGAGTGGTATAAGCATAATGAAAGAGGAAGACAGAGAAAAACATTCCCAGATGCAAAATAAGATTAAAATGAGAGGTCAGAAACTGTGCAGTGTTTTCTGAGAAAGGCCAAGGTTTGGTGCAGCTGAGTAAAGATGACTTGTGGATGTACGGTGGGAGCTGAGCCTGAAAGAGGAGACAGAACAGGCTCCATCGTGAAAGCAGGACTCCATCTCTGGCCAGACTGTGGACTGTGAGCTCTATGCACATCTGTGGAAATGACATTCCAGTTGGAAAACCAGCTCATCCCTAGACTCTCCATCGCCTAAAGGAATACCCGAATTATCTGTGTAACCGAATAGAATCATACATTCTATCATGCTTATTGGGGTATGACCACAGGCCTGCTGATAACTGTCCATTTTTAACTACCTAGGCTTAAGGCATATGAATCACAGGTTAACTTTGATTGTATCTTTCTTTTCCTTTGTTCATATTAGTTTCAGGGAATTTGGGGGGGTGGTTTGGGCATGTACACTTAGGGTATATAAGGTTTTCACAAAACTGGTTGGGGTCCTTGGCTAAGAGGAGACTCTGCCTTGGGCCCGCTGGGGTAATAAACTGCACTCCACTATCTGCATTGTCCTTCTGAGTGAGTTTGTTTCCCGGAAGGCGTGGCTACGAGTCTGGTCATGTGGGAAGAGCACCTTGCTGGAAAAGGCCCTTGGATACTGAGCCAAGAACTTGGTTTTTATTCTGCCAAATGGCACCCCACTCCAGTCCTCTTGCCTGGAAAATCCCATGGATGGAGGAGCCTGGTAGGCTATAGTCCATGGGGTCGCCAAGAGTCAGACACGACTGAGCGACTTCACTTTCACTTTTCACTTTCATGCATTGGAGAAGGCAATGGCAACCCACTCCAGTGTTCTTGCCTGGAGAATCCTAGGGACAGGGGAGCCTGGTGGGCTGTCATCTATGGGGTCGCACAGAGTCGGACACGACTGAAGCAACTTAGCAGCAGCAGCATAATGTGTAAACAATGGGAAATCATTCAAAGATATTTAAACCAAGGAACAAAGTTAGATGTAAACCAAGAGTAGCTGAGGACAGATTAATGGATGAGAGTTCTCAGAAAGCAAGTTTAGAGAAATGGGTCTCAGCCTTGTAGAACTGGTGGCCCTTGATGAGCGGTTGACTACTCACAGATACCCACCCTGGAGAGTCTTTATGACACCTACTGTAAACTACCGCTTTCTTCTTCTTATCCCAACTGAAGCCAATTTCATCAAGCTTTCTTCTAGTATTTTGAAAAAAAATTTTTTTTCTTTCTAAATCAAATATGATATATATATATATAATCCAAAAATGTTTTGATGCAAATTATATTAATTCCACATACATGCATGCTTAGTCGTGTCCGACTCTGTGACCTCATGGACTGTAGCCCACCAGGCTCCTCTGTCCATGAATTTCCTAGGCAAGAATACTGGAGCGGGTTGCCATTTCCTACTCCAGGGAATCTTGCCAGTCCAGGAACTGAACCCTCATCCCTTGCGTTGGCAGGCGGATTCTTTACTGCTGCGCCATGTGGGAAGCCCCATTAATTCCACACTCATAAGCTTTTGAGGTAAATGTAAATTGTTAAAGTTATTTCATGAACAGTTTGCAATGCACATTATATTTCACTGCAATTTGATGTGCCTATTTTTGTCTATTCTCATATGTATGTATGTATCTATTTGGGTTTTATTGGTACCCCTGTATTTAGGCAGAGTGCTATGGACTGAATGAGTACCCCAAAATCCAAAATGTTAAAAATTCTAAACCCTGATGTGTACAGGAGACAGGGATCAAGAACATCCCCATGGAAAAGAAATGCAAAAAAGCAAAATGGCTGTCTGGGGAGGCCTTACAAATAGCTGTGAAAAGAAGAGAGGCAAAAAGCAAAGGAGAAAAGGAAAGATATAAGCATTTGAATGCAGAGTTCCAAAGAATAGCAAGAAGAGATAAGAAAGCCTTCTTCGGCGATCAATGCAAAGAAATAGAGGAAAACAACAGAATAGGAAAGACTAGCTATCTCTTCAAGAAAATTAGAGATACCAAGGGAACATTTCATGCAAAGATGGGCTCGATAAAGGACAGAAATGGTCTGGACCTAACAGAAGCAGAAGATATTAAGAAGAGGTGGCAAGAATACACGAAAGAACTGTACAAAAAAGATCTTCACGACCCAGATAATCATGATGATATGATCACTAATCTAGAGCCAGACATCTTGGAATGTGAAGTCAAGAGGGCTTTAGAAAGCATCACTACAAACAAAGCTAGTGGAGGTAATGGAATTCCAGTTGAGCTGTTTCAAATCCTGAAAGATGATGCTGTAAAAGTGCTACACTCAATATGCCAGCAAGTTTGGAAAACTCAGCAGTGGCCACAGGACTGGAAAAGGTCAGTTTTCATTCCAATCCCAAAGAAAGGCAATGCCAAAGAATGCTCAAACTACCGCACAGTTGTACTCATCTCACATGCTAGTAAAGTAATGCTCAAAATTCTCCAAGCCAGGCTTCAGCAGTATGTGATCCGTGAACTTCCAGATGTTCAAGCTGGTTTTAGAAAAGGCAGAGGAACCAGAGATCAAATTGCCAACATCTGCTGGATCATGGAAAAAGCAAGAGAGTTCCAGAAAAACATCTATTTCTGCTTTATTGACTATGCCAAAGCCTTTGACTGTGTGGATCACAATCAACTGTGGAGAATTCTGAAAGAGATGGGAATACCAGACCACCTAACCTGCCTCTTGAGAAATCTGTATGCAGGTCAGGAAGCAACAGTTAGAACTGGACGTGGAACAACAGACTGGTTCCAAATAGGAAAAGGGGTATGTCAAGGCTGTATATTGTCACCCTGCTTATTTAACTTAAATGCAGAGTACATCATGAGAAACGCTGGACTGGAAGAAACACAAGCTGGAATCAAGATTGCCGGGAGAAATATCAATGACCTCAGATATGCAGATGACACCACCCATATGGCAGAAAGTGAAGAGGAACTAAAAAGCCTCTTGATGAGAGTGAAAGAGGAGAGTGAAAAAGTTGGCTTAAAGCTCAACATTCAGAAAATGAAGATCATGGCATCCGGTCCCATCACTTCATGGGAAATAGATGGGGAAACAGTAGAAACAGTGTCAGACTTTATATTTTGGGCTCCAAAATCACTGCAGATGGTGACTGCAGCCATGAAATTAAAAGACGCTTACTCCTTGGAAGAAAAGTTATGACCAACCTAGATAGCATATTCAAAAGCAGAGACATTACTTTGCCGACTAAGGTCCGTCTAGTCAAGGCTATTGTTTTTCCTGTGCTCATGTATGGATGTGAGAGTTGGACTGTGAAGAAGGCTGAGCGCCTAAGAATTGATGCGTTTGAAGTGTGGTGTTGGAGAAGGCTCTTGAGAGTCCCTTGGACTGCAAGGAGATCCAACCAGTCCCTTCTAAAGGATATCAGCCCTGGGTGGTCTTTGGAAGGAATGATGCTAAAGCTGAAGCTCCAGTACTTTGGACACCTCGTGCGAAGAGTTGACTCATTGGAAAAGTCTCTGACGCTGGGAGGGATTGGGGGCAGGAGGAGAAGGGGGTGACAGAGGATGAGATGGCTGGATGGCATCACTGACTCGATGGACTTGAGTCTGAGTGAACTCCGGGAGATGGTGATGGACAGGGAGGCCTGGCGTGCTGTGATTCATGGGGTCGCAAAGAGTCGGACACGACTGAGCGACTGAACTGAACTGAACTGATGTGTTAATGTTAGGAGATGAGGCCTTTGGGAGGTGATTAGGTTCTGAAGGTGGCATCCTTATGAAAAGGATTAGTGTCCTTGTAAAGAGAAGCCTGAGAACTTTCTGGTGGGGCACAGCAAGAAGGTTGCCATCTATGAACCAATCACTAAAAAGGCTGTCACTGCATGCTGTATCTTGATCCTGGACTTCCTACCCTCCACAACGATGAGAAATAAATGCTGTCTAAGCCACTGGGTCTATGGTATTTTTTTTACAGCAGCCCCAACTGAAACAGACATGATTTCTATAAATGGCATTACCCTGTACATATTGAGATATACTTTGTTTTCTTAACCAATGTATTTAAGGATCTACCCATACCCTGTATTTGTACATTGTTTCATTGTTTTTAATTCTATTATGTGTATTCATTTAAATATTCTACTACTTGAAGAAATACAATTTTTTCATTTTTGATTGGTTACTACAAGCTGTCCTATAACTCATATCATTGATCTCTGTGTATATAATGAGTATTTCTACAAGATAAGAGCTAGCAACAGATCCCGTTTTCACGTAGACAGCCAAAGGACAGTCAAGTCTTCAACAATTTATGTTGCTTTTGTACCTTAATTTCTTTGAATCCAGTTATTCCTTCTCTTTAAAGTTTGTAAATGAGTTAAGGTGCAACATTGTAAAATCTCTCCCCATCCACAGAAGATTATGTGGAACATCTTTAATATCGAACAATAGGGGAATCTGTTGGAAAAAGCTAAATGTCCAACAATTTGAGGACACTTGAAATGTCAGGAAGCAGAAGGGTTTATTTTGAAGTTATCTGTTCTTTACAATATCAAACAATTTTAATACTATTCTGCTTGTTTGATAGTATTTTGATAATTTTTTAGTATTGATCATGCCTGATAAAATATAGGATTGAAAAAAGTTAATATGGGCCTTCTATTGCTGAATTACCCCTTTTAAACAGTTGAATTATGTCACTGGAGTGTATTCATATAGCATACAATTCATCTACTTAAAATACACAATACAGTGGTTTTTAGTGTTTTCACAGAGTTGTGCAATCATCACCACAATCAATTTCAGTCAAGATGTAGCAGGTATCAGCACTTCATTTGTTTTTATTGTTGAATACTATTTCATTGTATGGATATACACCATTTCATCCATCAGTTAATGAATGTTTGTTGAGAAAACTTTTTATATTTTCATACACCATAATAAATACTTGCTTGAGGATAGCTAACATGTTTAGAGGAAAGATCATAAGTTATTTTAGAATCCTTAAAGTTCTGGTTGTACATTTGAGCCATTTCATCATTTCTGCATTAAAAATGGTGCAAAGCAGCTATGGTTCACCTAACATAAGTTAGAAATTAGAAAGCAAAAGTGTTAGTTGTTCAGTTGTGTCTGACTCTTTGAGACCCCATGGACTGTAGCCCACCAGGCTCCTCTGTCCATGAAATTCTCCAGGCAAGAATACTGGAATAGGTAGCCATTCCCTTCTTCAAGGGGATCTTCCTAACCCAGGGAAGCAAAAAGGTAAAATAAATATATCATTGCCAGAAAATAGGCAAATGCGTGAAGTAACAGATAAAGAACATTATGGTATATATCTAAATAGCCACTCAACAGATACAATAACTAGTAAATATTCACATTTATTAAACCCTCTTTAGCATTTTATTATAGGTAATAAGCAGCATGTGGATAAATTTTGCTCTTGTAAAAAGAAGTTATCTGAATGTATCTTTTAAATAAGGATAATGACAGTAAAAGCAA
This sequence comes from Ovis canadensis, assembly GCF_042477335.2. Taxonomy (NCBI): domain Eukaryota; kingdom Metazoa; phylum Chordata; class Mammalia; order Artiodactyla; family Bovidae; genus Ovis; species Ovis canadensis. The sequence goes on from NC_091261.1 coordinate 13,331,923, forward strand.
CACTCATAAAACATTTGCATATAGCCTGAAATCATGCCAAGTGAATTTATATGTATTAACTCATAATTCTTGAGACTACAGTCAGCTATGTAATTTGTGGGGCCCTGTGCAAAGTGAAAATGCAGATTCTGCTGTTTAAAAACCAAGAAGAAAGTGCCATTAACAATACACACTAAAATATAAAGCTTTTTTCTTTCTTACACTTTGTTTTTAGAATTTGCTACTTAATGTCATTCTAAGTAAAAAATGAAACAAATTATTAAAAGTTTTAGCCGTTGCCTTTATATTGCACTATGCCTATCTTAAATACAAATATAAGAGCACTTAACTCATATGACAAATCCCCCAAATTTGTAAGTCATTACTCATATATGCATAGATGTTTTGCTCTTACCTAGCTGTGGAAACTCTGCAGAAAATTAACTCAATTGCTTTTATTCCATTTCTTAATATATAGGCATCTTACAAACACTCTGGCTTATAGATGAACAAGGAAGGCTTGACAGGAAAAGGAACCACAAGTCTCCCAGTCTTTCCCTTTCCTTCTATGTCACTGTTTTCAGCATAACTGGTTGGCTAATATGAGAAGCAACATGAATAGGAAAGGCTGTGACAGGACTCCTTGGTCATCTGTGTTTGTTAAAATACAACTGCTTTATTTAGTGTTTGGAGCAGATTCTGGTTTAAATGACATTTGTTTGTTCTTATCAGCCCCTACTCAATGGGTCTCACCCAGGCGCCCTGGGGTTGTGGGCTCTCTAGGAGTAGATGAATAGAAAAGGCTTCTGGAGTTTTCTTTTGGTCACCTGCCCTAAGAGTTACGGCCAGACCTCAATATCCAGCATGTTGGAATTAGCTTGGGTCTCCTGAAACTAATTCAAAAAATGTCAAGATTCAAACTTGGCTCTTGTCATTTATATATCTGGAGCAAACCTGCTTGCAACCTTTTAATATTTCCAAAGTTAGGCAGAAAATATATTTTAAGAAATCCATATAAGTGCAAAATGAAAAATGTTTTCTTCTGAAGGTCTGGATTTAAAGGTGAAAAGAGATAATTTGGAGATGAAAGTGGATGGATGAACAATGTGGACAAAAAAAGACCATTCTTAGCTCCAGAATACTCTATCCAATTTCCCTTTCCAATGGCTTGGAAGCTGTTTTAGCAAAGGAATGTCTTGAAAGGCACCAGAGCATGTCCACATCTTACACACAGATTCCACTAAGTGTATCATTGCTTTGTTTGAATCAACAGCATTCTTGTTATTGGCCATCTCACTTTTTCACAGTGAAACAGGCTTTCTAGTACATTAATCAACAAGCATCCTCTAACAACTTACTCTATCATAGTCAAAGCTGATGGCACTGGGGCTATAATGGTGACTATGGATTTTTATATGTCTATTTTCTCACAAAGACTGCTAGAGTCATAATATTCTTCCTGAGTTGGATGCATGCTCACCATCTAACAGAAGAATTCCAGGCCCATACTTGTGTTCTCCTTATTGAAAAACACCTTGGACTTCCCACAGAGTATGATGAAGTAGGATATACATTCATAGTTCCTTTGTAAGTTCTAAGATATTTATTATAAACAAGTCTGTTTTCAAAAAGTATATGGGCACTTGGTTAATAATTATATTAGTGTAGCAAAATAGACATACTGATACTTAAGTTTCATACAATGTGGTTTAACTTGATAAAGGAGGAGGTTTACTGAATTCCTCTGCCTTATTATGTGGGAAAGGGTGTGCTTTCTACCCGATTTTAAATTGTGACTCTGCTACTGTTTATTTATTAGATAAATGTGACGCACAAAACTGTGGAAATTTAAGGTGTACATTGTGTTACTTTGATACATTTATATATTGTAATATAATTGTCATTGTATTGATATCCCTCACATTATATATAGTAAAATATTATTGTCTATGTTCAATAAAAAGTACATTAAATCCCTATGCCCATTTTAGTACTCATTGCTAATTTGCATGCTTCAGTTCAGTTCAGCCGCTCAGTCGTGTCCGACTCTTTGCGACCCCATGAATCACAGCCGCCAGGCCTCCCTGTCCATTACCAACTGCCAGAGTTCACTCAGACTCACATCCATCGAGTCCGTGATGACATCCAGCCATCTCATCCTCTGTCGCCCCCTTCTCCTCCTGCCCCCAATCCCTCCCAGCATCAGAGTCTTTTCCAATGAGTCAACTCTTCGCATGAGGTGGCCAAAGTACTGGAGTTTCAGCTTTAGCATCATTCCTTCCAAAGAAATCCCAGGGCTGATCTCCTTCAGAATTGACTGGTTGGATCTCCTTGCAGTCCGAGGGACTCTCAAGAGTCTTCTCCAACACCACAGTTCAAAAGCATCAATTCTTCAGCGCTCAGCCTTCTTCACAGTCCATGCTTAAACACCATTAATTTTATCCTCCACCCCCATTTCCTGATAACACCATTTTGCTCTCTGTTTTTTTTTTTTTTAACATGTTTTTTTTTTCACATTTAAGTAAGCTCATACAGTACTTATCTTTCTCTGCCTGACGTATCTCAATTAGCATAAGGTGTTCAAGGTCCATCTATTTTGCTGTAAATGTCAGAATTTCCTCCATTCCTGCTGAATAATATTACATTGTGAATATATACTACATCTCTTTTTATCCATTCGTTTGTTGATGGGCATTTGAATTGTGTCCATATCTTGGCTGTAGTGAATAGTGCTGCCATAAACGTTGTTTTTAGTCACTAAGTCATAACCAACGTTTCGCAGCCACACGAGCTGTAGCCTGCAGGGCTCCTCTGTCCATGGGATTTCCCAGGCAAGAGTACTGGAGTGGGTTGCCGTTTCCTCCTCCAGGGGATCTTCCCCACCCAGGGATCGAACCCAGGTCTTCTGCATTGGCACATGGATTCTTCACTGCTGAGTCACCAGGAAAGTCCTGGGCCATAAACGTGGAGGTGCGTATATCTCACTGAACTTCTGTTTTCATTTCCTATCAGTATATTCCCAGAAGTGGAATTGTTAAATTGTATGGAGGTTCTGTTTTTAATTTTTTGAGTAGTGGTTGGGCTAATTTACTTTCCCACCAACAGTGCACAAGCGTACCTTTTCTCCTCTTTCTCCCCAGATTTGTTATTTGTGTGTTTTCTTATGATAGCCATTCTGACAGGGGTGGGGTGATATCTTATTGTGGTTTTGATTTGCATTTCCATTGTGATTAGTGATTTGGAACATCATTTCATGTGCCTATTGGACATTTTGATATCTCCTTTGGAAATATATTTAGGTATTCTACCCACTTTAAAAATTGGATTGTTTGATTTTTTACTAAGTTGTATAAGTACTTCATGTAGTTTGGATTTTTAAACCCTTGTTCAATATATGGGTTGCAAAACTTTTCTCCCATTATGTATGCTGCCTTTTAATTTTGTTAGTTGTTTCTTTTGCTGTGCAGAACTATTGAGTTCAAAGTAGTCCCACTTGTGATTTTTGTTTTTGTTGTTTGTTCTTTGGACCTTCCCATTTTAACCACATAACATGCCTATCTATCCTCTGTCTCTGTTTTATTCTTGATATAGTTTATTCATTTTTAGTAATCTATTTCACCCAATAGAATGTAACCTGAAAATAACAGGAATGGATTACTGATCGATGTACTTTCAGCACCCAGAACAGTTTCTGACATGTCCTAGATACTCAGTATATTTCATTAGATAATTGAAGTCAGATAGTCTAAGTAATTTCAAATCAGGAGAATTACGTTCTAGTGATCTTATTTGATTTTATTTACTTTTGTAATGAGTACATTATTAAATGAATTATTAAATACTGCAGGATTAAAAGCAATTTTAATGAGGGTGATTTATAATTTTATGAATTTAATACGTAATTAACAGTTAACACAACAAATTTACCAATTTGGATGTTACTTTGATCAGATTAAGCTGAATGTAGAAAGTATGACCTGTGTGGTTATTTGCACCACAATTCTCTTCTTTGAACAAATTGCACCCTCTACTGCCCTTTTTTGGTACAGCTTATGGTTCAAGGAAATCAAACCAGTCAATGCTAGAGGAAATCAACCCTGAATAAACTATGGACATGAATTTGAGCAAATTCCGGGAGATAGTGAAGGACAGAGAAGCCTGGCGTGCTGCAGTCCATGGGGTTGCAAAGAGTCGGACACGACTGAGTGACTGAACAACAACTACCAAGAGTCAAAATTACTTACGATGTTTACCTTCAGTGTGATCTATATAGGATTACATTTCTGAGGAATTTAACTCTGAAGTCTTGAAATAATATTAGTAAATATGGTATGTGTTGCATTCTTATTTAATTTCTGTGATGAATTAAAAAATTCAGGTAAGTGAGGATGACCTGAAGGTCAGTGATAAGACACTGTGTTTGTCTAGATACAAAACTGTGTTCCTTGTACTTGACTTAGAGTTGAAAGACACTCTGGGGATAAGCATCTTTTCCCCTCTGGCTTCATTAGAAACTGATTTTAAGAAAGGCAAGGGCTGATGCGCTTTTTACAGTCTGTCTCTATAGCTGTCATTTGGGGTAAGAGAGTAGCAACGGAAAATTTCTGAAATTTTGCAGCAAGGGGGGCCCCTTCCAGGGCCCCAGGGGTCTCTTCCCTAACGCTTGGAACTGAATTGTCCAAGGAGACACGCGTGCTGACAAAGAAAGAGATTTTCATGGGAAGGGGCACCAGGCGGACAGCAGGAGGGCGAGGGAGCCCAGGAGAGCTGCTCTGCCACGCGGCTTGCGATCTCTGTTTTTAGGTGAAGGCATTGGCTTCTGGGCTGCCTTTGGCCAGCCATTCCGACTCGGGGTCCTTCCTGGCGGGCACACATTACTCAGAAGATGGGTGTCCACAAGAAGGGTTCTGGGAGGTGGAATCCTCTTGACATTTCCCAAACTCTTCTGGTTGGTGGTGGGTTACCAGTTCCTTACCAGGATCTCCTGTTGTAAAACAGCTCATGCAAGTTGTTACTGTGGTTGCAGGGGTGCTTGGGCCAGGGTAGGTGGTTTCAGTTCGTGTGTTTCCCCTAAGAAAACTGGAGGAGAAATGGCCCGGCACTGAGAAGAGCAGTATTTGATTGGTTTCTCTGACATCAGTTCAGAGCAACGCTTATGAATTTCTTTAAAACGTTCAGACATTTCAGTTTGGGAGCGGGAGGAGGCGGTGTTGAGAGCGCAGCTCAGAGAGGGGCCGCCTGGCGCCAGGCTTGGCCTGCCGGGGCTAACAGCGCAGCAGCCCTCACGCCGTTGGCAGCCACCAAACTTTCTGTCACTCTGTCTCCTAACTGGTAAAAGAGAGGCAATGACTTAGAGCTGCAGTGCCTACTAAATGATCAGGGGGTCATAACAAGACCAGGCAAATAGTAAGCACGCTATTAAGTAATATTTATCATTGGAGAAAGCAATGGCAACCCACTCCAGTGTTCTTGCCTGGAGAATCCCAGTGACGGAGGAGCCTGGTGGGCTGCCGTCTATGGGGTCGCACAGTCGGACACGACTGAAGTGACTTAGCAATAGTAGCAGCAGCATTATTTCCCTGGGTACAGCTTAAGTATCTTAGCTGCTTCTGCTTAAGTCTTATAAATGCCAAAAAATTTTACAGGTTCTTCCCTCCAGCTTCTAGCTGGGGCTGGTAAATTTGTTTTAGACTCCAAGAAATTGATCTTTCCCAAAGCCATTGGCAAAGCAGCTCTTTTTGCTTAGATGCAAATCAAGATGTCTCTGGACAACGCCATCCTTGCTACTTGCAGGGTTCCCTACAAAGGTGTTTCAATGTCTTTCCACATCACATGCTTTTCTTCTTATTATTTATTATATATATCAACATATATGATATATATTTTATTTTTATATATTTATATATATATTTATACATTTTGTATAAATAGACAATACACTTGAAATCTTTGACTTTGTTAATTGGTGTTTATTTTTAAAGCTATTAATAGAAACGTATTTACTTGGTTATTTATGATGAAACAAGGTTGCATTTCCCCATTACCCAGCCTCTTTCACAGGAATGTATCTCTACATTCAATTCTACACAAATTCCCTTTCGAAGACCCTGGGGGTATTTTTGTTGTTGTTGCTGTTGTTGAGGGAAAACCCATAACAGTCTGTAAGCTACTACCCAGTATCCGTTCTCCTCTTCTGTCTTAGAACACTTATTTTTTGTGAGGTGTAAATGCATCACATCTCAGACTTCCTTGAAACTATGTGTAGCCCTGGGGGAAAGTCCTAGGCAGCAAGATTTAATTAGAAACATTGTGTGGAACTTCCAGACAGGTTGATTAAGGTTACTGACTCAGTTGGGAGGTATGGTTTTTCACGCTTTCTCCTGTCAGGAATCATTTGTGATAACTGGAACTCCAGCCATCATCAAGAGGTGACCTTGAAGATGGTAACCGGAGCTAGGATAATGCAGCAGAAATTCAGAAGAAGTGGAGGTCTCTAGGACCACAGTGCAGCTGTACCAGCCCTTGATGCTTCCCTCTAAACTTCTATTATATGATAGAGAAATAAACTTCTGTCCTCTTTAAGCTACTGTTACTTCAGCTTTTCTGTTACATATAGCTTTATTGAATCTTAACAGATATAGGAGAAATGAGATCTTCACAGATATAGGAGATGAGGATCTGGGGCAATTCAGTTGGGAGCTCATCAGAGTCTCAAGGCAGGGAGGGTGGGGTCGGTCTTTTGCTGAATGATCCATGGTCCAGGTGCATTCCACAGTGAGGGGAAGTTGGAGCTTCTCTGCCAGGGGCAAAATGATGAGCTCACAGAAATGATAAGGGATGGTCCCCCTTGTTGGTGGACTTCCTGCTGCCAGGGGCTAGAGCTGGTATTTGGCCGACTCTCTCCTCTTGAAAAGGTTATAAACACTCTGCTCTGTTCCCCTCTGTTTCCTTCTCTGCTTCTCCTTTAAATCTAAAGTCTTCATCTGGAAGTGGAAAATAATAATATTATAAATAATATCTTTCATTTTGAAATTGTGCTCTAACAACTTTAATTCTCCTCTGGGCAATATGATTGTTTCTGAGTGATGAGTGGAAAGGTCAGGCAGTAGGGGAAGAAAAACACAGAAATGAAAGTTTATCATATTGTCTCACTGCAGGCACCCACCACCAGGATGTCTTCTAATGCTGTGGTAGCATGAAAACACATTTACTCAAGCAAATCACAATCAGTATAGTTTCTGTTTACTTTAAAAAATACTAGCAAAACAGAAATATCCATCAAACCTCCTAAGAAGTATCTCTCTGCATGGAGCATGCATACTTCAAGAGAAAATTCTCAAAAGGAGAACCCATGAATACAGTAGATCTTGTCAAAATTAAGTATAACATTATCAACATTTTGTGGGTCATTTTATTTACAAAAACCAGCTTTGAATATACAACCTTGCTGTCTTTGTTTTTGTTGTTAAGTCACTAAGTCATGTCCAACTCTTTGTGACCCATAGACTAGCACGCCAGGCTCCTCTGTCCTCCATTATCTCCCAGAGTTTCCTCAAATTCATATCCATTGAGTTGGTGATGCTATCTAACCATCTCATCCTCTGTTGTCCCCTTCTCCTCCTGCCTTCAACCTTTCCCAGGATCAGGGTCTTTGCCAATGAGTCGGCTCTTCACATCTGGTGGCCAAACTTTTGGAGCTTCAGCTTCAGCATCAGTCCTTCCAGTGGATATTCAGGGTTGATTTCCTGATTTCCTTTAGGATTTCCTTTAGAACTGACTGCTATTCAAGGAACTCTCAAGAATCTTCTCCAGCACAACAATTTAAAAGCATCAATTCTTTGGCATTCAGCCTTCTTCTTCTTCAACTTGCACACCCATGCGTGACTACCGGCAAACCATAGCTTTGACTATATGGACCTTTGTTGGCAAAGTAATGTCTCTGCTTTTTAACACACTTTCTAGGGCTTCCCAGGTGGATCAGTGGAAAACAATCTGCCTGCCAGTGCAGGAGACACAGAAGAGGTGGGTTTGGTCCCTGGGTCTGGAAGATCCCCTGAAGGAAAAAATGGTAACCCACTCCAGTATTTCCGCTTGGATAATCCCAAGGACAGAGGAGGCTGGCAGACTACAGTCCATGGGGTCATAAGGAGCCTGACAGACTGAACACGCATACAGCCGAGGTTTGTTATAGCTTTCTTGCCAAGGAGCAAGCATCTTTTAATTGCTGGCTGCAGTCACTGTCCACAGTGATTTTGGAGCCCAAGAAAATAAAAGTTGTCACTGCTTCCACTTTTCCCTCTTCTATTTATTATGAAGTGATGGAACCAGATGCCACAATCTTAGTTTTTTAATGTTGAGTTTTAAGCCATTTAGTTGTAGAGACTTGCCTGTCAATGAGTGATAACATTTCACATTTAGACTGTCTGTAAATCTTTCACTACTAAGACAAATCTTGAACTTTGTTAAGTTCCCTTACTTATAATATATATGAAGGAGAACATGGATGGGTCATTGTTACTCTAAAATTTGGTTTGAATCAGGGATGAAAAATGGTGAGATGTTCCTTTAAGTAGTTTCTGTTAAGCGAGGATTGGGAGAAGGCAATGGCACCCCACTCCAGTACTCTTGCCTAGAAAATCCCATGGATGAAGGAGCCTGGTAGGCTGCAGTCCATGAGGCCGCTAAGAGTCCGACACGACTGAGTGACTTCACTTTCACTTTTCACTTTCATGCGTTGGAGAAGAAAATGGCAACCCACTCCAGTGTTCTTGCCTGGAGAATCCCAGGGATGGGGGAGCCTGGTAGGAGGCCATCTATGGGGTCTCACAGAGTCAGACACGACTGAAGCGACTTAGCAGCAGCAGCAGCAGCAACTGAAGATTGAGTTTGATGGAGAAATTTAAAAATGCATTCTTGTTTATCTTCATGAATCCACAGCTGATTTTAAATCTCCAAGGTCTGTACTTATTAACAATGGCATATAAAAAAGGAAGAGTTCTATTTATGTTTTCTTGAAAATACAAAAAAAATAAATGCCACCTGCCCTAGTTCCCTGCCCCCACCCCGTACCCAGCACAGGGTGGAAGGCATTCAAGGGAAAAATCAACCTTCTCAGGATAGTGGGTTTTTCAATTCCCCTGGTTCTCCCATGAACTGCAGAGTGCAGTTCTTCCAGTCCTGGGGCACCCTGGGGAGTGTGGGAACGATGTGTCTGGGAATTATCCTCACGTGCAGGGTGTAGAGACTGCAGAGGCCCACCGTGCATACTGGGTAGGGAATGCTCACCCCACCGGCTCCCGCCTACCCTGAGGAATCCTCATCTCACTTGTCCTCCAGCAGAACTCAGGCCGTGAATAGAGATCTAACTTCCATGAGATTGTTGTTGTTGAGAGGCTAAACCGTGTCTTACCATTTTGAGACGCCATGGATTGTAGCCTGCCAGGCTCCTCTGTCCATGGGATTTCCCAGGCAAGAATATTGCAGTGGATTGCCATTTCCTACTCCTGGAGATCTTCCCCATCCAGAGATCAAACCCAAGTGTCCCGCATTGTCAGGCAGATTCTTTACCACTGAACCACCTGGGAAGTCTTCTAGGCTTAATTACTTTACCTTAAATAAGGAGACAAATTTAATAAACTACAACATTCTTCTGATTTGGTCATCCTAACCCAATCACACTAACTGAATCACAGATGTTAATAATGTTAAAAGTGTGGTCTTTGCTGTCTCTTAAAATTAAATGTACATATTAGTTTATGAAAGGCAGAAAAACACACATAGGTAAAAATATCCAACGTGAAGTATGACACTAGCTTTACTTTTTAAAAATTTCCCAGAGAAAATTTTGCAAATATTCTCCTCATAGAACAAAGTGGAAAGCACTTTTTAAATCTTTATAACACTCTAATGAGACTTCTTTTCTTCAAGCTTTGTCTCTCCTCATTTCCTTACTTTAACCTTCTCTGTTTCCTCAGTGTCCTTGATCTTTTCAAGGCCTGGTGGATAAACCTCTCCTTAAACTCCCTTCTTTTGCCTTTTAGTCCTGGTTCTCATTCACCTCCTCCTTAAGTTGCTCTTTTTCAAGTAACAAAATTTAAATGTGCTGGTTGCCTTTTTATATGATGAGTTAAAATTTAGTATATGTGATTTATGTTTGAAAGCTAAGTAAATGGGGGAAAGACTTGGGAATCGAAGCTTGTCACTTCTGTTCTTCTCTTAATCAACTGGTTACACTTGGTACCATCTGCAGAACCTTTATCTCACACTGAAGTGAAGTGAAAGTCGTTCAGTCGTGTACAACTCTTTGCAACCCCAAGGAATTCTTCAGCCAGAATACTGGGGTGAGTAGCCATTCCCTTCTTCAGGGGATCTTCCCAACCTAGGAATCAAATGCAGGTCTCCTGCATTGCGTGGATTCTTTACCAGCTGGGCCAACCAGGTTCACTTGTTTTAATTCACATAAATCAGGATCCTGCTGTTAAAGGTGGTGTGCTCATGATTTTGTTCCCCTGGGGTATTTAGGATAGTGCTTTATTTATGTTTTTAAAAGCAAAACAGGGCCTCCATCACTAACCTCCTATACTTGCCCAGACTTCTTATTTATTCTAATTTATTTGCGGTAAGATAAAATACACACATAATATAAAGTTTACCATCTTAATCATTTTATACATCAATAGTAAATTACACTGACATTTTTGTGTTCCCAATTTCCAGAACTCTTTTTATCTTACAAAACTGAAACTCTGTATCCATTAAACAATCTCATTTCTTTTCTGCCAACTACCCTTTTCAATTCTGTCTCTATGGATTTGACTACTCTGGATACCTCATGACTCAGTGGTAAAGAATCCACCCGCCAAAGCAGGAGACTTGGGTTCAGTCCCTGGGTGGAAGGAAATGGCAACCCACTCCAGTATTCCTGCCAGGAAATCCCATGGACAGAGAAGCCTGGCCGGCTACAATCCATGGGGATTCAAAATGGTCAGACACGACTTAGTGACTAAACAAGAGCAGATACCTCATATAAGTGGAATAATACAATGTTTGGCTTTTTGTAACTGGGTTATTTTACTTAACATCCACAGGTTTCATCCTTCTTGTAGCTTGTGTTAGAGCTTCCTCCCTCTTTAAGGCTGAGCAATATTCCATGTATTGTCAAGAAAGCAAAAATAGCAAAATTATGCCACCTTGTCAATAAAATAATATTTAGTAAGAGTTTATTGTGCATATAAAACATTTTATAAACTGGGAGTTCTCAAACCAAGCATGGAATGACGATCAGGATTATATTGTTTTAAGACAGCTTATATAGTGAAAATGAAGAGTCTTGTTTATTCTTTACAATGATTGATTGTAGCATTAGAGTTTTCCTGGTGGTGAGGATTGGTTAAAAGTTGTTATTTCTCATCAATTTTAGGGAATGGCTTAAGCTTTTACTGTGATGCTCAGTGACATTTACAAGAAACAGCTCTAGTTAATTTCCACTCATTTTAAAGAATAAGCTAAATTGTTTCAGTTATGTGTTTTTCATGTTTTCTTCTGCTCAGGGGATTTTCAAATTTGGTCATTTTGTATTTGACATTAACCACGTGTGTAATACCACATTTTGTTTAGTTATCCGTCTGACAATGGATATTTGGACTTTTGGGCAGTTTCTACGTTTTGACTGTCGTGAACATGGGTGTACAAATATCTTGGTGAGATCTTTCTGTCAGTTCTTTTGTATATATACCTAGAAATCGAATTGTGAGCTGATATGGTAATTTTAGCTTTACTTTTTTAAGGAACTGCCGTACTATTTTCCATGGTGTCTGGACCATTTTATATTCCTACCAATAGTGCACCAGGGTTGCAGTTTCTCCACATCCTTATCAATACATATTTTCTGCTTTTATTTTTATTTTGAGAGTAGCTATCCTGGTGGTTTGAGGTGGGATTTCATTATTTATTTGGCTGCTTCAGATCTCAGTTGCAGAACGTGGGATCTCCGCTGCCTAATGCAAGGTCTTTCACTGTGACTCAGGGATTCTCTAGTTGTGGTACACAGGCCCAGTAGTATGGCACTCAGGACCCCAGAGCATGCGGGCTCAGCAGCTGTGGTCTGCTGGTTTAGTTGCTCTGTGTGGCGTGTGGGATCCTAGTTCCTGACCAAGGATCAAACCTACATCACCTGCACTGCAAGGCAGACTCCCAGCCACTGGATGACCAGGCCAGTCCTAGTCGAATTTATTTCTACTTTTCTCGCCTATGTGTTTGCTGTCATGGATTCCCTGCTGGCTCAAACGGTAAAGAGTTTGCCTGCAATGCAGGAGACCTGGGTTCAACCCCTAGGTTGCAATGATCCCATAGAGAAGAGCGTTGCAACCGACTCTAGTATCCTTGCCTGGAGAATTCCATGAACCGAGAAGCCTGGCAGGCTACAGTCCATTCGGTCACAGAGTCAGACACAACTGAGCAACTAACACTTTCACTTTCTTAGTGTCATATCAAGGAAATCACTGACAAATCTAATGTCGTGAAGATTTTCCCTTATGTTTTCTCCTAAGAGTTTTATAATTTTAGCTTTTACGTTTAAGTCGTTAATCCATGTTTCATAATTTTTGTATATGGTATGAGATAAGGATCCAATTTCTTTCTTTTGCTTTTGGATATCTAGTTTTCCTAATACCATTTGTAAAAAGACCATCTTTTCCCCATTAATTATCTTAACAACTTTGAAGAAAATCATTTGACCATATTTGCAAGGGTTTATTTCTCATCTATTTTAGCTTATTGGTAATATGTATTTCTGTCAATACCATTGTTTTCATTTCTGTGGCTTTGTAGTAACTTTTGAAATTACAAACTGTGAGACCTTTAACTCTGTAATTTTTCAAGATTTTTGGCTATGCAGGGTTTGTGTCTTTAGATTGCATATGAATCTTACAATGAATTTTTCTTTTTCTGAAAAAGTGTCTTTGGGATTGTCTTGCTGTATCTCACTGTGCACACTGTTCTTTGAACCCAGGGTAGGTAAGGTGAGAACTAAGGGGCTAGAAGAAGACAATGCAAGGAGCCCTAGGAAATTCAGACATGTTTATTCTCTCCTGGGTGGCACAGCAGCTGTAGCACTATTCTCTCCTGGCTAATGAGCAGCTGTAGCAGCAGTCATAACATAACATAACCATAATGTAACCATAATGCAGCATCTTTTCCCGGCTTTCCAGGTGGAGCTTATATAACAAAGTAGCCTGTGGCCAAGCGGGTACCTCACCGTGCACATGGACAGTGCTGTAAGTGATCTCAGTTGCTACCTAATTATTTATAAAACATGTGGCAAAAGCGAGAGGCCCTGGGGTGAAAGGTTGACCTTGTCACCTTGGTTAATTTGCTTTTTCCCTACAGAGTTTGATAGGGATTGCAATATCTTTGGGTTATTTTGGATAATATTGACATTAAGATTTTCATTTTGGGTTCAGTTCAGTTCAGTTCAGTTCAGTTCAGTCGCCCAGTCGTGTTCCACTCTTTGAGATCCCATGGACTGCAGCACTCCAGGCCTCCCTGTCCATCAGCAACTCCTGGAGTTTACTCAAACTCATGTCCATTGAATTGGTGATACCATCAAACCATATCATCCTCTGTCGTCCCCTTCTCCTCCCGCCTTCAATCTTTCCCAACATCAGGGTCTTTTCAAATAAATCAGTTCTTTGCATTAGGTGGCCAAAGTAGTGGAGTTTCAGCTTCAGCATCAGTCCTTCCAAAGAATATTCAGGACTAATCTCCTTTAGGATGGACTGGTTGGATCTCCTTGCAGTCCAAGAGACTCTCAAGAGTCTTCTCCAACACTACAGTTCAAAAGCATCAATTCTTCAGCCCTCAGCTTTCTTTACAGTCCAACTCTCATAACCATACATGACTACTGGAAAAACCATAGCTTTGACTAGACAGACCTTTGTTGGCAAAGTAATGTCTCTGCTTTTTAATAAGCTGTTTAGGTTAGTCATAACTTTTCTTCCAAGAAGCAAGCGTCTTTTAATTTCATGGCTGCAGTCACCATCTGCAGTGATTTTGGAGCCAAAAAAAAATAAAGTCTGTCACTTTCTCCAGTGTTTCCCCATCTATTTGCTATGAAGTGATGGGACCAGATGCCATAATCTTAGTTTTCTGAATGTTGACTTTCAGGCCAACTTTTTCACTCTCCTCTTTCACTTTCATCAAGAGGCCCTTTAGTTCTTTGCTTTCTGCCATAAGGGTGGTGTCATCTGCATATCTGTGGTTATTGATAATTCTCCCAGCAATCTTGATTTCAGCTTGTGCTTCATCCAGTCTGGCATTTCACATGATGTACTCTGCACATGAATTAAATAAACAGGATGACAATATATAACCTTAACATACTCCTTTCCCAATTTGGAACCAGTCTGTTGTTCCATGTCCAGTTGAAAAGATTAGTCATTTTCAGCATCATTATCCACAGTTTGTAAAGAGTTGAGAATAGCCAGGTTTAATGACTTTCCATATATATACATATTGTATTTAATATTTGTTGTGTGTCCTTGAGCCTAGTAAGTCATATTTCTAATTCGCTTTCTATAACATCTTCATCTATTTCCCCCAGCCTGCCTGACATATAATGGGATTAGATACAGACTTCCTTATAGAACTGCCTACACAATTTTTCCAAGATTATTGACAGAAATTCAAGAAGTTTATCTGGGCTACTTTCAATTCCAGAGAAAAAGGAATTTTATGATGAGACCTGGCAATAATAGGTCCACTATAAATGTAAATTCTCTCCCCTTGTTTCCTTCAGTTATAGGCCTTTAACCAACTCCCAAGGAATTTTGCACTGTCCATTTGGCCTTGAGTTTTTTTTTTCAGAACTGAGACTCCGACAAGCTGACTTTTTAAATAAACCATATGAAAGAGTCTAATTACTTTTAGGACTTTGAAAATCTTTTTTTTTTTTTTAAGGGTCAATCATTCACCTGTTTTGTTGACTTAGAACACACATCATGATTTTCAAAGTCATTTTGAATAATGGAAAACATTTCCAGCCCTTTAAAGGAAAGAACTTACTTTAATAGATTTTGAGGAATATCCTAGCAACCAATCCATAGTGACATTTATCAGTTTCTCGGAGAGAATTTCCATAACTCTATGAAACAGAGACCTCAAGTTTAGTTTCTTAACATTTTTTTTCTGCATAGTTCCAAAAAAATGGATCTTCTTAGATATCTTCACTCTTGAGATTTCACCATATCTTAATGACCATTAAAAATATATCTGATGTTATCTTACACAGACTATCTCCTTTAGCAGCACTGGATTCTGTCAGACCAAAGACTGATAGATTAATGAACAGATGGATAAAGGGAATATTTTTAAATTATATAAGCAGCCAAAACCTCAATTGGAAAATAGAATATATATGTGTACTTTTGACATTTACTTTTGTATATGCAAAAATACATGGCAAAACCTCCTTGATCCTGAAGAAATAATGACAACACCTGATGTTTAGAAAGCACATTCACAGTTGCTAATCTTGGCTTTCCTGGGTTATATGAATGACAAAAGATTTATTTGGTTGTGCTTTCAAATATTAGTTGATTCCAAATAGATAACTTAAATCTTGAATGCAAATCAAAATGGAAATTTCTCCTAGGTGCATGGACAAGTCAAGTATGAAACTTTAAGAACTGAATGCACATTCTGCAGGTAGAATTTAGAATTGAAAAAGCTATTAAAATTAAATAGCATTAACAATGCACTTCTGAATAACCAAGCAATAGTGTCTGCATAGAAAATTTCTGTGTGAGCAAGGCTTCTTCTTCTGTTTTTGCTATCTTGAAAAGCAATATCAAATTGTTATGTGCATTAATCTATGGGGATTTAAAATTCATGCACTGTTTATAGGACAGTCATTTAGTATTTGCCTAGGTATTTATATGCACTGTGTATAAGGACATGCATATAAATAAGCAGATAATTATTTTAATAGTACTATGATAATTTACTGATAGGGACAGAATTTCCACAATTTAGCAGGCTTACTGGTTGCTTGATTAATGTGTTCTAGTGAATTAAATATTTATAAGTCAATATATTTTTATATTCCATTCCATTTATTTTTTTTTTTTTACATCATAGTATTTATTTCCTCAGAATTGGATTAGAAGTTTCAAGCCTCATTCAAAAAAAAAATTTTTTTTAATCACTAAGATAATAAACTTTTTAGAATTTTAACAGTAATACTGGATACCAAAATACATGAAACTATATCAAAGTTTTGAGTGAATATAAGTTAGAAATCTAGCATTCTATTCATACTAAGTCAAACAAGTGGAATCAAAATGTCATATATTTTTAGCTAGGCAAATATTTATAAGTTTTATAAAATATATATATTATATTATACATGCTATTTATATATATGTTTGTGTACAGAAGCTTTTCTACTATGCTTAATAAAGGTTTGAGAAAGATTTCAAACAAAAAAGAAATGTCTCCCATATAGGGTTATCATTACCATCTTTCTAAATTCCATATATATGTGTTAGTAAACTGTATTGGTGTTTTTCTTTCTGGCTTACTTCACTCTGTATAATCGGCTCTAGTTTCATCCACCTCATTAGAACTGATTCAAATGTATTCTTTTTAATGGCTAAGTAATACTCCATTGTGTATATGTACCACAGCTTTCTTATCCATTCATCTGCTGATGGACATCTAGGTTGCTTCCATGTCCTGGCTATTATAAACAGTGCTGCAATGAACATTGAGGGTACACGTGTCTCTTTCAATTCTGGTTTCCTCGGTGTGTATGCCGAAGAGTGGGATTGCTGGGTCGTATGGCAGTTCTAGTTCCAGTTTTTTAAGGAATCTCCACTGTTCTCCATAGTGACTGTACTAGTTTGAATTTCCACCAACAGTGTAAGACGGTTCCCTTTTCTCCACACCTTCTCTAGCATTTATTGCTTGTAGGCTTTTGGATCGCAGCCATTCTGACTGGCATGAAATGGTACCTCATTGTGGTTTTGATTTGCGTTTCTCTGATAATGAGTGATGATGAGCATCTTTTCATGTGTTTGTTAGCCATCTGTATGTCTTCTTTGGAGAAATGTCTGTTTAGTTCTTTGGCCCATTGTTTGATTGGGTCATTTATTTTTTTGGAATCGAGCTGCTGGAGTTGCTTGTATATTTTTGAGATTAGTTGTTTGTCAGTTGCTTCATTTGCTATTATTTTCTCCCATTCTGAAGGCTGTCTTTTCACCTTGCTTATAGTTTCCTTTGTTGTGCAGAAGCTTTTAATTTTAATCAGGTCCCATTTGTTTATTTTTGCCTTTATTTCCAGTATTCTGGGAGGTGGGTCATAGAGGATCCTGCTGTGATTTATGTCGGAGAGTGTTTTGCCTATGTTCTCCTCTAGGAGTTTTATAGTTTCTGGTCTTACATTTAAATCTTTAATCCATTTTGAGTTTATTTTTGTGTATGGTGTTAGAAAGTGTTCTAGTTTCATTCTTTTACAAGTGGCTGACCAGTTTTCCCACACCACTTGTTAAAGAGATTGTTTTTTCTCCATTGCATATTCTTGCCTCCTTTGTCAAAGATAAGGTGTCTATAGGTGTGTGGATTTATCTCTGGGCTTTCTATTTTGTTCCATTGATCTATGTTTCTGTCTTTGTGCCAGTACCATACTGTCTTGATGACTGTGGCTTTGTAGTAGAGCCTGAAGTCAGGGTTGATTCCTCCAGTTCCATTCTTCTTTCTCAAGATTGCTTTAGCTATTTGAGGTTTTTTGTATTTCCATACAAATTATGAAATTATTTGTTCTAGCTCTGTGAAAAATATCGTTTGTAGCTTGATAGCGATTGCATTGAATCTATAGATTGCTTTGGGTAGTATACTCATTTTCACTATATTGATTCTTCCAATCCATGAACACAGTATATTTCTCCATCTATTAGTGTCCTCTTTGATTTCTTTCATCAGTGTTTTATAGTTGTCTATATATAGGTCTTTAGTTTCTTTAGGTAGATATATTCCTAAGTATTTTATTCTTTTCATTGCAATGGTGAATGGAACTGTTTCCTTAATTTCTGTTTCTATTTTCTCATTATTAGTGTATAGGAATGCAAGGGATTTCTGTGTGTTGATTTTATATCCTGCAACTTTACTATATTCATTGATTAGCTCTAGTAACTTTCTGGTGGAGTCTTTAGGGTTCTCTATGTAGAGGATCATGTCATCTGCAAACAGTGAAAGTTTTACTTCTTCTTTTCCAGTTTGGATTCCTTTTATTTCTTTCTCTGCTCTGATTTCTGTGGCCAAAACTTCCAAAACTACGTTGAATAGTAGTGGTGAAAGTGGGCACCCTTGTCTTGTTCCTGATTTGAGGGGAAATGCTTTCAATTTTTCACCATTGAGGATAGTGTTTGCTGTGGGTTTGTCATATACAGCTTTTATTATGTTGAGGTATGTTCCTTCTATTCCTGCTTTCTGGAGAGTTTTTATCATAAATGGATGTGGAATTTTGTCAAAGGCCTTCTCTGCATCTATTGAGATAATCATATGGCTTTTATTTTTCAATTTGTTAATGTGGTGAATTACATTGATTGATTTACAGATATTGAAGAATCCTTGCATCCCTGGGATAAAGCCCACTTGGTCATGATGTATGATCTTTTTAATGTGTTGTTGGATTCTGATTGCTAGAATTTTGTTAAGGATTTTTGCACCTATATTCATCAGTGATATTGGCCTATAGTTTTCTTTTTTTGTGGCATCTTTGTCAGGTTTTGGTATTAGGGTGGTGGTGGCCTCATAGAATGAATTTGGAAGTTTACCTTCCTCTGCAATTTTCTGGAAGAGTTTGAGTAGGGTGGGTGTTAGCTCTTCTCTAAGTTTTTGGTAGAATTCAGCTGTGAAGCCATCTGGACCTGGGCTTTTGTGTGCTGGAAGATTTCTGATTACAGTTTCAATTTCCGTGCTAGTGATGGGTCTGTTAAGATTTTCTATTTCTTCTTGGTTCGGTTTTGGAAAGTTGTATTTTTCTAAGAATTTGTCCATTTCTTCCAAGTTGTCCATTTTATTGGCATATAATTGCTGATAGTAGTCTCTTATGATCCTTTGTATTTCTGTGTTGTCTCTTGTGATCTCTCCATTTTCATTTCTAATTTTATTGATTTGATTTTTCTCCCTTTGTTTCTTGATGAGTATGGCTAATGGTTTGTCAATTTTATTTATCCTTTCAAAGAACCAGCTTTTGCCTTTGTTGATATTTGCTATGGTCTCTTTTGCATTTATTTCTGCCCTAATTTTTAAGATTTCTTTCCTTCTACTAACCCTGGGGTTCTTAATTTCTTCCTTTTCTCGTTGCTTTAGGTGTAGAGTTAGGTTATTTATTTGACTTTTTTCTTGTTTCTTGAGGTATGCCTGTAGTGCTATGAACTTTCCCCTTAGCACTGCTTTTATAGTGTCCCACAGGTTTGGGGTTGTTGTGTTTTCATTTTCATTCATTTCTGTGCATATTTTGATTTCTTTTTTATTTCTTCTGTAATTTGTTGGTTATTTAGCAGCGTGTTGCTCAGCCTCCATATGTTGGAATTTTTAATAGTTTTTCTCCTGTAATTGAGGTCTAATCTTACTGCTTTGTGGTCAGAAAAGATGCTTGGAATGATTTCAATTTTTCTGAATTTACCAAGGCTAGATTTATGGCCTAGGATGTGATCTATGCTTGAGAAGGTTCCGTGTGCACTTGAGAAAAAGGTGAAATTCATTGCTATGGGGTGAAATGTCCTATAGATATAAATTAGGTCTAGCTGGTCTATTGTATCATTTAACGTTTGTATTTCCTTGTTAATTTTCTGTTTAGTTGATCTGTCCATAGGTGTGAGTGGGGTATTAAAGTCTCCCACTATTATTGTGTTATTGTTGATTTCCCCTTTCATACTTGTTAGCATTTGCCTTACATATTGCGGTGCTCCTATGTTGGGTGCATATATATTTATAATTGTTATATCTTCTTCTTGGATTGATCCTTTGATCATTATGTAGTGTCCTTCTTTGTCTCTTTTCACAGCCTTTGTTTTAAAGTCTATTTTATCCGATATGAGTATTGCTACTCCTGGTTTCTTTTGGTCTCTATTTGCATGGAATATCTTTTTCCAGCCCTTCACTTTCAGTCTGTATGTGTCCCTTGTTTCGAGGTGGGTCTCTTGTAGACAACATATATAGGGGTCTTTTTTTTTGTATCCATTCAGCCAGTCTTTGTCTTTTGGTTGGGGCGTTCAACCCATTTACGTTTAAGGTAATTATTGATAAGTATGATCCCATTGCCATTTACATTATTGTTTTGGGTTCGAGTTTATACACCCTTTATGTGTTTCCTGTCTAGAGAAGATCCTTTAGCATTTGTTGAAGAGCTGGTTTGGTGGCGCTGAATTCTCTCAGCTTTTGCTTGTCTGTAAAGCTTTTGATATCTCCTTCATATTTGAATGAGATCCTTGCTGGGTACAGTAATCTGGGCTGTAGGTTATTTTCTTTCATCATTTTAAGTATGTCCTGACATTCCCTCCTGGCCTGAAGAGTTTTTATTGAAAGATCAGCTGTTATCCTTATGGGAATCCCCTTGGGTGTTATTTGTTGTTTTTCCCTTGCTGCTGTTAATATTTGTTCTTTGTGTTCGATATTTGTTAATTTGATTAATATGTGTCTTGGGGTGTTTTGCCTTGGGTTTATCCTGTTTTGGACTCTCTGGGTTTCTTGGACTTGGGTGATTATTTCCTTCCCCATTTTAGGGAAATTTTCAAATATTATCTCCTCAAGTATTTTCTCATGGTCTTTCTTTTTGTCTTCTTCTTCTTCTGGGTCTCCTATGAGTCAAATGTTGGGGTGTTTAACATTGTCCCAGAGGTCTCTAAGATTGTCCTCATTTCTTTTAATTAGTTTTTCTTTTCTCCTCTCTGATTCATTTATTTCTACCATTCTATCTTCTATTTCACTAATCCTATCTTCTGCCGCTGTTATTCTACTGTTGGTTCCCTCCAGAGTGTTTTTGACCTCATTTATTGCATTATTCATTATATATTTACTCCTCTTTTTTATTTCTTCTAGGTTCTTGTTAAACCTTTCTTGCATCTTCTCAATCCTTGTCTCCAGGCTGTTTTTCTGTGATTCCATTTTGTTTTCAAGATTTTGGATCATTTTCACTATCATTATTTGGAATTCTTTATCAGGTAGATTCCCTATCTCTTCCTCCTTTGTTTGGTTTGGTGGGCATTTATCCTGTTCCTTTACCTGCTCGGTATTCCTCTGTCTCTTCATCTTGTTTATATTGCTGTGTTTGGGGTGGCCTTTCTATATTCTGACAGTTTGTGGAGTTCTGTTTATTGTGGAGTTTCTTCACTGTGGGTGTGGTTGTACGGGTGCTTTGTCAAAGTTTCTTGGTTAGGGAAGCTTGTGTCAGTGTTCTGGTGGCTGAAGCTGGATTTCTTCTCTCTGGAGCGCAGTGAAGTGTCCAGTAATGAGTTATGCGATGTCAGTGTGTTTGGACTGACTTGGCAACCTCTATATTGAAGCTCAGGGCTATGTTCCTGTGTTGCTGGAGAATTTGTGTGGTATGTCTTGCTCTGGAACTTGTTGGCCCTTGGGTGGTGCTTGGTTTCAGTGTAGGTATGGAGGTGTTTGATGAGCCCCCGTCAATTCGTCAATTAATGCTCCCTGGAGTCAGGATTTCTCTGGTGTTCTCAGGATTTGGACTTAAGCCTCCTGCTTCTGGTTTTCAGTCTTATTTTTACCGCAGCCTCCTTTTGAAGATGATGGACTGCTTTTCTGGGTGCCTGACATGGAACAACAGACTCGTTCTGAATAGGAAAAGGAGTACGTCAAGGCTGCATATTGTCACCCTGCTTATTTAACTTCTATGCAGAGTACATCATGAGAAATGCTTGGCTGGAAGAAGCACAAGCTGGAATCAAGACTGCTGGGAGAAATATCAATAACCTCAGATATGCAGATGACACCACCCTTATGGCAGAAAGTGAAGAGGAACTAAAAAGCCTCTTGATGAAAGTGAAAGTGGAGAGTGAAAAAGTTGGCTTAAAGCTCAACATTCAGAAAATGAAGATCATGGCATCTGGTCCCATCACTTCATGGCAAATAGATGGGGAAACAAAGGAAACAGTGTCAGAATTTATTTTTGGGGGCTCCAAAATCACTGCAGATGGTGATTGCCCTCATGAAATTAAAAGACCCTTACTCCTTGGAAGAAAAGTTATGACCAACCTAGACAGCATATTCAAAAGCAGAGACATTACTTTGCCAACAAAGGTCTGTCTAGTCAAGGCTATGGTTTTTCCAGTGGTCACGTATGGATGTGAGAATTGGACTGTGAAGAAAGCTGAGTGCTGAAGAATTGATGCTTTTGAACTGTGGTGTTGAGAGTCCCTTGGACTGCTAGGAGATCCAACTACTCCATTGTGAAGATCAGCCCTGGGCTTTCTTTGGAAGGAATGATGCTAAAGCTGAAGCTCCAATACTTTGGCCACCTCTTGCGAAGAGCTGACTCATTGGAAAAGACTCTGATGCTGGGAGGGATTGAGGGCAGGGCAAGAAGGGGACGACAGAGGATGAGATGGCTGGATGGCATCACTGACTCGATGGACGTGAGTCTGAGTGAACTCTGGGAGTTGGTGATGAACAGGGAGGCCTGGTGTCCTGCGATTCATGGAGTCGCAAACAGTTGGACATGACTGAACGACTGAACTGAACTGAACCATAAATATTTAAAATTCATTGTCCCCTGCTGGCATTCAGAAGTTGTTTTGTAGAATTTACTCAGTGTTCAAATGTCAGTTTCTCTGCTTTTTAATATGCTGTCTAAGTTGGGCATAACTTTCCTTCCAAGGAGTAAGCGTCTTTTAATTTCATTTGCTGCAATCACCATCTGCAGTGATTTTGGATCCCCCCAAAATAAAGTCTGACACTGTTTCCCCATCTATCTGCCATGAAGTGATGGGACCAGATGCTATGATCTTCGTTTTCTGAATGTTGAGCTTTAAGCCAACTTTTTCACTCTCCTCTTTCACTGTCATCAAGAGGCATTTTAGTTCCTCTTCACTTTCTGCCATAAGGATGATATCATCTGCATATCTGAGGTGACTGATAATTCTCCCAGCAATCTTGATTCCAGCTTGTGCTTCTTCCACCCCAGCGTTTCTCATGATGTACTCTGCATAGAAGTTAAATAAGCAGAGTGACAATATACAGCCTTGACGTACTCCTTTTCCTATTTGGAACCAGTCTGTTGTTTCATATCCAGTTCTAGCTGTTGCTTCCTGACCTGCATACAGGTTTCTCAAGAGGCAGGTCAGGTGGTCTGGTATTTCTTTCAGAATTTTCCACAGTTCGTTGTGATCCACATAGTCAAAGGCTTTGGCACACTCAATAATGCAGAAATAGATGTTTTCCTGGTACTCTCTTGCTTTTTCAATGATCCATTGCTTTGTATAGTGTAAATACTTAATTTAAATATTAATTCTTCCAATCCATTAGCACAGAATATCTTTCCATTTACTTGTGTCTTCTTCAAGTTTTTTCATCAGTGTCATAGTTTTCAGTACAGGTCTTTCACCTCCTTGGTTAAATTTATTGTTGTTTTTTTTTTCTAAAATTCAATTGTAAATATAATTTTTTTCATAATTTTCTTTCCTATAATTCATTATTTGTGTAGAGAAATGCAACTGATTTTGTGTATTGACTTTGTAGGCTGTGAATTTACTGAATTCATTTATTAGTTCTAACAAATTTTTTGATAGAGTCTTTAGAGTTTTCTATGTATATATTGTGTTATCTGTGGATCGTGACAGTTTTACTTCATCCTTGCAACTTGAATTCCTTTATTTTCTTTTTCTTGCCTAACTGTTTGGCTATGACTTTCATTTCTACATTAATAAACATAGTAAGAGTAAACATTTTTGCCATATCCTTGATCTTAGAGGAAAATCTTTCAGATTTTCATCATTAAGTATGATGTTGGCTATTGGCTTGTCCTATACGGCCTTTATATTGTTAAGGTATATTCTCCTTATACCTGCTTTGTTCAGAGTTTTTATCATAAATGGATGTTGAATTTTGTCAAATGCTTTTTATACATCTAATCTGATACTGTATAATTTTTATTCTTCCTTTTGTTAATGATATATTGGATTGGCTGAGCTATGGATGTTAAACTCCTTGAATCCCTGAAATCCAATTTATTCATGGTGTATGAACCCTTTAATGTATTACTGAATTCAGTTTGCTAATATTTTGTTGAGAATATTTGCATCTATGTTCATCAAGGATATCAACCTGTCATTTAAAGATTCTTTTTGTGACATCCTTGTCTGCTTTTGGTATTAGGGTAATTCTGGCCTCTTGTAATGAATTTAGATATGTTCTTCATCTTTTATTTTTCTGAGAGAGTGTGAGAAGTGTTAGGTAGTTAGAATAGGAAAAAGGAGTCCAGAATGGCAGTGGCTAAAAAACAAGGAAGGGAAAAATCCACAAAAATAGAACAAAGGAAGGTCCGAGGACTGGAGTGAGGACCTCAGGTAAAACAAACAGCACTCCTGGCTAGCCCAGTTTACATAGGGCAGGCCCAGGGGGAGGACAAAGAAACATAAAATGAGGAGCCGAAATTGGGCTGGGGCCTCTCTTCTCTTTGCATCTTTTGGGTCTACATTTCCTCATGCCTTGAGAATGTATTTTCCTTTAGATTGTAAATAAAACTGAGTTGTACCACAGAGCTGCAACACTGATCTGTCTGAGGGCTATAACATTAGTCACTCCGAGGGCTGTAACAGCAGTCTGGTCCATCTGAGAGCTGGTCTGCCCGTCACTTCAAATTTTTGTTGCAATGATACAGTTCAGTTCAGTCACTCAGTCGTCCGACTCTTCGCGACCCCATGAATCGCAGCACGCCAGGCCTCCCTGTCCATCACCATCTCCCGGAGTTCACTCAGACTCACGTCCATTGAGTCCGTGATGCCATCCAGCCGTCTCATCCTCTGTCGTCCCCTTCTCCTCCTGCCCCCAATCCCTCCCAGCATCAGAGTCTTTTCCAATGAGTCAACTCTTCTCATGAGGTAGCCAAAGTACTGGAGTTTCAGCTTTAGCATCATTCCTTCCAAAGAAATCCCAGGGCTGATCTTCAGAATGGACTGGTTGGATATCCTTGCAGTCCAAGGGACTCTCAAAAGTCTTCTCCAACACCACAATTCAAAAGCATCAATTCTTCGGTGCTCAACCTTCTTCACAGTCCAACTCTCACATCCATACATGAGCACAGGAAAAACCATAGCCTTGATTAGATGGACCTTAGTCAGCAAAGTAATGTCTCTGTTTTGAATATACTATCTAGGTTGGTCATAACTTTTCTTCCAAGGAGTACGTGTCTTTTAATTTCATGGCTGCAATCACTATCTGCAGTGATTTTGGAGCCCAAAAAAATAAAGTCTGACACTGTTTCCACTGTTTCCCCATCTATTTGCCATGAAGTGATGGGACCAGATGCTATGATCTTCATTTTCTGAATGTTGAGCTTTAAGCCAACTTTTTCACTCTCCTCTTTCATTTTCATCAAGAGGCTTTTTAGCTCCTCTTCACTTTCTGCCATAAGGGTGGTGTCATCTGGGAATTTACAAACTCCCCTCACATCTATGGTGCCATTTCTCAGATTTAACCTGGCTGAAACAACCTCGACTTGGCCCCCACAAGGAGGCAGCCAAGCACAGCAGGAGCCCAACTCAGCAAAAGCTCCCACAGTGGAAGCTGAACATGAAGAAAACCCAGCACAGGGGAAGTGACAAGAAGCCCAGCACACAGGAAACCAGGAAAGTGAAAAACAAACTCAAAAGCAAGCTCATGTGGCTCAGTCTCAGATTCCAGAAGACCTCCAGTTAAGGTAGGGGGTCCTCGCTCCTATGGCTGGAAGGACATATGCTTGAAAAAATCTTAATTCCTTTTCAATCTCTCATTTCTTGTTTCCTTGAATCCCCCATGAACAGGCGAGTGGCAGTCAGTGCAACTGAGGGACTCTGGCAGGGGCTACTCCTCAGTGTATCTCAAAGGCTCCACTATCTGCTGGGCCCCAGTAGCTGTTGCCCAAGCCAGTGGTGGTTCTTCTGTTCTTAATCTTATTTGTGCCAAGGATCAGGCCAATGAAAAAATGAAGACTGAGAGCACAGGTCAGGTATTTAGCAGATCTCCCAGCAGGTTATGAATGGGATTCCTTGGCACATTTTTTCCGCTCCTTTTCCCTCCTATCCTTCAGCTCCTCTCTCCCAGGACTTGAGCCCTGTCAAAACCCATGGTGCCTGGCTTCAGGACCTAATGAAGCTCAGGCTCTGATGTCTCATTGCAAAAATTCGGTGAGAGACACAGTGATAGGTAAGAGGTAGATTTGTTCAGATTCAGAGGGAAGCTCACTCCACAAGGTGTGGGCCGTCACAGAAGAGTGTGCCATGCAATATGGTGTGGCTAGTTTTTGCAAGCTGGGTGAATTCATATGCTAATGAGTGGGAGGATCATCCCAACCATTGGGGAACCACCCACTCCTCTGTCTTTTGACAGTGACTTGGAACTGTCCTGTCACCTCTGGGTGTGTCCTTTAGCTTGCAGTTTAGTTGAATTTGACTTGTCATCTTGGACCCATTTGATTTTAATCGGTTTATGTTATGCCCTTGGGCTGTGTCATTGTGCCCTTACCTCCTGCTTCATGCTCCTTTCCTGAGCCTCATCCAGGCCCACAACAATGATAGCTCCACAACCTTCTGGACAGACAACCAGAAAATGGCTGGCCCTGGGGAGGGAAATGCTGTGTAATATCCAGTCCTTCTAGATACTCAGGCCTTCATCTTCCATGTTTTCTACAACATGTGCAACAACAGCACCTCTAGGTGAACCCACTAAGGCGGGTGACAGGCACACACCGCCTGCTAGAAGTCCATCCGCTGGCATCCCTTCAAGGACAATTTGGCTTCCAGGGATAATGTTTGCCACTTTGGGAGTTAGCGCTGAGGCCATCTGGGCCCAAACCTTTACCATCCTTCTAAAAGTTACAAATATACCCCCAGATCAAATCTCCACTCCACTTTTATGGAACATATTGTCTGTTGTCTCTTATCAATTTGTTCTTAAGCCACTTACTAACTCCTACAACCAGGACCCTGCCACCTTGTAGGCAACATTGCTCTACCCCACTTATTATTAAAATAGGTGGCTCAGATGGTAAAGCATCTGCCTACAATTCAGGAGACCTGGGTTCAATCCCTGGGTAGGGAAGATCCCCTGGAGAGGAAAATGGCAACCCACTTCAGCATTCTTTCCTGGAGAATTCCATGGACTGAGGAGCCTCGTAGGCCACAGTCTATGTGGTCGCAAAGAGCTGGACATGACTGAGTGACTTAAAAAAAAAATGTCCCTAACAGGACCAGATAACCCACTCTTTTGTCATTACTTCAGCTATTACCTAAAGTGGGTCTATGACAATGAAATGTTTACCATTGGAAACATCCTAACCTTCTTTTATGGGAGACTAGGGGAGGAAATCAGTGACTTTTATTCCCTCAGAGCAATAAGAGGATAAGGCTTATGGCTGCATCACCAGGTTCCCAGTCTCAGGGCACAGGCTTGGATTGTTTTACATCGTGATATCTATTCCCATCTGCAGTAGACAAACTGGCAATGAGTTAAAATTACACCCCTTAATCCTACCCAGCACTGGTCGCACTGGAGAACTTGGGGATGCCCAACTCCAGTCTGGGGGTTCCAGGAGGTCTACATGCCTTAACCTGTCTAGGGATCTGGTCCTCAAAATGTTGTCACACCTCAACCTGCCAGTCCAGGGATTCCAGGAGGTGGACATGCCTTGATCTGCCCAGGGGCCCAATTCTCAGGATGTGGACATGCCTCGACCTCCCTGGGGATTCAATCTCCAGAGGCTGTCACACTTCAGCTTGCCTGGGGATCTGCACCCTGACCCAGGGACACCTGGCTCTCAGGCTGCAATACTACTGGGTAGGATAAGGTTAAAAAAGGCTTACCCCTAAGGAAGTCCACCCATGGAAATGAAGGAGGCCTATTAGTTTTTCCTTTTTTCTTTTCCTCCCTGTCATCACTGTCTTTCAGATGGGAAATAACCAATCCACTTCCTGACAGGTGCCCTTGAGATGCATCCTTGATAAATGGAATCTGTTCCATCCTCTAAACTCTAAGGAGAAGTCGCTTAAGATCCTTTTGTGCCACTGCGTGGCCACAGTATCCTCTGGGGGACCAGGAGCACTGGCCTGAGGATGGGAGTTTAGATTACAGTACCATCCTGAAGATAGATGTATTCTGCAAAAGACAAGGGAAACGGACAGAGACCTCCTATGTCCAAAATTTCTTCCGACTAAGATATGAAGGAGCTCTGTCTTAAGTATGGGACTGTTATATGCCCTAAAAGTGAGCCTGCTAGGCAAATGGTATAAGGAGCAGACATCCAAGAGAAGGAATCTCTCACCCCCACCCCATGAAGGCTCACCTCCCATGGCTCCTGAGTTGCCTGGTGCTCTTTCCTTGTACCCTAACTTGCCCCCATATCCGGGAGTACCCCCTCCACAAAAGCCAACTCGAGTATGTCCTTTAGTGGAAACTGGAGGAGAATTCGGACCAACTCGGGTCCATAAGCCTTTCTCCCTCTTAGAACTAAGACAGATCAAACAAGACCTGGGAAGCTACACAGATGACTGAGGCAAATATATAGATACATTCCAACACATTACCTTGGCCTTTGACTTGATGTGAAAGGATATCATGGTCATATTTAGTCAAACTTTATCTGACCCTGAGCATGCTAGGACCTTAAATGAAGCCCGAGGGAATGCTATGGGGCTTGATCTGTCAAGCGATAAATAGCCAGTAGGGGAAACTGCAGTCCCCTCCTCAGATCCTAATTGGAATTATAATGACCCTGAGCACATCTGGGAGAGGGATCATTTTCTGATCTGTGTGAAGGCAGGACTGAAAGCACCCAGCAAAAAGTAATCAGCTATGCCTGAGTCTCAGCAATAACTCAGGAGCCCAACAAGAACCCCATTGCCTTTCTGGAAATGCTAAAAGAGGCTCTCCAAAAGTTTACCAATCTGTACTTAGACTCTTATGAGGGACAGGTGATTTTAAAGGACAAATTCCTGTCCCAATGTGCATCAGACATCAGGATAAAGTTACAACAGCTACAGCGGCAGGACTCTGCTGCCTCTTTAGATGAGATGGTCCAGACAGCCACCAATGCTTTTTATAACAGAGAACAGGAGAGGGAGGCCAAGGCCCAGGAAAGGGAGCAAGGAAAGAGACAAGGCATGCCCAGATGCTGGCTGCCCTTCAGGGAAGCCCAATCGCAGACCCCAAGTCCTTGAAGGACAAGGTATGTGGCAAATGCCTAATCTGTAGACAGGCGAGGCATTGGGCCAAAGGGTGTCAAGACAAGGAAGGGAAAAGCCTGCAAAGATAGAACAAAGGAAGGTCCAAGGACTGGAGTGAGGACCTCAGGTAAAATAAACAGCATTTCTGGCTAGACCAATTTACATAGGGCAGGCCCAGGGGGAGGAGAAAAAAACATAAAAAGAGGAGCCAAAATTGGGCTGGGTCCTCTCTTCTCTTTGCGTCTTTTGAGTCAGCATTCCCTCATGCCCTGAGGATGTATTTTCCTTTACTTTCTAAATAAAACACAGGATACAGGATGCTTGGGGCTGGTGCACAGGGATGACCCAGAGAGATGATATGGGGAGGGTGGTGGGAGGGGGGTTCAGGATTGGGAACTCTTGTACACTCATGGAGGATTCATGTCAATGTATGGCAAAACCAATACAATATTGTAAAAAAATAAATGAAATAAATAATAAATAAATAAAACTGAGCTATACCACAGAGCTGTAACGCTGGTCCATCTGTTGCTTCAAATTTTTGTTGTGATGAAACAGAACTGAGGAAATTATATACTCCCTTGACAGAAGGATTAATATTAATTATTCTTTGAATGTTTGGTAGAAATCACCAGTGAAGCCATCTGATCTGGGACTTCTGCTTGTTGGGAGGTTTTTGGCTACTGATTTAATGGATCTCTGTTCAGATTTTCTGTATCATCATGACTGGGAAGTTGTATGTTTCTAGGAATTTATCCATTTCTTCTGCTGCTGCTGCTAACTCACTTCAGTTGTGTCTGACTCTGTGCGACCCCATAGATGGCCTAGGTTGTTCAATTTGTTGGTATATAATTATTCGTATAGCCTCTTTCTTATGATCCTTTATATTTCTGTGGTATCAGTTATAATATCTCCTCAAAATATTCTTTATGAAATTTTTATTTAAGTATAATCTGCATTATTTTAAATTTTATTCTCCAAGTTATTCTTTGAGCTGTTTTAATATAACTTTGGCATTTTGGTCCAGTTTGTTTATTTTTTCTCCATTTTAACTTAGTTTTAAATATCATTATTTCTTAAACCTTTGATCTTTAGCACACTAATTTTTTTTTTTTTTTCTATCATTGGCTTCCAGGAGGAATTTGGGTTGTCACTGTTTGGTATATTGTTGATGGTGAGAGTGAGGAAGGGTGGGCACAGGGTGACCCTAGCAGAAAGTGCTGATGGATTGGAGGTGGAATATATTGAAACCCATCAAGTTTCCTATTATGGTCCTACTTTTTTGGTTTCTTTCACTGCCAACATCTTTAATGTCTATCCTCCAAATATTTTTAGCCAGTGTGATTTAAGAATTCCACAGGCTAAGAAGACTTTTCAAGGCAAATTTATCTTGTTTGTTTGTTCTCCTGAGGCAGTCCCTAGTTCATAACTTCCAGAACAGTAGCTATATATTGACTAGATATGTGCCAATTTTGTCTCATGTATTTGCTACAAATTGGTTATTAGGAACTCAGAATGCATTTTAAAATTTGCCTCTCTTTTATGTAG
The DNA here is from genome assembly GCF_042477335.2 of Ovis canadensis. Classification (NCBI taxonomy): domain Eukaryota; kingdom Metazoa; phylum Chordata; class Mammalia; order Artiodactyla; family Bovidae; genus Ovis; species Ovis canadensis. The sequence continues at coordinate 13,362,879 of NC_091261.1, forward strand.
GTTCCTAGGTCAGTCAGTAAAAACCCAGGGAACCTGGACCAGCTTAACAATTGTTTAATTAATCTTTTTTTCCTTTCTTTTATTAAAAAAAGGTCCTGGTGCACTAAATTCATTTCTGCATGCATTCACAACAATCGCAAGGACTCAAATTCTTATTTAGGTTCGTTTTAAGCCACTCCTTCTAGAGTTCAGTGAGATAACTAAAGGGAGAGTGTCAGAGATGGAAAAGCCAGGGCAGAATGTCAGAATCTGTTGAAGAAAACAAGAGAAGAATTGGAGAAGAATTCCAGTGAGAGGGACTCAGGAGCACAAAGGCAGAGATGGGCACAAACAACTGCTGAGTGAAAATTCCAGAAATCTGTCAATCAGTTTCAGTGAGAGGTCGGACACAGAGACCAGCGTCTTTTAGCATCCATTTTATTTCTTATTTTTTACTTTATTTTAAAAATAATTTCCTTGTTTACTTATTTTTGGCTTTGTTCATTGCTGGATGGGCTTTTGTCTAGTTGTGGCAAGCCGGGGCTACTCTTGAGTTGTGGTGCAGGGCTCCTCATTGCAGGGGCTTCTCTCATTGCAGGGGCTTCTCTCGTTGCAGAGCACAGGCTCTAGGGTGTAAAGGCTTTGGTAGTTTCAGCACATGAACTCAGTAGTTGGGGGTCCTGGGCTCTAGGGCACAGGCTCAATAGTCGTAGTGCATGGGCTTAGTTCTCCCCTGCATGTGGGATCCGGCCAGATCAGGGATTGAACCTATGTCTCCTGAAAATGAAAGAAATTTATGAGCAATCTCCCCAAAATGGCCTAGATGGGAGATCCTCAAAAGACTCCAGGGAGGAAGGGATGTCAGATGGACACTAATAGGTAATAATAATGGCTTACTCTCCTGATTACTTCAAACAAGCTTTTCCTTCACATTTTAAATTTCTCCATCTCCCACTTCTTTATTGCCATGGAGATTACAGGCATCCAGCTACAGAATGGGAGAATTGAATCTGAAAGCAATGAAATAACAGCAGAGTAATGTTCCAATGCCCTTAGTTAAAAGAGAAGAGCTTTGCTACTGCTGCTGCTAAGTCACTTCAGTTGGGTCCGACTCTGTGCGACCGCATAGACAGCAGCCTACCAGGCTCCCCCATCCCTGGGATTCTCCAGGCAAGAACACTGGAGTGGGTTGCCATTTCCTTCTCCAGTGCACGAAATTGAAAAGTGAAACCGAAGTCGCTCAGTCGTGTCCGACCCTCAGCAACCCCATGGACTGCAGCTTTCCAGGCTCCTCTGTCCATGGGATTTTCCAGGCAAGAGTACTGGAGTGGGGTGCCATTGCCTTCTCCAGAGAAGAGCTTTAAGCCATGCTTAAAAACAAAACAATGTGTTGTTTGGAATAGCGGTGCTTAAGGAAAAGCAAGTCTAATTAGAGGAGGATGAAGACATTCCAAAAAGACTTGTAGCTATTTTCAAAGGCTTTAAAGCAGTGGCACTGATTCCTTTTGAACCTATTTCTTTTCAGTATTTCTATGTAAGTCTGGACCAATGACTCCCCCACCCCCACCCCAAGCTTTTAGCTTGGCCCACAAATGGCACAAACATGTAGAAATGGAACACAGGAAAGATTCTTAAGATAGACTGACAGAAAGTGGGAAAAGGAAGGAAATGAAGGAGTATCAAAGAGGGGGATTTCTCAGAGCAGAACTGAGAGGGCTAGGGGAGGGACAGGGAAAAGGAGAGAGATGTGAATAAGAGAAGAAAGATCAAGATCAAGGGTGGAGTGGTGGGAGGAAAGAGAGGGAGAGAGCGAAGTGTTGCTGAAATTTGGCCTCTTTTTCACCGGTGCTGAATAGACATATGGAGCCTGAGTTTGGGGTGAAGCAGGAAAGAAATGCATGATTGCTTTGCCAGGCAAAGGGAGACACAGTGGGCTAAAGCCTTCAAGACTGTGTAACCCACCCTGGCTGGGTTAGTGAGGGGTTTCACAGTGTTCAAGGAGCAGGGTGGCATCATCAGCTCGTGGACATTCTTCTGATTCACTGGCGATGAGTTAACTAAAGTCAGCATGTCAACCTTCTGTTTCCAACAATTCTGGAGTCTGCATGCTTGTGGGCAGCATATAAAGTTTTTCCACCTGGTGGGGATTTCAGTATCTGCAAAGCAGCTCAAAGGACAAAGGCTCAGAATATTACCTAGAGTCCTCTAGGGAGTGCTAACGGTCCTTGATTTTGTTTAATGACGAAAGTATTATTTTGTCAACTGTTTTCCTCTCTGCATTTTCTCCTTCTCTGATTAAATTTATTGTTTGATTAAAGTTTTTCTGCGGACAAAAGACAGACAGAGTACATGGGTAGGGTCTGTTCTTGGAAGGCCTACACGGTCCTGCTTGGTTACAAGAGGAAGAAGACCGGAGCAGGCAGAGAGTGTGTGCATCCTATAGGTGTGATCTCTTGTTAGGTGGTACAGAGGACTTCTGCTCTCAGAGGTCTTTATGCTGGGGCCAGAGTGGTGCTGTGGGCCTGGAAGTGCTTGTTTTAAGTGAAGGAAACCTGAAGTCGGAACACCTGCATACCCTTGTTCTTAACACGGCTGCACATTAGGTTCACCCCTGGGGGGTTAAAGCTGCCTGGACCTGCCTCAGCTCCCAGAGATAGTACTTATTGGCCAAGGGAGAGGCCTGGGTGTTTATGAAAGCTCTGGGCAGTTCTGAGCTTTGGACAGCCAGGTTGAGAACCTCAGGGTAGGTCGAGAGATCTTGGGGATAGCTGGCAAGTTGTTCCTTGTGTTTGTGCGATGTTGTCGGTAAACCAGTGTCATCTTTAGGGGTGTAACTGTGTCAAAGTGCTGGCTTTTAGCAGTTCCTTCCAGGAAGAAGCCCTCTAGGATGCTTGTCAGGCTGACACTTCATTCTAAGAAGTCTGAGCTCCTCAAAAGCCATAGTTAACCTGGAAAAATACAACATCCAACAAAATTATCAAATAGCTCTTTCAACTACATTATACAGTCTTCCTTTGTAAAACAAATACTCCTATTCCATGTTTGATGAATTCTTCTGCAGCTCAGATACACAAAAAGGGAAGGAAACGCCACAGATTCTACCAATTAATGTCAAGTTTCTTCAAACAATACTCAGAGAATTCTGTTAGTGAAATTAGAGAATCCTGTTAGTGAAAAAAAAAAAAGATAATTACAATTGGATTTTTAAAGCAAGGGCCAAACAATTTGAAAGAAAAGATCTTTACTAGCTAAGTTATTGTCATCATTACTATAGCTATTTTTAATGGAACACAGTATATGTCAGACATCAGACTGGGAGAGTTATATAGGAAATCTTATTTCATAAAACTATGTTTGCAGGATTCAAATGTTATTGACAGTGATTACATAAGTTCACCTGAACATTTAAAAGAATTTTGTTCACACCCCTCAAGAAATCACTGTAGAACAGTGAAATCTTTGTCTGGATGTTAGAAACCTGGGTGAATTTATTCATTTTTCAAAGTTGCAGTTTCTTTGCTTATTAAATGATATGTTCAGAAGGATTGATTTTATAAATTTATGAAAATCATGGTAAGAAGTAGTTGGATAAAACCATGAACAACTGAGTGCAATACTAATATATTTTTGGTAGATGGTGTTTTATAATTTCCATTTCCATTATGAATGTTATTATTTTTGATTCTCATTCACAGCTCCCTTGTGAAGTAAGTGAGATGGATATCACCTCACCAACCCTAGGAGGAAGCCTGGGAATGTTACTCTTTCTTAATAAATTCTACAGAAAAAGCAACCAGTTTCTGTCTTCTTTCTTGCAGTGTGAGGCAGTGGGAAAAGTAAATGAAAGTTTCTAAGACTGCTAAAACAAATACATAAAGAAATGTGAAAGCTTGACTTTTTCACTATGCATTCAAACATTTTACAAATTTTCATTTTACTAAATAAGAAAATCATGTGAATTGTTCCTCTCTAAAATACTCTACTTGAAAAGGCAATTCAGTCTCCTAGCAACCAGCACTTCTCCAAATGAGAAAAAATGTCTGGAGGAACGGAGAAACTTCAATTATGCACAATGAATGGAGTAGAATCCTCATGAGCCTGGAAGAGAATCATAAAGGGTATCTTAGCCCATTTCCATTCTCCCAGTGTCAGCTTCTGAAGTCCTCTGAGGCTCCAAAAAGGGTCACCACCAAGGTCAAGTGTAGTGGCCTTCCCTATGCCTATGCCTGTATTGAGGCCCCTTTCTTTCCCAACCCCTTGGTGTTTTCGTTGCCCTTACTGAAGAAGGAACAGCATTTTATAACCAAGGAAATTCTCTGGGGCACTGCAGTTCAAAATCATGAGATTTGTACGGCAATTTAATTCTAAATTTTAATTCATTTAAATAAAATAAAACTAAAAGACAGTTCCTCATTCATGCAAGTCATATTTTAAGTGCTCAGTAGCCTCATGAAGTAATGGCTACCATGTTGGATGGCCCGAACTTGGAGGATTTCCAGCACAGCAGAGTGGAATGCTGCGTCCCCATCCCTCCCCCACTGCTCTGCTTATGGATTCGGATGGAGAAACTATAGTCAGGAAGACTGGATGAAGTGCCTCAGTATTATCTCCGAGTTTCACCTTCATCTGGAAATTTTTCTCACTGTATTTCTACATTAGATATTGATAGTTTGTTTTCCTGTAGTCCTCTCCACTTGGGAAGAATTGTTTTAATAACTACTTTGCTTTGTATGAGTTTGACTAGGGATTACAGAGGGAAAGAATGTGAGAGGTCAAGTAACTTTTTGCAATCAAGCAATTGATGTTCCCTACAGGTTTAAATCTGAAGGTTCACAGCAGCAATAGGAATACCAGGTCATAAGTAATAAAATTCTCCCTCAAGATAACTCAGTGCTGAGCATGTCATTATTTGGGTTCCTATTTTGGGGCCTCTGTATTTACCTGGCGCAAGGTAATGCTGGCATTTATGCTTGGGATGAACAAGGACTTTGAGGCAGGTTGGGATTTTCTCCCGGATTCCCTAATCGCTTTTTTTTTTTTCTCCTTGTACAAGGCCTTAATCTGCTGTCTCGGTGCTCCCTCTAGTAAAAGAGCTTCCTGCCTTGGAAGCGAAGAGCAAGCAGAGAGGAAGGGCAGCAATCCTGGGCTTGCTCGCTTCTGCGTGGACGCTCCAGGGCACCAGACAGCAGGACTAACCAGTGAAACACCCAGCCCGGAGCATCGCTAGGCCAAATGCCCAGCTGGACCTCTGCTCCCCCGGGGCTCTGTGGGGCTCCCTCTCCACAGTGGACACTTCCTCTTGACAGCACTGTCCCTTTTGGATGGAGGGGCTGCTGCACCTGCTGAAATGGATAACTAGTCAAAAAGCCTTCTCACACTGATGTTTTTCATCTTAATTCCATGGCTTTCATAGGTAAGCCCACCTTTTTAAAAATGCCACCATAAAAAAGTTCTGGGTTGATATTCACTTTTCCATACAATTGAAAATTCTTTATTCAATAAATATTCTTTTCACGCATACATACATCTCCAAAAGTCTTTGAACTTAAAAAATTAGATGTCAGCTTGAGAAGCGAAGTAGAAGAAGTTGAAGCAAGAGATCTCTGATACCTTAATTCGTCTACATAAATGAAAGTGTGGTTGTCAGAAAAGAGCCAACTAGAAGGGCTCTGTGGGCTTCAGTTCCCATAAGATGCTGCTCAGGAAGTGCTTGGACAGCGATGCTGGGGGATGGAGTTTGCTGACATGCTGGGCAGCCAGGCAGCACCGTTTCTGGTCACAGGAAACCAATTTTAGGTTAGAATCCAAGCAAGAACTGAGCCGCAGCCTAGTGGAGGCTTAAACTCTCCTTTCACGTGGCTGTAACACACAGAGAGGAGACAAGGGCAGAGAAAACCAGGTGCGCAGACCCCATGGAGAGAGTAAACCATTGTTAAGTTGGTGATGTTGTTTCCTTAGCAACTAGAGCTTCAGAGCAGAGTAAAGGGAAGGCGCAAAAACCACCTTTGGGGAAATCAGTGAATGAAGGAGAAGAATCATAAACAGTCACAAGACTGAGTTTGGTGACTTCATTTTTATGCAAGTCAGTGTCATCCTCAAGCCCCTGTTTCTGCCTGGCGGTAGGGAAAAACCATCCTGCCAGCTCAGCAAAACTGTCACTTCTGGTTTGAAATATAGTCAGGCCAAGAATTAAATAAATGTTTCTGGGCCCTCCCCCTTCACACACACACATACACACGCACACACACACACGCCTGGGCATGTACACACCTTCCTCCTGAGGTGGGGCTCCAGGATGCTGCTCTCCTGTGGCTCAGGTGATCACAGGGTCATCAGGGAGGCTGTCTGCGCCCCCAGCTCCAGACCGGAACTCAGGGTATCCCCCTGTGCTTTAGGAGCCCTACACACACTGGGGATTTCAGCACTCCTTCTTTCTGGGATGGAGATGTTGACGAAAAGGTGTGGGGTCAAGGAGAGGGTCCCAGAGAGGTCATTTTCTTGGTATCTAACAGCCTTTGCACTGGCTCATCTTCTCCATTCCTGGCTCTCCCTTCTCCAGGGAGATGCCTCTTCCCAGTGTGGAGGCGGACCAAGTGCATCGTTACACCTTCTTCCTTGCCATTTGACTTAGAGCGTGGACTCAAGGCCCAAGTGCTCCACTTTCCAGGCCTTTGGAAACACAAATCCTTATCTCTCTTAACAAAGCCCAACTCCTGAAAGTGAGTGTCTTGCTTCCTCATTTGCTGTTTCTGTTAAAGATTTACAAAAATTAATTCAGGGCTCTAAGTGAGGTCTTGTTCTCAGTCTTACTTATCCTCCTCCTGGAAACAAAGACTGCCATTGATTCATCGGGGGGAGAGCCCGGGGCAACTCCGCTGGAAGCTGTGAAGAATCACAGAATGAAGACATCATTTCCTGGACCAAATAAAATGCCATGATGATGGTGATCATGAAAACTATCACATGTTAAACTTTGATATTTGTCAGGCTCAAAGTCCTTTCTTTGCCTGTCTCCTGTGATCTATTCACGCTATGCTTAGTCACTCTGTTCAGTTCAGTTCAGTTGCTCAGTCGTGTCCGACTCTTTGCGACCCCATGAATCGCAGCATGCCAGGCCTCTCTGTCCATCACCACCTCCTGGAGTTCACTCAGATTCACATCTATCGAGTCAGTGATGCCATCCACCCATCTCATCCTCGGTCGTCCCCTTCTCCTCCTGCCCCCAACCCCTCCCAGCATCAAAGATTTTTCCAATGAGTCAACTCTTCGCATGAGGTCCAAATCTTTGTGACCCCATGGGCTGTAGCCCACCAGGCTTCTCTGTCCATGGGGATTTTCCAGGCAAGAATACTGGAGTGGGTAGCCATGGCCTCCTCCAGGGGAATCTTCCCAATCCAGGGATCAAACCCAGGTCTTCCACATTGCAGGCCGATTCCTTACCAGCCGAGTCACCAGGGAAACCCAAGAATACTGGAGTGGGTAGCCTATCCTTCTCCAGAGATCTTTCCAACCCAGGAATCAAACCAGGGTCTCCTGCTTTGCAGGTGGATTCTTTACCATCTGAGCTACCAGGGAAGTGCATCTGTAGGTGAAGCAGGCATTGTTCCCATCTGCTATTGATGAAGAAGCCAAGTCTCAGGGAGCCTGGCAAACATGACTGGGATTGTCCAGTCTGGGACTAGAGGAGAAAGGATGTGCAGCCCTGCAATCTGAGCCCAGGGCCCCTGTTCAGAACCTCCACGTGCTTCTTCCTTCCTGGGTGTCCTGAATGTCCCCCAAACTGTGGGACAATGAAAAGAATTATTAAAGCACTTTCTCTGTATGGTATTAACTATGTACTTTTTCATACTTTGAAAGAAAAGATAATGCCCCAGAAAAAAAAACCTGTTAGAGCACTCGAAAAGGAAAAGCTACTCATTGATTTTTTGAGTTATATTACTTTAATATGAAAAAAACTGATGAAGGTAGTCTAAAAATGAAACTGTTAATGTGAGATAACAGAATATATGTATTTTTATCTCTGCCCCAAGTTCCTGGCTCAGAACTCCTATAATTCTTGTAAACTCCTATGTGATGACATCACTAGGAGCATATTTTGCTCTAATGAGGTAACTCTCCATGGGCTCCTGGATAGGGGCTTCTCATAGAAAGACCAAGCTGTGATTAGAAGCTTGGAACTTTCAGCCCCACCCTCACTCCCAGTTTCTCCAGAGT